>NC_141098.1:15540641-15688141 GCF_041138505.1 Cibotium barometz | reverse complement strand
AACGGACGTCAAATTTAACTAGAGAAAACATCCCTCTTCCTCGGTAAGCCCAACATATTTACAAACGGAAGGTGAGAGTGGGACAAACTCATCACCATCGATGATAGCTTTTTTGAAGTTATATGTTTTCTCACAAACAGAGAGATAAGATTGACTGTAATTTGGCTCTGCTTGGGAACTACCATCATTATCATCCACAATAATAGGGTTGTTCTGACTCCCAAAGGTGCATATCGGCATCTATTCCTTTATTATTTGGATTTTCATCTTCATCACTGTCTGGATGTTGATACGCTGGATCAAAATATCTTCCTCTACGCCCAGGGTTGCTACAAAGAAAATCTCATCAATTTTGATGCACTGTGTTAGGTGAGGTAGTTTCATTACCTTCCAAATCGCTACTGGCCTCCTCTTGCTCATCGCGTTCCTTGTCTTTGGTATTATCCAGGACGCAGCATGATAGTACTTGCCTGTGCGTACCATTTTTAGAAGTGTGCTTTCAAGCAATGCACCTAGCTTGTTAGATACATAATTGTCCATAAAAACATAGGCTCTCTTCAAAAAGATTTACAGGAGACAAACAAACTTTATTTTTTAGATCTTTTTGTCTGTACAGTGCATAAAGTTGTCTGCCTCTAGTTATTTCTTTTGCTAATACATTGTGCGAGAATAATTTGAAGTGTGCTTTATGAAGATCTTTCATGCGTAAATGCCGATGCCCTCCCTGCACATGACTACGGCTCCTTCTGGTTTATAGAACTCACATCCTAGGTATGGTCTGATGGTTTTACCAATACTAATGAGTGAAGGAGCCATGATAGTTATCACCATCTAGAAATGGAGGTAATTTAGAGTTCCTCCTTTTTCAAGGGCAAACAAACCCTTGAGACATTCCATCCTAACAAATTCTTCTAGTGGTTCCGAGGAGCAAACATTAATATCTATGTTTCCTATAGCAACTATTACAGAGACTTCAAACAATTTAGTTTTTTTTAAAAGGGTGCATACTCAGGTTTTGTTTTAGGGTGCATTAATTAGCTGCCTAAATGTAGCTAATTAATAATGTGACTTTAATAAACAAAGGTTTCAAAAATCATGAAATCAACACTAAAACGTAATTAATAATGTGACTTTAATAAACAAAGGTTTCAAAAATCATGAAATCAACACTAAAACGTAATTAAAAATTAAGGTTTAACCATAAAGTAAAAATTTATTAAAAATTTACCGAAAATCATGAATATTTAACAAATAGAATAACGGAGAACTGTTGTATGAACGAGAAAATATACATGAAATATTTGAGAAATTCTATTAATGAATATCGTGACTTTCAGATATGAAGGTTTCAAAAATCATTGAATCAATGCTTAAACGTTAAATAGAAATTTATTAAACATGTACCAAAAATGAGAAATACAATAAACAATAAATAATGGAGAATTGCTACTTATATATTGATGAGAAAATATACAAGAAATATTTGAGAAATACAATATTGGAGAACTGCTAATTATATTCATGATGAAATATACACGTGATAGCACAAAGACACCATAGTAAAAGCAATGTACAAATAGTAACCATCTTCCTTCTCAAAACCAGAATATTACAAACGGAGTTGAAAGCAAACTGCAAAAAACTAGAGTGTTCCTGTGTATGACATTTTTACAAGCAGATGACAAATTTAACTAGACAAAACATCCCTCTTCCTCTGTAAGCCCAACATATTTACAAACAGAAGGTGAGAGTGGGACAAACTCATCACCATTGGCGATAGATTTTTTGAAGGTATATGTTTTCTAACAAACAGAGAGATAAGATAAACTGTAATTTGACTCCGCTTGGGAACTACCATCATTATCATCCATAGTAATAGGGTTGTTCTGGCTCGTAGGGTGTATATCGGCATCTGTTCCATTATTCCTCGGATTTTCATCTTCATCATTGTCCGGATGTTGATGCACTGGATCAAAATATCTTCCTCTACCCCTAGTGTTGTCTGCAAAGAAAATATCATCAATTTCGATGCACTGTGTTTGGTGAGGCAGTTTCATTACCTTCCAGATCGCTGCTGAGCTCCTCCTGCTCATCCCGTTCCCTGTCTTTGGTATTATCCAAGATGCAGTAGGATAGTACTTGCCTGTGCATACCCTTTTTAGAAGTGTGCTTTCAAGATTTACAAGAAACAAACAAACTTTATTTTTAAGATCTGCATGTCCGTACAGTGCATAAAGTTGTCTGCCTCTAGTTATTTCTTTTGCTCATACATTGTGCGAGAAGAATTTGAAGTGTGCTTTATGAAGATCTTTCATGCAATAACTCACGATGTCTTCGAATGTGAGCATTCGAATATGTCGTAGCCCTCTGCACATGACTATGGCTCCTTCTAGTTTACAGAACTCCCATCCTAGGTATTGTCTGATGGTTTTACCAATACTAATGAGTGAAGGAGCCATGATAGTTATCATCATCTGGAAATGGAGGTGATTTAGAGTACCTCCATTTTTCAAGGGCAAACAAACCCTTGAGGCATTCCATCCTAACAAATTCTTCTAGTGGTTCCCAAGAGCAAACATTAATATCTATGTTGCCTATAGTAACTGTTACAGAGACTTCAAACAATTTAGTATTTTATTTTTTGGATGGTACATATTCAAGTTTTTTTAAAGGGTGCATTAATTAGCTACGTAAATATAGATAATTAATGATGTGACTTTAAAAAATAAAGGTTTTAAAAATCATTAAATCAATGATAAAACATAAATCAAAAATTAAGGTTTAACTGTAAACTAGTTTTGTTTAAAGATTTATTGAAAATCATAAATATTTTGACAAATAGAATAACGCAAACTTGTTGTATAGCGACGAGAAAATATACATGAAATATTTGAGAAATTTTGGTAATGAATATCATCACTTTAAGAAACGAAGGTTTCAAAAATCATTGAATCAATGCTGAAACGTTAAATAGAAATTTATTAAACATGTACCAAAAATGAGAAATACAATATACAATAAATAATGAAGAATCGCTACTTATATATTGATGAGAAAATATACAAGAAATATTTGAGAAATACAATATTGGAGAACTGTTGATTATATTTGTGATTAAATATACACGTGATAGCGCAAAGACACCATAGTAAAAGCAATGTACAAACAGTAACCATCTTCCTTCTGAAAACGAGAATATTACAAACGGAGTCCAAAGCAAATTGTAAAAAACTAGAGTGTTCCTGTGTATGACATTTTTACAAATAGACAACAAATTTAACAAGACAAAACATCCCTCTTCCTCTGTAAGCTCAACATATTTACAAACAGAAGGTGAGAGTGGGACAAACTCATCACCATTGGCAATAGATTTTTTGAAGTTATATGTTTTCTCACAAACAGAGAGATAAGATAAATTGTAATTTGACTCTGCTTGGGAACTACCATCATTATCATCCATAGTAATAGGGTTGTTTTGGCTCGCAAGGTGCATATTGGCATCTGTTCCATTATTCCTCGGATTTTCATCTTCATCTCACTGTGTCCGGATGTTGATATGCTGGATCAAAATATCTTCCTCTGGGTTGTCTGCAAATAAAATCTCATCAATTTTGATGCACTGTGTTAGGTGAGGCAGTTTCATTACCTTCCAGATCACTGTTGAGCTCCTCCTGCTCATGCTGTTCTCTATCTTTGGTATTATCTAGGATGCAGCAGGATAGTACTTGCTTGTGTGTACCATTTTTAGAAGTGTGCTTTTAAGCGATACACCTAGCTTGTTAGATACATAATTGCCTAAAAACATAGGCCCTCCCAAAAAGATTTATAGGAGACAAACAAACTTTATTTTCAATATCTACATGTCCGTACAGTGCATAAAGTTGTTTGCCTCTAGTTATTTCTTCTGCTGATACATTGTGCGAGAAGAATTTGAAGTGTGCTTTATGAAGATCTTTCATGGAGTAACCGACGATGCCTTCAAATGTGTGCATTTGAATCTGTCGTAGCCCTCTGCACATGACTATGGCTCCTTCTAGTTTATAGAACTCCCATCCTAGGTATTGCCTGATGGTTCTACCAATACTAATGAGTGAAGGAGCCATGATATTTATCACTATCTGGAAATGAAGGTGATTTAGAGTACCTCCTTTTTCAAGGGCAAACAAACCCTTGAGGCATTCCATCCTAACAAATTCTTCTAGTGGTTCCCAGGAGAGCAAACATTAATATCTATGTTGCCTATAGCAACTATTACAGAGACTTCAAAAACAAGGTTTCAAAAATCATTAAATCAATGCTAAAACATAAATTAAAAATTAAGATTTAATAGTAAACTAAAAATTTACCAAAAATCATAAATATTTGACAAATAGAATAACGGAGAACTGCTGTATATTGAGGAGAAAATATACATGAAATATTTAAGAAATTTTGGTAATGAATATCATGACTTTAAGAAAGGAAGGTTTCAAAAATCATTGAATCAATGCTTAGATGTTAAATAGAAATTTATTAAACATGTACCAAAAACGAGAAATACAATATACAATAAATAATGGAGAATCGCTACTTATATATTGATGAGAAAATATACAAGAAATATTTGAGAGATACAATATTGGAGAACTACTGATTATATTCGTGATTAAATATACACGTGATAGCACAAAGACACCATAGTAAAAGCAATGTACAAACAGTAACCATCTTCCTTCTGAAAACGAGAATATTACAAACGGAGTCCAAAGCAAACTGCAAAAAACTAGAGTGTTCCTGTGTATGACATTTTTACAAACAGACAACAAATTTAACTAGACAAAACATCCCTCTTCCTCTGTAAGCTCAACATATTTACAAACAGAACGTGAGAGTGGGACAAACTCATCACCATCGACGATAGTTTTTTGAAGTTATATGTTTTCTCACAAACAGAGAGATAAGATTAAGTGTAATTTGGCTCTGCTTGGGAACTATCATCATTATCATCCATAATAATAGGATTGTTTTGGCTCCCAAGGTGCATATCGGCATCTATTCCATTGTTCCTCAGATTTTCATCTTCATCATCACTGTCCGGATGTTGATACGTTGGATCAAAATATCTTCCTCTACCTCTAGGGTTGTCTGCAAAGAAAATCTCATCAATTTCGATGCACTATGTTAGATGAAGCAGTTTCATTACCTTCGAGATCGTTTTGCTGACTTTCTCATGCTCATCCCATTCCCTCTTTGGTCTCCTTTGAATATAGGGAGGGAGACTGGGCTGTAGGGAGGGGGACTAGGCTTTCAGTACTAATGATTACACTTGTCCCTCTTTAAAAAAGTAGGGGGTTTAGGGTAGGTATGGTCCCACCATTTTTCATGGCTCAAAAAATCCTTAAAATTTTAAAATTTTCGAGATCCCCCATAACTCACTTCCCCCAAAAAACCCATCTCAAATTTCATTGTAATAAAAAAATTCATTTTCAAGTCCGCTTTCCCTCTTGAACGTCCAAATTAAACTCTTCCTCCCTTCCTCTTCCATATGTATCTCGTTTGCCCAACCCTAATGAAACCATCAAAGCCTGAAACCCTAAACTTTCTCCTCCATCTTAATCTCCCTCCCTTCTCGGAGATCCATCTCTTTCATCTTCACGGCTCCCGTAAAACCCTAGTCTGCACATCATCTTTGATCTCTTTCCTTTTACTCTAACCCTAACCTTTCTACTCTAGCTTCCAAGAAGATATGGCCGCACCAAGAAGACCAAAAGACAAGATTGAGGAGATATCCTTACACAACAAGACGGACGATGATGGTGCTTGGGTGGGAGAGGCATTTTGTAAGAGCGCTTGGGTTTATCTACAGCCTGCTGCAATCGGGCATCACTGAGTTCGAACGACGAAATGAACTGGAGCACCATTGAAAAGGTCAATTACAAGGCTTCAAGAAGGCAAGCAATGGAAAACTAGTGGCCATGGTACAACATGTTTACACAGCATGAGATATCCATCTTCGCCAACAAACTCGATTTCCATGCAATTGTAAGTATCGCGGGTAGAAAGGGGCATAGAAAGGGGCATGTGAGATTTTATGACAGAGATGTTCAATCTAAGTGAACTTATTTCTTATTTGCAGATATTTTTCCTTCAAACATGGTAGAGGAGCAGCCATTGGAAAGCCTTACCGGAACATTTCAAGCATTGTATGCGTCTGACATTGGTGAGGCAATGTTTTCTAGTAAAACAAGTGTAGAACTTCTAAGGAAAAGGTCTTCTTTGATCGGCACTCCGGTGGGTTTGGTAAGCTACAGATAATCACATCTCCATCCCTATCTTTTGTAGAATGGCCAATTCCAGATGCTTGGACTGTAAACGGTCATGAAATCAAAGATGCTTTGTGATATACAAGGGTCTTTGAAGTTTGCAAAGCCCTCTCGATCTGTGGGTCTTAGTTGGGTATGCCCAATACATCTTTTTGCGAAGATGTTCAATCAATTTTGTTTCTCACAAACATCTACCATGTTTGTGTGCAAGAAGGTATTAGGTGATGACATGGTAGGCTTGCTTGGAGACCACTGGAGGACTGTAGAAGGGATACATAAGGATGACACATTCAAGTGCAATATAGTAGAATCTAGTGTCTCATTTTGGTATCTCAAAGCTCATGCCACATTACACATACGCTTCTATTACTAGCGGTGGATGAAAAAGAATAGTTGTTGGGTCCCAATGCAGGCAGATGAACAAGTTGTTTTGCCTCTGGACATATGCGTTCGGTTGCCCAGTGGTGCAGTGGATGTTGTAGGTGCAAGTAAACATTGGAGCCTCCTAAATATTAGAGAGCACCTTAATATCATAGGAGCTGAGGATATTAGCAGAGCACAATTCAAGGTGAACAATAGGAAGATTCGAAAATGACTAGAGCCAAAGACCTTGGTAGATCTCGATTGGGATGTTGATGGTATATCGCTCAGTTAATGGAGATTTTGAATTTTGTGAATTTTGAAGCTACTTCAAGTATGTTAATTTTGTAAAGTCCTTGCCCTCAAAAAAGTGTTCTGAGAGCAATGAATTTTTGTCTTGTAACAGCTATGAATTTAGAATTCTTGTTAGATTTTTATATTAAAGTTATAATATAGCTCAACAAATTTACTCTAAAGCTGTCTTGTATGTGCACATTAATGGTCAGCTCAGTGTAGGTACTAAGGTTCCTATTCCAAAATGGTTTAGTGGCACACAGATTTACAGCACATGGGGTTTTTATGTCGATAGTTTTGGAGTCCATCCAAAACAGTATATAAAGACCATTCCTAAGGGAATTGAGAACATAATATCTTACAACTTATAAGCTCTATACAAAAGCCGCCCATGGATGCAAATTCTTCTAATGAGAGGACTGTTCCTAGCAAGGTTGCTAGGCCAACTATTTCAGTTGTTTTTTCTGATGATGACTCCTATTCCTCTGTTAGAGATATAGATGATCAACCTATCAAGATATCTGAAAGCTTCAAGAAAGACCTTGAAGATGTACACAAACTAATAGATGAAGCCAAAGAGGTGCATCAAAGAATTCTTCAGATGAACAACCCACAGAAGGAAACTGAGGAAAAATCTGCAAAATTAGATAGGTCTTGTATCGAGGGACGTAGGCCCAAAAGAAGTCATTGTAAGACTTGTACTAAACTATTGTATCTTAGCAATGACTAATGTGATGAAAAATTTTTATATGGACATGTGTCTACAAAGTACTCATAACTATGTTGAAGCAAACTTCTTTAAAATTTAGTTTTAACCAAAGATAAGTTATGAGAATAAAAATTCTCAACAATCTATTTTATTATGGCAAAGCACAGTACTCATAAAATACAAAAATGAGTAGGGCTCAATAAAAATACAGAATGTTTATACAAAAATGAGCCGAGCTCAATAAAAATACAGAATCTTTACAATGCTTTGGCTCTAGACATATACAAAATTCCTCTAAGCAATTTGGAGCTCTATAGCCTCAGCCTTGGTCTCCTCAACCTTGGCCTTCTCCTTTGACTCAGCCTTCGGCTCTGTCTCCTTTGTTGTTGGCACCTTGCCCTTGCCTGCAAATGGAAGCTTCCTCTTTGCCTTCTTGCCTTTGCTTCCCTTCTCAGGGACTCCTTGTTTAAAGCTGAAATGCTTAATAGAAGAACAAAACATATTTTTTCTCTTCTTTGATGCACTAGTGCCAGTAACTAGTGGAAGTGGCGAGTTAGGGTCATCAAGCTTAATTGCATTATTGAGAATAATGCTTATTACCTTTGCCCACACACTCCACAGCCAGAACTCGTATGAGCGAACAGACTGCAAAACAACATAAAAATCAATTAGAATAATGTGGGATCTCATGAAATGAACATACAGAAATTATATTACAATGACACACGAAACTTACATAGCTGTCAAAATTAGTGTACTTGGAAATGAGGAACTTCCAGACATTTGTGACTACGTGTTAGCCACAAGAGTGCGAATCCTTTTGCATAGGAATAGGTTAGTTGAGAAATTTTCACTTTATATCCTTTTTCAATTCAGGACATAGAGTTTCAATGAATGCAACCGCCCTCTTACATGCCCTACAATCAATGATATAAAGTTAGAATGACTTACAATCAACAATTAGGAAGCAAGAAGGAAACGATATAAAGTATAACGACTTATAATTTAGACTGTCCGTGCATTTCGAGAAGGCTATTCATAAAAATTCTTCGGCATTTCACCACATTAATTAAACAAGCAGACCAGTGCCCTCTCAAATTGAGAAAGTAAACAAAAAATATAAGAAACCTAACACATGCAACTAATAATTTAAATTCCATCAACAGTTTGAAATCCAAAGAAAATACATACTTCTCTACATATGGCAGCACAACAAAGTAGGTACGCGGACTAACTCCCTCGAAATAAGGAGCAAGGTCCTCTTCAGACCTCGAGGGTCAATTAGGATAGTTGAAACCAAAGGATCACAAATATATACTTTCTTTGCTTGGTCTAGCAAAAATCTCTTTCAATAGTGCCCTGCAAATTGAATTAAAAACATTAGGAAAGGGAAAAAGAAATCAAAATAAGGAATCATTCAAAAAAAAGGCAAAGAGTACACACCTTAAACAAGTACAATACTATCATTGATCTCTCTATTTTTTTCAACGAGCATATAAACATCCGTTGGAGCGATATGGAGGTACTCCTCCTGCTCGATTGTGTACGAGACATTGCATATGATCTGACCAGGCACACCGCCTTAAGTCTGTCATTATTCTCTCTCTCCAACTTCAGAAGGTTTTCTGCCAATTCATCCCTAACCACATTCTCTTCTAAAACTGTCTCCTTTCCCTTTAAATATGCCCCCTTTACCAGCCTCTTCCAACTTTGTGGACTTGGTGTTGTCACCTCTTCAATAACCACCTTGTCGTCGGCAGCCTCTTCCTCTTCAAAACAAGAGGAATGGAGAGGATTTCTGCTGCCTTCCTATCCCTGAATGGCAAAGGTTGCATGAACTTATCATACCTATCCCTAACTCTGCTTACTACTGTCATGTCCTTGTCCATTAGTATGACCCTCCTGGCATGGGCAGCACAAATGTTACTATCATTCAATAAGTCTATAAGGAAGTCCTCGCATAACTCTTGAAGACATGTAATGGCACTACTCTACCATTTGAGGTAACCTTTCACCTTATTCTGTCGCTATGGATTTGACAATCCTCAAGAAAGGAGCTTTGGGGATGAGGAAATTCATAGCCGTCTGCGCCTTTCTTATCTCTGCAAACAGCTTCCTTTGCCTTTGCAAAGAGGCCCGGGCCTTTGAAATATTCATGCTGGTGCTGGGTTTGACCTCAGGAAGCACAGGTCCTTTGGAACGTCTTCTGGAAGATCTAGAACCGGTACTGGATTTGGTGCTGGATCTAGTTCTGGCACTGAAACTCTCCTGACAGTCTGTTTCGTGTAGGCCATGGCAGTACTGGAAAAGAGAAGGCAGAATTAGTAGCCAAAAATCACTCGACAACCATCCACCGCGCGCGATATGGTGAATCCAAATGTCGACCAATATAAATATTGCAAGAAGAATGAAAAAACAATGTGGCAATAAAATTAACCCAATCGTCCACCACGGAGCGATATGATGATTCCAAAAGTTGGAGAATGGCCATATCGCGCTGTGAACGAAGAGAGCGAAATACAAGGGGAAGAGAGTGAAAAACCTACAAGGGCTGGGATAGAAGGCAATTTTCCACGTCTGTTGAGCGCTGTGAGTTGAGCAAAGCGTGGAGAGCTGCACGATTGAGCTGTCTATTGAGCTGCACGAGCAAAGCGTGGAGAAATGCAATGGAAAAAAAAGCGTAGAAAAAAAATATTCCTCCTTTTTATAGAGCAAAATGTAATCATGACATCGATAGCATCAGCCCTACACCATTCTTAATTTCAAGTGCTCAGTCTGCAGAAGAAGAAGTCGTGGACCTTGTGTCCAAGAAGGAGGAGGAACTCCTTAGCACAAATTTGGATATGGCAGAGTTTAAGGCCTCCACCATCATTGATGAAGGAACGTCATCCATCCATGATGGGGAGCGATTGACGTCCAATTTTATCATCCCTGGGCTACCGTCCTTCCTAATTAATGGGAAGTATTACCTCCTTCTCTCCCACATTCAAAAACTCTATAATTTTAGGGAGGATTACTGTCTTGCTATAATAACAGACGGTTGTGAAGCTGCGTCCGGTGTTCTCGATGTAGAGAATGAGCATAAGGATGAATTTCTCGCATTGGACATAGAAGTGACAGAAGACTTCATAGAGGCCCCAGAAGCAATGTCCTTGTGATTTAAAAAAGCCAAGGAGAATGAAGCTTATCTTCCTTCAGAGGAAGAATTTTAAGCCATTCAGTAAGATATGGGCATTTTTGCGTTTGGCAGGGAACCTCTTCCCGAACTTGACCAAGAACACGAAGAGGGCTCCATCAACCTTTGGGATGCAGCCAAGTTGGAGGAGGATAAGAACCAAAAGGTAAATTATTACTTAAGTTTGCATGAATTAATTATTTCTTTAGTTTATCTGGTTTAATTCTTATTGCTTCAGTCTATTTGAATTGTTTCTTACTTTAGTTTGTTCCCTCCTAGTTCTTTGTCAATGTAGATAGAGCTTGACGATGCCGATGGATTTCTTGGACGAGGTGGTGTTGGTCATGCAAGAGTTGGGCAAGATGCCACTCTTGCACACTACGTCTCTTCTATCAACAAAAATATATTTATTATATATCATAGCAAGTACTCCAGGGATGCATAGATTCCACTCCTTACACTGAAAGCCCTATCTAGGTATACAGGGTATGCATTTATACCTTATAATATACATAAAGTCATGCTTATAGAGAAGTATGTTGCCATCTATATCTTTGGATACGGCCCTGATTTTTGGCCTTCTCGAGCAGGTTATTTCTTATGTTATTCAAGCTATGCCCTGGGTGCAGGACTGGAGGATGTAAAGTCACTCAAAGGCTATAGTCGAGGTTTTTACGTTATAGAGAGAAAATGTCTACCGAAGAGGGGGAGCAAGAAGAGAAGAGACTCAAGAGCAATTAGATCTTTTCGTTTGTAAATATTTTCAATGTAAATCTTCAATATAATGGAATGGTGCAATTATTTTTTATTTTCAAGTCAAAAAGCTTTACAACTTTCTTCTAAATGTTGTCTACTTCCTACATCAAAAATGTTTACAACTTTATTCAAAATGCTTTCAACTTTGAAGTATTGTTTCTACTTCCAAATTCTTCCTATGTGTCTGTGAAGATCTCCATGCTGTATGACGTGCTGGCCTGTGCCAGCTTTCCACTTTAGTGATCTTCTCTGTTTGGCATTATTTCGTGTTGCCCTTGCTAGATTACTCATACGTGCCGTTTCCGTGGATAATTTTTGCCCAAAAGTGTATCTATAACACCAGTTAAACATCTCCTTGAGGTAATTTGTACGAGTCTTCCCTCCTCCATGCCGAGTGTTTTTAAAATATACTCCTCTAGCTTGATATAGTGAGATTTCTCCATTCCTTGTGTGCTCCACATGTCCAGAGAACCATACTCATTCATGAAGTATGCACCATGAGCATAAAAAATGTGTTGCACAAAAATTAAGACAGAGTCAATAGTTATTCATACTCGTTTCTTAATATCCAATAGGAAGGAGCATATGTGTTTACCATGTAGTGCGTAATGTTGGTTTCACCCCATGTATCAACCATGGACTTTGTAAAATTAGAAAGCTCGTCTTGAAATTTTTGTCGCTCCTTTGTGGTTGTCCTGCTTTTGGTCAAAAGTTTCACCATCTTATTGAAGTCTAACCAAACCTTCTCACATAAAATTACAAGGCTTGAATTGGTGCAGTCAAATGTTGTACATTTGCATAAATCCTTCCACAAGTTCCAAGGCTTGGTTGAGTCCTTTGCATTTTCTGGCTTCTCCAGAAAACATCTTGCTTTATTTCCACTCATGGACACTTGTTGTGCAACCTCATGATTCATGCCAGAGGTCTTTTTGTTAATAGTAATCTACACATTGCCACCATGGCACCCAATTGAGTTGAGTAGTTGCTCTACTTTATGAAGAGATTCTTCTTGTCCCTCTTTGCCTTGCATGGTAAATGCATAATCTATGTGACACTTGAGAAAACGGTCAAACACACGCATGAATGCATCATAAGTGGACATTCTTTAGTTCAAATGAAATTATAGGATTCCATTCTGGGTCTCTCAAATGCCTATTTGGCACAGCTAGCATGTTGGCAAACAAGACACCTCCAACCCGATTGCCAGCATCATCGTCCATGGGGTCGTGCTCAATATCTTGATTCTCAAGCATCCTCTTCTTTTCCAACTTTTGTTTGTTTTTCCTCACTATTCCCATGCACCACGGACAAGGATTTGGGGTGTTAGCACCTTCTGGACACCCAAGTAAGCACTTTATTGTCTTCAAGTCACCCCCTAAATGCCAATCTACTGTATAAGTGCCCTTGTTCTCTACCTCAAGTTTTTCTCCTTGAATATGTGCTTTGATGATAGTGGTAATCCAGGGTATCCTATCAAACATCCAAGCGAGAACTTCATGTCTCTCTTTTGATACTTCAAATGCCCCAAGCCACCATATCTCTCTCTCAGATTGGACACTATATGAGGGAAAGTCTAGCTTGCAAATCCTCTCCCTATCAGGAGTTTGGTTGATCTCAATATTCCCCTCAAATGTGTCTTCACTGAGAAAAGATGATAACTCTGAACTTTTTGCATATGCCAAAGCCTCATTCATGAGTGTGATACTCATTTGCTCTATCCTCTTTCCTTTCACAATCTGACATTCATCCATTTTCAACACAGAGCTAACTTTTTTACCTTGCATGACAAACAAAATTAAAGAAGCTTTGATTTTTCAGACTTTTTCAACTACTTTGCAATAGATATAAAAGTTACTTACAATTATTAGGTAATCCATAGAATAAGATCATAACTTTCTGAAGACGTTGTAGATCAACAAATATATTGTTGAACTCGTTTGTAAGGAAACACAATATTACCATTGTTGCCTCGCTTTTTTTCCCAAGGTGTAATGGTTAGCACATCATTGACGTAGTAGTACTCTTCAATCTTACGTTGCACATCTTCATTGCATGTCCTCTTTGCTAATCTTAATCTTCTTGGGGCAGGAAAAATATTTCGTGTGATGCCTTATTTTGCGAAGTGTATCTTGCAATAATTGATGGAGAGCTTGGTATCCTTTTGTGCTTATGCCCACTTCATCACATGCATTCTGAACTTCCTCAATGCCTAAAATGTTAGTTATATCTTTCATTATCTCATTTGCAAGTATCTGTTGTACCTTCTTGGAGCGTGGATCTCGAACTATGGAAAGAATGTCATGTTTTCTCATGCAACTACGTAACATATGTCCAATATCTTGAGGACCATTATCATGCAACTATGGAAAGAATGTCATGTTTTCTCATGCAACTACGTAACATATGTCCAATATCTTGAGGACCATTATCACCACACGCATCTTTAAGAAAGGTCATGTAATGAACTAACAAAGATTACTTATAGCAGCAATATTATATAATGAATTAACAGTTAATGAAAAAAATCAAACAATAGATACACTCTAATAAGAATAACTTATAACAAAAAAGATGAATAGAAAACAAACCTTGTTGCATGAATTCTTTGCTTGAGAGCACCACCACTAATTGCAAGTGTCTGAATGTTGTTCATTATCCTCTTTTGCTTTATGGCTCCCATGGGTGTGCTCTTCATACGCGAGATTATATCCTGTAACTTCAGGATGTGGTCCTCTTTCTCTTTGCCCTCTCTCTGTAGCTGTAAAATATTATTTTGTGCAATTTCAAGAGTTTGTTGCACACTACTCAAAGCGACTTGCAAGCTATGAATTTGTGAGTTTAGAAATTGAACCTTCCATGCATCACATATACTTAAGCATTTGCAATACCCAAGGAGCCCATTCTCACCCTCTCCAACAAAATGAATGAATGAGGGTAGGTCTGTGAAAGGTGGAGAGAAATTTGAAGAAGGATCGTTAGGATATAAATACCTATCAACCCAAAGATCCACATTACAATGACCCTGCTATCTTCTTTCTTGCTTCTCCTGTGCGTTTAGATGTTCTTTTCTCATAGGTGCATATTCATTCAAGATGTGAATATGCAAGTCTACCTTCCTCACTCCTCATAAATTTGAGGTGTTTATTATTTCTGTGAGTGCCATAGTAGACACAATGGAAGATGGTAGGTAGCTTGGATCCCAAAGAGAAGCTTGAAAGAGAGACCTACTGCAATGAGAGAAGGGCTTGGGAGGGAGAGACTTAGAGAGAGAGAGAGAGAGAGAGAGAGAGAGAGAGAGAGAGAGAGAGAGAGAGAGAGAGAGAGAGATGGGATGAAACACCATATTGGAAAATATGGGAATTTCCCACAAGTTTGGGACACGTGGTCAAAAGTTTGGATTAACCATAACTTGAACACCACTAATCCAAAATGAGCGCTTTATAGCTCTTTAGATTCCATTTTTCAAGCGCTTTCCAACGATAGGTCATATGATAGGGTTTTGAGAAACTTACAAACATGTTATCCATGTCCCCTTTTTTAAGTATTCAAAAATGGGAATTGGGAAATTCCCAAATTCACTAATATGGTGTTATGAGTTGATTTAGGACTTCGATTTCATGATTAAATACAGGAAAGGTAGCTTGAATCGCATTGCTGATGCATTGAGTCAAATTGGTGAAGTTAATGAACTTTGCTTCACTGAGATTACTCTTTTAACTTGTACAATTCACTCAGGGAAAAATTCAACACATATATTTTCTTTGGAAAATATTAGAATTTGGCAAAATCAGGGTCCAACTCTGAAGTAGATCACAACCTGGTGAAAGGGAAAGCCAACCACTTTTTTATTTGGAATGGTCTTTTATTCCGAAATGATAAGGTTTGCATGCCAGATGTGCCAAAAATTAAGTTAAGGATCCTATTTGAGTGCCATGATGCACCATTGGTAGGACATCCTGGCATACAACATATCTTGGCTTTAGTTAGAAGGACATTTTATTGGCCAAAAATGAAAGATTTTATTGAGAGTTGTGGTTGTAGAAATATGGAAGCAAGAGCTAGAAACTAGAAGACTAGAAATGAAATAAGAACAAGATTGAAGGATAAAGAGTTACCTTGAGATGAGTGTATACAAGACACAAGTTGGATACTTCTTATGATGTGACACCCACAATATATAGGTGTGTAGTACAAGAGATAGTAGCCACGCTGATATGTGGGACAAATAAGATGCCACATGGCAGACACACAAGACTTAAGACAAAAGTTTATACTAGTACAAGAGATAGTAGCCACGCTGATATGTGGGACAAATAAGATGCCACATGGCAGACACACAAGACTCAAGACAAAAGTTTATACTAGACTAGGAAAAGAGTATACCTAGTGTGCACTTATTTCCAACACCCTCCTTAAGTGGACACTAGGAGGAAGACAAAAGACAAGATTGAAAGACAGACAAGACAAGACCAAGACTGAAAGACAAGATAGAAGACAAGATAGAAAAGATCCTGAGACACCCCTCCTCAAGTGATATCCTCATATGGGTCCACAAGGGTAGGGACAAGATGGATCTAAAACAAGACATAGTCAGATTGATAGACAAATAGAGAGACAGGACAGACAAGACTAGATAGACAGAAGACTGACTGTAGACAAACAGATGGACCTTGAAGACATCCCCTCCTCAAGGGCAATCTCTGCCTCTTGGGTAGGGACAAGAGAGAGGTCCAAAAGCAGAATGAGTAAGACACTAGAACCCCTTGACCTACATCATCGGTGGTCAAAGTGGTAGACAAGAAAGATGAAGTAAGCCCACGTTTCATCATATGAGGAATGAACAGCAAGATCTGTTGATGGAGATGCTGCAGCAACATGGGCTGAGGTAGATGCAGGGGCTGATGTAGAGGGTTTAGAGTAGCAGTCCTTTTCGCGATGATTATCACGGCCACAAATGGTGCATGGATGAGCCTTGAAGCAGTCCTTCTCCATATGATTAGTTTTGCCACAATGGGTGCAAGGCTTTCTTACCTTTTCTTTGCTAAAAATGCAGTGTCAGTTACCTTTTGTTGTTGAGTTCTTTCCTCTTCTTGGAGAGCATTGATGATACCTTCGAGAGTAGGATTATTGTGATACTTGAAGGTAGTGACAAGAGTAGCATAGGTGTCACGTAAGCTTTTGAGAAGCACAGCAATAGCAATATCTTCGGAGATGGGGGACTTCACTGATGCAAGCTGAACCATAAGACTGCGAAGATAATTGACATGAGAGGCTATAGTACCTCCCTCTTGCCGCCCTCCTGCATATGTAGATCAAAGAATGAGATCATAAGTGCAATCTTAGAGTTTTTAGAGCCAAAAAGGGTATCCAAAGTGATTCATGCTTTAGAAGCAGACTGTATGTCGGAGATGTGATGAATGTAATCATCTCCAAGACCGAGCAAGATGATAGCATAGGCTTTGTCATTCTTGGCAGTGGGAACATAAGTGACAACTTGCTCAATGTTGGAATCTTCAGGAGCAGCATGGTGAACAACGTCCCAAAGACTTTCTTTCATAAGATGGCACTTGATTTTGATTTGCCAAGTATGAAAGTTGGACCCATTGAATTTGTCGAGACATCAAGGTTAAGGTATGAGGTACTTCATTGTAATTCATGTGTGCATCCCTTGGGCTTGGGGGTGGCTGGGTGGATGAGTTTATGCCTGGTTTATGCATGATGATTATTTAGAGAGATCTTAGGGTTTTAACACCTCTGCTCATGACTATGGCTCCTTCTGGTTCACAGAACTCCCATCCTAGGTATCGTCTGATGGTTTTACCAATACTAACGAGTGAAGGAGCCATGATAGTTATCACCATTTGGAAATGGAGATGATTTAGAGTACCTCCTTTTTCAAGGGCAAACAAACCCTTGAGGCATTCTATCCTAACAAAAGCTTCTAGTGGTTCCCAGGAGCAAACATTAATATCTATGTTGCCTATAGCAATTGTTACAGAGACTTCAAACAATGTAGTTTTTTTCTCTGCTGGAAATTTAGGGATTTTGTGAATAGAAGGTTCAGACTATGTAGTATTCCTATCATTCGGTAGAGGGCAAACAGAAGGTGGCAGTATTGGATTTTTGCCTTTTTTTGGAGCTTCAGACGAACCTAGAACACAATATACAGATGTACTAATAAACCATCAAGTGACATGAAAAAAAACAATAACTATTTCATGGACTACATTCACACCGAGGACTGGGCTTTCTGCTTCACTGCACACAGATTGCGAACAATGAAGGAGCCTTCTAGGGGCATCACGATTCTAGATGTTGCGAGAATGCACTCAACCCTTGGAACAGTAGATGCGGAGGGTTGAGCCTCATCGCACATCAACAACGACGTAGAAGATGGACTAGGGTCCATGCATTGACATAACATAGACGAAGAGCAAGGCCCTCGATCTATCTTCATTATATTGCTAATGTCATCAAAAGGCTTTCTTCTAGGAGGCATCATGATTACACAACAAGATTACTGTAGAAATCGAATAAATGAAGAAATAATTATAGTCGAAGTTGTTAAATAAGCACAGTATGTCTACAATAAGAAACCCACAACACAGTATGCATGGAATGATTCGTACAAGAAGGAGAAATTTCTACTTCCAGAAGAAACATGGACGAAAAAAGAAACATGGAGGAGATAATAATCATTTTTGGTAACATGACTACATGCATGTGGCCAAGCTTGAAAGCATTTGTTGTAATACAAGTGGCCAAGTTTGAAAGAAAGATCGGATTCAATTTTATTATGATAAAATTATTTAATCGAAATATACGTGTCCTTTGCATTTGCATAAAATGCAGAAAAGAGCACTAAGGAGAATCCGGGATATAAAGAAGGCGGAACAGTCATCAACAGCCTCATGCGTATGATGTAGGCTCAAATGAAAATGCCAATTCAACTTAAATAATAAATAAATAGCACATAGAAAAAGCTTTGACATCACAACCATAATTTACTAGAAAGGTTTCAAGGCAAGATAAATAAAGGAAATTACCATAGTTGAGGATAGAATCCACAAAAGAGCACTGAGGAGAATCCGAAATACAAAGAAGGCGGAGAAGTTAGTAGCCTCATGCGTTCCACGACAGCCCATCGTCTTTCGTTTTGCTCACACAATCAGATGGAACAGCACAACTCCAGCAGTAGGAAATTACCACAATTTAGGAGTTAAGGAAATTAGCACACTTCAGAAATTATAAATAAATAATAATCAAAATAACGACACCAATTACTTTAGAGATTTAAATAATCGAAATAACCAGACCAATTTACCATGGTTGGTGAGTTCCACGACGGCAGCCCATTATCTTTCGCTAGAACATCACTACTCTAGCACTCTCAACAATGTTACGAGGGAGGGATGGATTACCATGGTTGGCGAGTTCCACGGCAACCCATCGTCTTTCGCTGGAACAACACAACTCCAACACTCACCAGCGTTACAAGGGGATGGATGCCAAACAAACAAAGGGAGGGATGCTAAACGAACGGAGGGAGGGATTCTAAAAGAACAGACGTCGAAAATGAGGCAGGGCGCTCACCGCTCGCACTCCATGCAAAGAAAATAGGGTTACAAACATTAAGTGTGCATGTGCTAACACGTGCGAGCACGTGAATCAACACTTGAAATCACTTGGCCTTACAAAAAGACATGCAAGTGACACTTGTCACATTCATATCGAATTAATTAATTTCCGTTCATAATTTTATTTTGGGTACATATAGACTTTGATCCAGTGAGGTCCAAATCTCAACAGTCCTAGAATTGTTTCTACCACTCTTCTTCTTCTTCACTCTCGTCACGGTGAAATGTGTGAATTTCACCTAAATGTGTGAATTTCACCTGAGCTTAATTTCTTCTTCTTCTCTCTCTTTCTCTTAGTCTTTTTCTCTCTCTCTCTCTCTCACACTGAAATGTGAATTTCACCTGAGCTTAATTTAATTGCAGCTAGAGCTCTACTTCGATTTTTAAAAATGAAGTTCACTCTAATTAATATGAAATGCAGGACAAGCCTACCCGGACATCGTCACTTGCAGGGACAAATTTTGGTACCCGGACATGGCCTTCGACCGGGCACCATGTCACGAAGAACGTGATAGACGACGTGGCGGCGGCCTTCCCGGAGCTCCTCTTCCACGGTGGCAAAGACGAACTGATTGCTACGGCGCACACCATGACCCGCCGCCGCCGCCATAGTTGTACGACATGTTACCGGGTGTCAAATCGACCACTTCATTTTAGCATGAAGAGGCGAGTGGAGGTTAAGTCGAGTGGTATCATCAATAAAGTAAGGACACTTGTGTGGAGGCAGACATGGGTGAGTGGGTATTGCCTCACGTGTGTGAGTGCATGCCCCCGTACATCGAGTCGGGTGACGGCTTGCATGCATGGAGGAGACTTGGATTCATTGTCCGGAGGAGGATGTGGGGGGTTGGGGGGATTGGGGAGAGGAGTATTCTGAAGACATGAAACACTCATGCACGTAGGAGGATGAGGGGAGGGAGTGAAAGAAAGCGATCTCGGAGTGGCTAGTTGATAGAATCATTGCCCAGGCGTAAAGACCTCAGACGAGGAGTAGGAAGGTAAGGAGCCAAGTTGGTATTTTCTCTCTGTGTAGTGTAATCGTTTTTTGCTCTGGTAAGCCTCCGTCTAAAGCCGATATTGCTAAATGGCTGCAAGATGACATCTTTCACGATAGAGTTGTTTCCCAGGTTTTCTATCTAGGAAAGGGGTTCTTTAACATTCTCTTTACCAAGGATCAGACAATATCTGAGTTGTTTGCTAAATCCCCGCTGTTCATGGATCATAGATTGGTGCATGCAAGCCTTTGATCCTTTTTTTAATGTGAATAAACGCTTGTCTGAGGCTCGTCCAGTCTGGGTCGAGGTTGTAGGATTACCTCCTTGACTTCAGTTCAGTGTTGAGTGAAATAGCCAATGCTATTGGCCCGGTTCTGTATCTGCCTAAAGAGGATGCGAGAGGTCACCATAGGCTAACAATGTGTGCATCTCTTGGAACACCTTAATAGAGACTCCCAAATCTATAGAGGTGGATCTTCGCGAGTTAGGCAAATTGGAACTAGACCCGAAATTCGGGCCATTCCCCGGTGCTTGTTTTAGGTGTGGTGGACCGGTGGTTTTGAACACATAGCAAGGAATTGTGTAGGGGGGGCACAGGCTAAATCGGAGAGTAAAACAAAGGAAAAAGAAGAAAGAGGTGAAGGTAACATGACTAAACGAGACTAAAGGTAAGGAGACATGCATGAATAGTACTGAAGACAATAGAGGAAAAAGGATTCTGTTTAATGAAGGGGATTCTCTTGGAGAAGGAGTGTGGAGAAAGGTAAAAGGGAAAACTAGTCTAAGATAGGCTAAGGATGAGGCTAGAAACATTGTTCATAAAGTTGGGGCTAGGGATAAACAAGGAAGTAAATATTTGGACAGCCTAAGCCCTATGTTGTACTGAAATCCCTTTAATCCCTTAGGAGAGGAGGATAGTGGGACCTCTTCTATTCAAAAATTCAAGTGGTAGTTGGATGAATCTTGGAAAGAGATACAAAAGGAGGGGGATCATGGAGGGAATGGGGAGGAGATAGAAATGGTGCCTGAAACTACTTTAACGTGAGTGAGTCATTAAAGATTAATGGGTGTACATGGAATGTTAAGGGAATCAAAGATAAAAAAAAGAACTATGGTTTTTGGGGTTTAGTAAAGGAGAGGGGACTTTCCATTTTGGCTATACAAGAGCATAACTTGTGTGGGCCTAGAATCTTGAGGAAAGATAGATTTAAAGATTGGGTAGTGTTAGATGGGGGTGTGAGCGGGGGGAGTAATGCCTATTGTTAAAAGTAGCTTGAAGCCTAACATAATAGCTAATCATCCTAATGGTAGGATTTTGGTTGTTGAAATATTACTAGAAGGGGAAAGGGTGTGGTTAGTAAATATTTATGGGGTGCTCATAATCATAATGTGAGAAGTGGGATATAGCTAATCTGAATATTCAGGGTCAATGCATCTTTATGGGGGATTTTAACATGGTTGAGAAGCAAAGGGATAGGTGTGGGGGGAGTACTATGTTAATGGGACAAGAGAAAATGAAGTGGGAGGGCTTGAGAAGGAGAATGGGCTTAAGGGATGGGTGGGAGATGGGGGATTGGGGTTCAGATCTAGAACACATTTATTTTAGTTTATAGTATTTTGGATCATCTTCCGGATTAGACAAGGTCTTCTTCAACCAACAGGCAGTATGGGTTCCTCATACTCTCATAATGATAGTTGACTCCAGCACTACTCTGTTTGATCATATGCCTCTAAAGTTGGGTTGGCATATAATGGGTTGGGAAGAGGCTAAGTTAAATAAGTTTCCTACTAGGAAGATAAGAGTAAACAATTTCTTGCTCAAGGATGAACTGTTTATAAGACAGGGTGAAGAGGCAATTGAGAGACTCAAAAGGAGAGGAACAGTCCAAGGATCCTGGAGGGTCTTTGCCAATGAAATGTAGGGTACAATCAGAGGGGTTGGGAAATTGAGAGCTGAGGAAAAAAGACAAGAAAGAAAGAGATGGATTGGTTTTGTAGAAAGTCTGCAAAAAAAGAGGTAGGTAGCTAAGGAGATAACTTGGCATTTCAAGTGTCAAGCTAGTTTGAAGAGTGAAGATGAGAAACGTCCTAGGAGAGAAAATAACAGAAAATTTTAATAATAAGAGGAAGCCTGATGGATTTCTTTTTAAAATGAATGAGGGAAAGAGTTGCAAGGAGGTTATGGGTAGGGTTCTAGATGAAAATGGCCAAGGGATAGAAGGAATTAGTTTGATTGCTAAGAAATGGGTAGAATTCTTGGGCTCAACTCTCAGCCTTAAAGAGGATTATTCAGGCAGAAGATTTCAAGAAGAGGCCAAATTGTTATAACAAGTTAGCAATAGAGAGTGGATCTTGATAAGGCTAAGTGGCTAGAGAGAGATATTAAGATTGATGAATGCTGAGATATAGAGTGGATCTTGATATGGCTAAGTGGCTAGAGAGAGATATTGAGATTGATGAATCTTGGGATGCCCTTCAAAAGCTGGGAAGAGGGAAATCACCTGGGTGGGATGGATTGTCTGTAGAGTTCTTCATTGCCTTCTAGCCATAGCTAAAGGAATTCATATGGAAAATTTGCAAAGAAGCCTTCATGTTAGGAAACTTGGATAAGGATCTCAAGAAAGGGTTGGTGAAACTCATCCCTAAACAAGCTGTCTATGAAAGATTTAACCATTGGAGACCCATTACCCTGCTGACTGTTATATATAAAATTTTGGCCAAAATCATTTTGCCATTAGGATCACCCTTGCTCTATAGGAAGTCATTTCTAAGAGACAACATGGCTTTATCAAAGGTAGGTCAATATATGATAACATCTATGCTGCCATGTTGGGGAGTAATCTGGCTCTGAGAACAAAAGCAAAAGTGTGTTCTTTTACAGCTTGATTTGGAGAAGGCTTATGAAAGGGTACACTGGTCCTTTGTGGCTAAGATAATGGAAAAATTGGGGTTTGGAGTCAGGATGGCTACTTGCATATATACACTTACTTTGGGAGGAAATTCCAAGTTGTTACTGAATGGGAGGGTGGTAGGGGGATTTAAAGTGAACAGATCAATTAGATAGGGTTTTCCTCTTTCTCCTTTATTATTTGTTGTTTCCTCTCATCCCTTGATAGTGGCATTGGAACATGCCTCTGCTGAAGGGAGGGTAATTGGTTTGAAGCTGAGTAATGGGGAACAATTAGTTATTCAATGCTTTACAAATGATTCTTTACTCTTAATAAGAGCTGATAATGATAATGATAATGTAAGGCTGGCTTTGAGCATTATCCACGAGTTTGCTGATGCCTCTAGATCCAAATGTGATATACATAAATCCAAAATAATAAGCCTATCTGAGGATAATGATTTTGACCTAGAAAGATGGGGGTGTGAGGTCATTAAGAGGGGACAAATTGTTAGACATCTAGGGGTTCCTTTCGGGGTTGAACTGACCAACAAGCAACTAACTGACTCGGCCTTGGACAAATTTTACTTGAAGCTTAAAAAATGGGAAGGCATAAGAGTCCCTTTCTATAATAGGGTGGCTATATGTAACACAATGTTGAATGCCTACATTATGTTCTTATGCCCTGTGTTGGAATTTGGGAAAGGTCACTGGCAGAAAATTGTAAGGCCTATAAGAGACTTTGTATGGAGAAATGGTTGCTCCAACAAAAAGGCATTAGCTTGGCTTGTAGGATAGATTAAGCATGCCTAGATGTGAAGGAGGCATTGGTATTCTTCATCTTCCCTCTCACACAGTTTGCAAGGATGACACTTCTCCTTCCCAAGTGTCTTCCACAAAAGGAGATTTGGACTAGGATACTGAAAGAGCTAGTGGAAGATTTATATGTCTATTTTGAGGGTAGTTGGCAAGGCCTAGCATGGAAGGATAAAATTTTCTCTCATGCCCCTCTTAAGATTACAGGATCTCCCTTTTGTTACAGAATGCTCTGCAGTAAATGGAAAGAGGTTTTGGGACTAATGGTATGGGATGGTTGCGGTAGGGCTTCAGGAAACTCTTTGTTATGCTTAAGGATTTGGTGGACTCATAAGTTCAATCCTCCCTTAGCCCTACAAGATCCTAGAATACCAAAAAATATGAATAATAAAGGAATTAGGAGGCTCTCTAATTGTTGGGATGGGGCCTCAGTTGGTGGGTGGAAGGAACTTGAACAGCTGGAAGAGGAATTTGGAGTGTCTTACAGGGAAGGGCAACTTGTTCGACATGTATTGTTCAAAGGAGGTACGGAAGGGATGTACCTCCACTGTTGTTTTGATGAGCCTTGCTAGAAAAAGGACTGGGTCTAGTACAATGGGACTAAACTGTATAGAGGATCAACTAAGGATCTGTATAAGGTATTGAGAAAGAGTGAGGTTAATGTAATCTACTGCAATAAATTTGGAGAGTAGGCTGGAGTGATACCAATTCAGGAATTTTGGAAAATATTCATGATTTTAGCACAATTCTAAAAATCGTCCCTTGAGGTCTAAACTAAAGTTTGAGCCTCTCATTTGTGAAGGAAATGTTCCTTGAGGCACAAACTTACACTTGAGCTTTTCATAGTCTATATTATGTGAAAGAAATTCCCTTAGAGGCTCAAACATGAGTTTTGAGCCTCTCATATTTTATCATGTGCGAAGCCTATTTCCCATTACTATGAGAGGCTCAAACTAGACTTTGAGCCTTGTGGGGAATGACCTTCAAATAGATATTGTATGAGAGAGTCTCAAGTAATAGTTCTAGCTTCTAAAGAGATCATTTTCACACGAAATAAACTACGAGAGGCTCAAATTTGACTCCTCAAACATAATAGATTAGGTGAGGGCTAAGAAAATCACACAATAAAGTATCATGCAACAATAATTTACCCACTGCATCTCATTGTTGGGTCCCCAGCTATTAGGATGGGTATAGTTGTTGCGCTCTAGTGGGTCTCAACCATAAGGATAGGTTGGAAGTGTGTCTACGTGGTCTCGGGCCACAGTATAAGGCGTTCAAGACGTCTATTCAGACTCGGAGAACATTCCCAACTTCACAGATTTGGTGTCAATGCTAATCATTGAAGAGAAGAACTTGGGTGAAGATCAACAGTCTTACAAAACAAAAACAATTCAGAACAGTAAGCTTTCTACAAAAGTACAGGTAGAGGACAAGGTAGAGGTCGTGGACGTGGCCAAGGTAGTGGCCGAACAATAATCAGAATTATACAATGGTATTTGGAGGACCATGTGGTGGGGAATCCAACCCGCAACCCTCTTCCGCTCATCTATTTACGGCATAAATTTATGTACTAGAAATTCCGATACTTGGTTGAATAGATGGGTAATGAGGCTAGAGAGTGTGTTGGGTGGATGAGAGAAGTGGGGGGGGGGGGGGGGTCGTTCCAGGTTAACTAGAGGACACATATGAGAGAGAGAGAGAGGGGGGGGGGGGGGGGGGGGGGGGGCGGTCGGGGGGAAGAGAGACAAACACATACATATACGCGCGCGCGTACACAGAAACAATTAAGCGCACGAGGCTTTGTGTACAAGCAAACCCTAAATGGGGCATGATGCTACTGCTTCGATTAACCGAAACCACGTTAAGGAAATCTAGCCTGAAAAGCTTATCGGAGAACAGAAATTAACACGAAAAAATAAACATAACCTCAATTCCAATCGTAGCTCTAAGAGTTCTACTGCTGCTCAGAACAAGTTCGGTGAGCTTGTTGAAGAACAAGGACCATCATTGGGAGCTAGCCCCCATGGTGTCCTGTGCGCTGCTGCGTTCATCAATGGCCTGGAAGAACCTCTTCCACCCAACATACATACCTTCAATGATCAATGCAGTGAGGTCCCGGGGGAAATCTAGTGTGCATACTGCAGCTTCCTTTGTGATGAGCGGACGCCCATCTTGTCCAACCAGAAACTTGTGCTGCGACTGTACGGTCTGGAAACAGTCATAGTTGAAGATTGGATTGACAAAGGGTAATGTCTGGGGAATCCACGAACAAGACATTGGGGAAGGGCATTACACTCTGCAGTAAATACGCAAGCAATATCCTTCCACATCTGCCGTTGCCATCCATGAAAGGGTGAATGTTTTCGAATGCGAGGAAGAAGGTGCCTGCTGCAAGCTTGAGATGTTGCTCGATTCTTGACCTAGGGTCGGTTTCCTTCTGGAGACACGAGAGCTGCGACTCAGCTCTGTCCAAGAGATGTTGCAACGCCGACCTCACTTCCGTTGGCCACATGAACACATGCATCCCCAGTTCTTCTTCTTCTTCTAGTGTGTCGGCATACACAACCTCGTGATCTATGACTGCGTATGCGGCCAGCAATGTCGCAGCCCAATAGAAGCTGGTGCGACTTCTCGAGCTCCTGAATGGAAAGCCGTGGCCATGATCGCTCCGGCTTGAACCAGTGCCTCACTGCTCGATACAAGCAACACAAGCTCTCCATCCTGTCGTCGTCGGAGTGTCGACTGGCCAGCCTGAGTGCACCCCTGCGTATTACCTCTCGGGTCTCCAGATAAGTGTGGAAGCCTTCCTTCTCAATGGAAGAGGAACTCCCCATACGCTCGCTCCACATACTCCTCTAAATTAAGCTCCTCCTCCTGCAGGGATGTAATAAGCTCCTCGTACCTTGCACAGTAATCCACAATCTTGCAGGCTCTAGGTAGAATTCGGGGTGCCTGTGTGTACGTGGCACCCCACGAGCCCCAGCATGAACGGACACCTAGCCAGTGATCGCCTCGGTCTAGACAATGGTGCAAACAGTGGTGCAAAAGAGTTATGAACACACGTTCGTATGTCGGTGCATTTGTTGGGATTGAAACCCAGGTCCCTACCACGGGAAGCAAAGCTTTTATCCACTACACTGCGCACACACTTGTGATATACACACATGTCCATAACACCTTATGGACATATGTCTACAAATGGGCCCATCACCGGGCATTGACCGGGTGACCGCGCCCGTGGGGTGCCATGTCTGTAGGCACCCCAAAATCTAACGTGAGCCAATCTTACCGAGCATGGCACTCGTGCGGACAGCAGTTCTCCTCCGCATGGGTCACTCAGTGGGAGCGAAATCCAAGCAAAGATCCATAGCTGTTGCTTCCGTCCTCCTCACCTTTAAAGAAAGGACAAGAAGAACGCAAAACTAAAAAGCAACAAACACCTTTAAAGAAAGAACACAAACTAAAAAGCAACCAAAGCATCATGAAAACTAAAAAGCAACCAGAAAAGGATCTTTACAATAAAAGAAATACATTCGCTTTCCTTCATGGCCATCGCTTGCTTGCGTGGTGCTCATGGGAGCCTTAGCAAGCTATTGGAGGCATCTACATTCAGAAGGCCGTCACATCTGATGATTTTGGAGGGTAGCTCCTAGCTTCATTATGCATGTACACTTGGGGCATGGGTCACAAGCTTAGGCTTAGGCTTAGTGTGGACACATTAAGTGACTATACAGGTCACTTATGAGCCTGTATGCATACCTTATGACATCTATTTCTAGGACAATAGTTGTCTTTTTGGAACAATGAAACTTCTATGGCTATGGTGATTTCTCCATTACAGAAGTTAGGTGTAGAGTCCCTTAGCGCCTTCCTCTTTGTGAGAAGCTAATCCACCACCTTTCCCCATGTTTTTGCTTTCTTTCATTGTTGTGGTATCAGAGCTTGCCTGACGTCGGATTGTCGACTGTAGCCATGTACTCGGCCAGCCTGAATGCACCCCTGCGCCAGATAAGTGTTGAAGCCTTCCTTCTCAATCTCGTTAGAAATTATGATAACCATTACGTATCTCGTTAGTCAATGTTTTCAATTAGAGTCGAGGGGGTGGTATATTGTACAACTCACTTATAAGCCTTTTAGATACCTTTTGACTAGTTATCTTCTTGGAGATGAATCTTCCATGGCTATGTTGATCTTCTCCCTTAGAGAAGTTAGGTGTATACTCCCTTAGAGCCTGCCTCTTGGTGAGAGGCTAATCCACCATCTTTTCTTTAGTTTTTGCTTTCTTTCATTGGTATCAGAGCTTGTCTTTGGGTATGAATTATTCTCGTATTAATGCTAATCATAATTTTTACAAACCGTAAACTTTGCATTGTCTTACATTTCTTTGCCAAATTTAGAGGTTTCAACTATTTTCTTGCATACATTCTCCATTCTTTCTATTTTAAATCTTGCATTTAGAGAGAGATTGAGGTTGTCATTGTAGGGATTTTAAAGATTTTCAATAATTGGAGGTTTTTCTTGAAGATTAATTATGGAAATCACTGCAGTATTCAAGACTGCTCTACAGTTTTCAAGATCTATGCAATATTGGTGCAAATTTGTGTAGATTGTTGTGGATTTTATGCTCTATTATTGTGCAGATTGAAGTCTCAGCAGAGCTAAGCAACTTTTAAAGCTATGTGAAGAAAGTTGCTATACAGAGCTATAGATTTGTGTAGTGCATATATTTTGGCAAGCTATGCAAAAGTTTACAAAGAAATTGTGCAAAATTGATAAAGTAAGTGAAACCTTGTTGAATCTTGGAAGTTTTTTACATCTTCTTGGTTGTTTTATGCAAAAAAACAAGGTTCAACAAGCTTAATCTACCAAGAAAGACAAGTACTGCTTAAAAAAGGAAAGCAAACTATGGACATTAATCAAGAATGGATTGATCTTGCCTAATCTTGGAAGTATTTATCAAGATTGAGAAGTTATTGGAGTTTTGACAAAGGAAATGATTACTAAAGTGATTTAGTGCTAATCTATATGATTAGTCACTAATCTCATACTAGCAAGATTTCTACAAGTTGCATGGATTATTGTGGCAATTGGTGAGAAACTTGGCATGCAAATGTTGGATTTGAATAGTTTGCGACACAACATGTGATTAAGGCAATTCAGACAACAAAACAATGATTAGGTGTGTTGGATAGTAAGAAGAAGACAACCAACATACCTTCATCGCTTGCTTCAACAAAGGAGGAGAAGGGGCAATTGATACTAAGTGGAAAAAAGGAAAACAAATTAGCAAAGAAAGAGAAATTACAACCACCCTTACCATAAGCCCTTACTCTAATCTTGTTAATTTTCTTTAACATCTACTCCAAAACCTTGCCTTAATTTTCCCTAAACACCATATTCCTTACATTTCTTAACCTCTCTTACATTGCTACACCCTTTATGATGCCCTTAGCGCACATGTAGCCTTGTCGAGAGTCAAAAAGATGAGCCTCCAGTAGCACAGCTAGAATGCGCCAAACACTTCAAGGCTTTGGGATGTGGGCTATTGGGGACGAATCTTGAACCATGGCTTAGGTTGGGATGTGCTTTAGGATGGCAACAAGCTTAAGGTGTAAAGAAAGCTTGTACTCTAACTTCTAATCTACAAAACAATCAAAAAGCAAAGGCTATTAGGAGTGGCAAGCACTAAAGGCAAGTCATACATGGCTCAACCAAACACAAGGCTCACATGGGGAGGAGGCATGCATGCAAACATAGCTCAAGCTTGAAAACAAGATAAAGATAGCAATTCAAAGGTGATGCATTGCATATAGTTCAACAAAGTTTACTCGATAGCCACATCGATATGGGAGATTTCCATGCATCCCATTTTCAAGAGTTGAAAGGAGATGGAAAGGAGGACTTGACCTCCCTACTACTAGTAAGCTATGCAGGCACTTACCTCTTCAAATCTATGAAGAAAGGAGTTTTTTAAAAGCTCATAATACAAGTTAAATGCCAATGCATAAACAAGAATACACGATTGCCATCATAATATAAACTTGCAACAAATCAACACCAAAGATCACAGGAAGCAGGTCTTGATGAAGGAGAGAAGCTAACCATCCTTAACCACCGAGACAACCAACAAGAACCAAGTAAGCATAGATAAGGCATAACAAGTACATAAGCGTGCAAAACACGCTATAGGCAGCACACGGCCACATATCATGGGAGCGGCAACCACACCACAACTGAGCAGCATACAAACATCCACGACTAAGAAGAAGAGAGATGCATGCACTAAAGTAGAGTGTCATAAAGGCAGTAGCCTAGTGGATAAGACTTTAAATCCTCTTGGGACATCTTATACTAAGGGTGTGTTTGTGTGCAAGTGGGCACACAAACACAGAAGAAGAGAGATGCATGCACTGAAGTAGAGTGTCATAAAGGCGGTAGCCTAGTGGATAAGAATTTAAATCCTCTTGGGACATCTTATACTAAGGGTGTGTTTGTGCACAAGGGGGCACATAGGCTATCATCCGCACACAGGTCATCATCATTCGATCGTCATGGTGCTTGCTTCCACCTTCCTCTTCGGCGATCTTGCAAGGTGACAATAGTGCGCAATCCTTGTCCTTCAAGCTCATGCTTTGGATTAAGGACAATAAAATCATGACTCAACTTGTGACACCCAGTTCTACCAAAGCTGTGCAGGGTGTTCAGTCCAAGTGGTCAAGCGACTAACTTGTGGGGTTTGTCCTGTGGCTTGTCCTGTGTGTGTGTAGCCAGGTGAAATTCTAGTGTGCAACAGGGAATGGAATAAAAGCTCATGCTCTCGATTAGGGACGATGGTTTCCATGGACATCAAAGATTGTGACTCAACTTGCGACACCCAGTTCTATCAAAGTTGTGCAGGGCAGGGTGTTCACTCTAATTGGCTGAGCAACTAACTTGTGGGGTTTGTCCTGCAGTTTGTCCTGTGTGTAGCCGGGTGAAATTCCTGTGTGCAACTAGGAATGGAATAAGACCTTCAAGCTCATGCTTTGGATTAGAGATGATGGTTTCCATGGACATCAAATATCATGACTCAACTTGTGATACCCAATTCTACCAAAGCTGTGTAGGGTGTTCAGTCCAATTGGCCAAGCGACTAACTTGTGGGGTTCGTCCCTTGTCCTGTGTGTCTCCGGGTGAAATTCTCGTGTGCAAGAGGGTAGAGGAAGAAGAAGATGTAAGAAAGAAGAGGGAAGAAGAAGAAAATCTATATTGAAAGATCTTACTTAGACTAAAATAAATCAAAGCTAAAATTGACCAAAGCTTGAAGACAAAAAACAAGATACATGTATTGGGTTGAATCTCCCCCACTTACTTGGTGGCTCTCCCCCCAAGCAAGTGTATTCATATATTAAGTTGAGTCTTTGGAGCCAAAAAAGGGGTGACCCTTGGCTTTTACATAAATAGGAAATTATTCATCTTTTACAAAAATTGAGCCCCATATACACCACAAACTAAATAATTAAGCGTTGGGCATCCATCATAAATAGGTATTCAAACTTTCAAAACTTTTAGAGCAAACATAAATAAACTATTGCATCGCCATCCTTAATTATATCTTCGCTCAACAAAACACATTTAAACTTATTGTTTTGGGTGCTTATTCACCTTTTTTGGGGTGCATATTCACCTTTTTTTTAGTGTGCATATTTATTTCTTGCGTTTGAAGGTTACAAATATTTTTTTTAGAACAAAGGTAAAAGTATGAAGTGCAGGAACAAACCAAGATCGTGGGGATTTGCCCAACCACACTCGGGAGCATAAAACATCTCAACTGAGAAGCTAATCTTCCATAACCTAGCTCACAAATTACATGGGCAAGGTGTGTCACTCACCGCGTGAATCCTTGTGCTTGGATTCTCGTAGGAGACATTGCCGTGTAGCCACACTCCAAAGCTCCACTTCGCCCACTGCCGTCGCACTCCAAAGGAAGCTCAACCTCCTCTCACTCAATCTCTCTCTCTCACATGCACTCACACAGACACAATGAGCATATAATAGCTCTAATTGAATTAGGAAAGAAAGACACATAAGAGAGAAAGACAGTACAGAGAAGAAGAGCACTCTATTAGTTGCATAAGAGAATGAATGGTGAGAATACAAATTGACCCTTATTTTCAATGAGGGTTAACAATGGTCAACGAGAATATATTTTCAAAAACAATGAATGGTGTCCAATGGTGTCCAATGAGGGTTAACAATGGTCAACGAGAATATATTTTCAAAAATATGACTTCAATATCATAGAATTTGGCAACGAGCTTTTTGGTGCACAAGGATATGGCTATGTGGAAATAACGGGGAAAGCACATGAAATATACAATTATCTGCACAAGTCGATTTACAAGGAAAACCAAGGTAGAAAACTACACAGACAAGAACTGCAAATACAAAAACATGATGGTAATTTGTAAATGGAAACCTCCACCTGAAAGGACTAATCTAAACAAGGCAAGTTTTGTCTCTCGATAGGCCTGCATATCTCCGAGTAGCGCCGCCAGGCGAGTGGGGCAGGGGGAGAGGGACAAAGTCTTCTCCAGCGACGACGATGATTGCCTCCTTAAATTTAGCTATTTTTTCTCACAAAGAGACAAGTAGCATCACTGTAGTCTTCTTTTTAAGCATGCTCCTTAGCATCGACCACAATTGGATTTTGACGGCTGCCTGCCTCGTTATGTTCTTCATTGGCATGATCATTTTCATGATTCTCATCTTCTATGTTGTTTCCGTAGAAGTATTTTCTTGCTGGTGTGTCCATGTAAAATTTTTTCTACGACAGTGCATTGTGTCAAGTGTGGGATCTTCATGGCCTTCCAAATGGATGAAGCTCTTTTTCTGTCCATGCCATTTCCTGTTTTTGGTATTATCCATGATCTCGGCCATGATGTAGCTGGGTAATACTTACCAGTTCGTATCATTCAAAGGAAAGTGTTTTAAAGTGTTGCACCGAATTTATTTGGAATGCAATTCTCCATGAAGACATATGCATGTTGGAATAGATTCACTGGTGATAGGCATACATTGTTCATTAGATCCCCTTGACCATAGAGAGCGTTCAATTTCGCTGCCCATGAGTTATTTCTTCAAATGAAATGTTATGGTAGAAAAACTTGAAATGGCTTTTGTGAAGATCCACCATACCTTCAAAAGTGTGCATTTGGATTTGACAAAGTCATCTACACATGAGCAATCCTACTTCAAATTTAAAGCTTCAAATTTAAAGAAATCCCATTGCATGTATCTTTTTATCATTTTCTTAATACTTATCAGAGATGGAGCCATTAGGGAAACCACCATTTGGAAAAAGAGAGATGGTGCTCAAGAGGATCTCGAATAGGATCTCGCCCTGCCTTGGGAAAGGGAGAGGAGTGTTGCCTCCATGAGTGCCATCAGAGTTGGTCATGCATGTAAGATTCCTCCTCATCCCTGAATAACAAATTAAGCCTCTACTTCAATCCCTTGTAATCATTCTATCTTTCTGAATGCAAGAAAATATCATTTTTCCTTGTTGGGGAGGAGTAGAGTAACAGTGCATAAAACATTATTAACCATTTACAAAGGGGGAGGCTAGATGGAAATGAATGGATGGATGGATGCGATGAGAATAGGAGGAGTGACGAGAATGTGAGGTGAATAGACGTGATGAGATGTAATGCGAATCATATAGATGGGAATGAATGGATGGATGGATGTGATGAGAATAGATGTGATGAGAATAGATGTGATGAGATGGGATTCGAATCAGATAGATGGGGAAGAATGGATGGATGGATGCGATGAGAATAGGAGTGACGAGAATGTGAGGTGAATAGATGTGATGGGATGTAATGCGAATCAGATAGATGGGAATGAACAGATGGATGGATGTGATGATAATGAGAGGTAAATAGATGTGATGAGATGGGATGCGAATCAAATAGATGGAAAAGAATGGATGGATGGATGTGTGATGAGAATAGAAGTGATGAGAATGAGATGTAAATAGATGTGATGTGAATCAGATAAATGTGAATGAATAGATGTGATGTGATGTCATGTGAATCAGGATGTAAATGAATGATATAGGATGTAAATGAATGTGTTAGCATGTGAATCGGGATGTGAATGAATGATATAGGATGTGAATGAATGATATAGGATGTGAATGAATGTGATAGCATGTGAATTGAGATATGAATGAATGATATAGGATGTGAATGAATGTGTTAGCATGTGAATCGAGATATGAATGAATGATATAGGATGTGAATGAATGTGATAGCATGTGAATCGAGATGTGAATGAATGATAAGGGATGTGAATGGATGTGATATGATGTGAATCGGGATGTAAATTAACAATAAGGGACGTGAATAAATGTGTTAGCATGTGAATCGGGATGTGAATGAATGAGATGTGATGTGAAATGGATGTGATAAGATGCGATGTAAACTGGATAAATGTTAATGTATGTGAAGTGATGAGATGTATGGGTAGATGCAAGTGGATGAGATCTGATGAGGATAAATGAGGAAATAAGTGATGAGATAGAAAAAGATGTGATTAGATGAGAATGGGAATACTTATGAAATGAATGTGGATTGATGTGTGGGTAATGTGGATTGATGTGGATGGATGAGTGGATAATGTGGATTGATGTGGATGATGTGGATGGATGTATGGATGATGTGGATTGATATGTGGGTAATGTGGATTGACGTGAATGGATGTATGGATGATGTGGTTGATGTGTGGATAATGTGGATTGACGTGAATGGATGTATGGATGATGTGGATGGATGTATGGATGATGTGGATTGACGTGTGGATTGATGTGGATAGATGTATGGACATGTGGATAATGTGGATTGATGTGGATGGATGTATGGATGATGTGGATAATGTGGATTGATGTGGATGGATGTGTGGATAATGTGGATTGATGTGGATGGATGTATGGATGATGTGGATGGATGTGGATGGATGTATGGATGATGAGGATTGATGTGTGGATAACTCATCACGTCATCCAGAGTATGTCACAAAAAACTAACCACGTAAGAAACAAGGTAGGAGATTAAGCTTTCCGCCAACTATTTATTTAGCTAACAAGTGGTCAGCACAATGTAGAGGGAGAGACAACTGAAGCAGAGGTGCAAGAAATTGTGGAGAGTGACATACATGATTCAATGTGGGCTATACATCGAATATCTCTACATACCAAGGTAACTTGCCAAGGATGGTTAGGTGGTTAAGATGGCAAGTGCAAAAAAGAGCATCAAGAACTGCGGGCAAGGTGTTCTAGCTCCTTCTTTCTATGGTATGGGGGGAAAAGGCGTCAGTTTATGTGGTTTTAAATAGCAGCATGGATCATACTTGGAGAGTATGTAATACATCTGTCAATCACTTACTAGACCCCCGGTTGTTTGGCCTGTGGGACGAGGCACAAACCTGACTGTGGATGAGATCCGAGCATTAGAGGCCAGTGGGTTTATGTTACAAAAGGAACAATGTCAAGAAGCAAATGATGTAGGCCAATGGTCAACAAGTTATAGAAGTGGCATATCAGATATGGTAGCCAAGAGAATAGATTTGGTAATTTCAAGTATAGCTACGGTCTTTGAGCATTTGGTCATTAAGGTCAGGCAAATGGAAGTGCTTGTAATTGAGACTTAGGAATCACTAGTACGCAATGAAAAATATCGGGTGACTATGGGAAAGAATCCATCATGCACATTTTTCGATTTTCAAATCAAGGTCGGTATTGGACGACCATATTGTGCATACAATAACCTTTATTTTGTATATATGCATATCTTTGGGTTAGATGCAAACCATAATATGTTTATACATCAACCCACTCTAAAAATAAGGACCTAGTGATGAGAATGTTCAGTAGAGCAAGAAAACAATGTGAAAAGGACCTAGTACTGTTGATGACTGTATACTGTGGTTTTGAAAAGATCCTTCATGTTGTAATAATACTAATGTCTTGTGTCTCAATTCTCTAGCAAGGACTATTTACTTTTCATTTTTTTAATATTTTAGTAGGACAATTAATATGGTTATATGTTAATGGCTTGAATATGTTCATTCCATTCACCTACTTTTTTAAATAAAGTGGATAGCCATGCATCTACTTTTCTAAATTTAGGGAAAAGCCATGCATCCACTTTTCTAAATTTAGTGGATAACCATGCAAAGTACCTTTTTGCTTTTTGCTTTGTGTATCTGTAAATTTGAACCATGCCTCTTACGCTAATCCTCACTTCCAAATCTTATTACCTCCCTCTCCCTCTTGTTGGCCTCCCTCTCCCTCTCATTATATTTCTCTCCCTCACTATCGTTCTCTTCCTTACAACCCTCACCACCATTAACGAACCTTTGTTTATCTCTAATGGCTTATTCTAATGCCCCCCCATAGCTTATTCTAATGTCCCCCCATATCTATACTTTGAAGGAAACCTTGGAAAGAGATTTATGCAACAAAATTAGCAGAGATGCGACATAACATCTTAGAATCATGGCAGAGGTTGCAATCTTTGGACAAAGATGCTAGCGGATGAGCCTATTGATTATGGCGATTTGTTCAAGTAGCCCAAAAAAGTGTTTAGGTGTAGATCCATAGGTAGTTATGCTATATTTTCAATTTTAAACAATGCTAGATTACATTAGCCCATGTAATAACCTTCGTTAGCATAAAGTGGTCTCAATTATAACTTACCTTGTCTGTTGTATTAATTTCCTTGGCAAATTTTGGGTTTGTTGTTGTTTTGATTAATTATGTCAAATTATCAGTTTATTGTATGTTTGAATAACAGTTATGATGGAAGAGTTGTATTTGGAAGGTGTATGTGAATGAACTTGGTTTTATCTATATTGAAAGCGGTATTTTTGATCCTAAGCATCCTAAGGGTGGAGACGAGAGAGAGGGAGGGTGGGAGAGCGAAAGGGAGAGAGAGAGAGAGAGAGAGAGAGAGAAGAGAGGGAGGGTGGGAGAGTGAAAGGGAGGGAGATAGAGGAGAGAGAGGGAGGGTGGGAGAGAAAAAGGGAGGGTGAGAGAAGGAGAGAGAGGGAGGGTGAGAGAAGGAGAGAGAGGGAGGGTGAGAGTGAAATGGAGGGAAGAGAGAAGGGGAGGGAAAAGGGTGGGAGAAGGAGAGAGAGGGTAGTGAAATGGAGGGTAGTGTGGGCTAGGCGATGGTGGGACAAGGAGAGAGAGAGAGGGAAGAGGGTGGAGAGGAGAGAGAGGGAGGGTGGGAGAGTGAAAGGGAGGGAGAGAGAGAGGAGAGAGAGGGAAGAGGGCGGAGAGGAGAGGGTGGGTGGGTGGGTGGGAGAGTTAAAGGGAGGGAGGGAGAGGTAATTGAAGGAGAGAGAGAGGGGGGAGTATACAGAGCGATACCGAAGAGAGAAAGGATAGAGAGAATTAGGAAAAACACGGATAGAAAGAGTGAGATAGGGAGGACATAGAGAGTGAGAAAAGAGAAGGATATAGAGAGTGACAGGGGGAGGATAGAGAGAATTAGGAAAAACACGGATAGAAAGAGTGAGATAGGGAGGACATAGAGAGTGAGAAAAGAGAAGGATATAGAGAGTGACAGGGGGAGGATATAGAGAGTTAGCCAAGAGAGACAAGGATAGAGAGAGTGAAAGGGAGGAAAGAGAGAGAGAGGGGGAGGGAAGAGGGAGAGTGAGGGAGGAAAGAGAGAGAGAGGGGGGAGGGAAGAGGGAGAGTGAAAGGGAGGAAAGAGAGAGAGAGGGGGAGGGAAGAGGGTGGGAGAAGGAGAGAGGGTGGTATGGGATGGGCTTGGTAGTGGTGGACGGAGATGGTGGTGGCAATAGTTAGAGAGAGATTGTTTAAGTAGAGAGAGAGGATAGCTAAGAAAAGCTCCCTCCACCAAGCTCCCTCAAAAATCACACTCAAAAGGCTTGGGGTAGGGCTCGGGCTTGAGCAACTCTTTGCTGTTAGCAAATTGTAATTTCGTGATTGCCCCATCTCTGGCAATAAGTGCAATAGAGAGTGGGACAGGGTATCAAATATGGGCACTTCATGCTAGTATGGTTAGCTCTCGACAAATTCAGCACCACACTCGATCCCGACCTTGTCCTGTTCTCTAATGTTGGGTCATTTACTACATCAAGGTTACAACCAACTATTTAACCTATTGTCCTGAGGAGGACTCTTTGCCTTTCCCATCAGATCTTGTGCTAGTAGTCTTGAAGGAGGCTTCAGATGTGCCCTCATGTAGTTCTTGAGAACGTGTTCCCTTGAAATTATCCTCAAAGTCCATAGCACTCCTACAACATTGCTCAAAGGAAGTGTGGGCTAGAGTGTATAAGGAATTATGCAAGGGTATGTCATCAAGGCCTTCAAGGAACCTACCGATTAGCCTCTCATCTGAGAACTTGTCTCTATTGCTACAACGAGAATGGAGGTATCTCACCTAGTTGATATAGTCCCGAATAGTTTCCCCATCCTTCTGTTTCACATTGTGTAGTTTCTCGACTAGGCTCTATCGGGTTCCTTGGCGGGAGTATCCGACCTTGAAGGCCTCTTTTAAGGCTTCAAAGGTGGCCTTAACCTTAGCCTTTAATGATCTAAACCACTGCCTAGCTTTGCCATCTAGGGTGAGGCCAAAGGCACTTACCTTAACTTGGTCATCCACGTGGCCAAATGCCTCACAGATCTGATTGAACATTTCCAAATGCGATATGGGATCTCTAGTTCCATTGAACTTGGTGATTAATTTAGAAATGTTGGCCGGTTTATTTTGCTCTTGTCTCGGCCCTTGTGCTGGCTGAATTGGTTTTGGTGGTGTGATTTCGGTAGCTATCCTCTCCCTATTTCCATGGCTATCCTCAACATTTTAGGAGTCAGTCCTTCCATGGCTGGAGATGGTGCAGGTTGGCGTAAGATAGGTGGGAGAGTTGGGCCGGGTGAATAATATACCATTGGGGGTCCTTGTCTTAAGGGAGGACCAGTTTGAGCTTTGTAAGGTCCCATATGGTATCCAAGGTATACCCTGCAAGGCGGGTACTGTTGGTACATTGGTACAACAGGTTGATAGGATTGTGCAAGGTAGGCTCTCTCCTTGTGACAGTACATTTCAGGGCCCTGGATAGCTAGTTCCTAACATAGGTTTGGGATCGGCCCATGGTCTTGGTATGAGTCAGCCCTTCCTGTGGTGGGATGTTCCCCTAGACTAGTGGATTAGCCTGGGTTGGGTTACTTTCACTTTTCCCTATTTTTGATCTATGGTTTAGAGGCGGTGTGGGCTCTCTTTTGGGCTAGCATTCCATGCCTCTATCCTTGGGATGTCGTTTGTTTGATTGTGCGTTTCCCAAGATGAAGTTTTGGAGTCTCAAAGCAATACTTCTTGGCGAATGCATAGGGAACTCTGAGTCTTGCTCCAAGGTAGGTGGTTTGTCCATGCATTGGGCCACTCCAGCGTGCCCCATGCTAGGATGCTCCTCACTTTCATTGGTGCTGTCAAAGACCAACATTGTTTGGCTCCACACTGTGTTAATCGAAGGGTCTAATCTTACAAGCGAGGGATAGTTAGGAGGATTTATGTGGTCAAATAGAGGGTTGTTTTGCTCCAATTTCCCCGAATGTAAGTGCATGAATGTTGGAAGTGGTAGTGATGGATCCCCCTCTAAACAGTTTTTGTTTTTTTTGTTTTAGGTACGGCCATACGGTGGTTAAGGAACAGGAATTCCTTCCTAGAAGGTAGGGGTGTGGTAATCAAGACACACCTGTGCACTTGAGAAAGACATGGAGGTGGCTAGGTGAAGGGTATGGGCATACTCTTGGAAGAAGAAACGGGCATGCGCTTGAGAAAGACAAGGACGTGGCTAAGAGAATGACATGGGTGTCATACGCTTCAGGAATGAATGAGCATACGATTTGAAAGGTACGGCCATATGCTTCTAAAGGTACGGTCATACGTTTGTCGGGTTAGGTAGATCTCTTAATTGTGTAGGGTAGACGTGTCTTCTATGACAACCATCCACTAATATTCCCCTGATAGTATAACAGTACCCTTTCTTTACCCCTTTTTAATGCTCTTTAGACCCTTATAAATGCAATTTATTCCCCTTGAATGCACACTCCTCAAATTAATGAAGCATGTTTGGGAAGATATGACCAGAAGGAAGGAACGGCTGTGGCTAAGGAAGACATGAGAAGCATATGGCCGTACACTTCTCAAAAGACACACAAAGTCGAAAATGCACCTATCCTCCTCCTCTGATTTTTGAGATTTTGGGTCCTTCCTTGATGATTTTTTTTTCTTTTTGTAAGTGGCTAGAGCTAGTCTCCAGCTACCCAATGGTACCTATAATGCTTAACAAAACCTAATTACCTAAGACTAATTAAGGGATTAAGCTATTTATGCAAGTTTTGACAAATGTTGAAGAAAACCAAAATTCATGAACTTTAAGAGCAAAGTTAGGCGCTTACTTGTGTCTCTCACTTTTCCAATGAAGACTCCCAAGCTCCTCATGCTCCATTGAACTCCATGGTTGAAGCAGACAAGATTAAACAACCAAACAAACATATCAAACATACAAACATCGATGGATTTGCATTCCAATCGGGCTATACCATGACTCTAGCAAGTGATAAGAGTGTGGAGGACCCTAAGCTAAATGCCCATCCCTAGCAGTGGCACCAAATATGTTAACCAAGTCAACATGCTACCATGTATAAGAGAGGGAGAGAAGACGAGAAAGAAGATCATGCAAGGTTCAGTTCAGAGACTAGGATTTAGCCAATCCTAATGAGGGTCCCGATGTGAGGCCGCTAGGGGCTTACTCCACCTCCACTTAATTCCGAAACAAAAAGTTAGTGCTTGCAGAAAAAGAAGCCAAAAAACTTGTAGAAGAAGAAAGTGCTAAATCAGAGGAGATTAAACAAGTCATTAAGCACTTCATAACCTTCAAGATGACTGATTGCTTTGTACAATATGACTCGGCCCAAAGAACCATAACGGAGAGCTAGGCATCTCTTATGATGGTCTAGGCCTATCTATATAGGGGAGGACCTCTTAGCTGAAGAAGAAAAATATCTGGTTGCTCTCCTCCCAAAATTCCAGGATTGCTTTGCCTGGAAGTACACAGACATGAAGGGTGTACCTCCCAAAGTGGTCAAACATACCATCCCCATGGTAAATGGAGAGAGACGAGTAAAGCAAAGAGTGTACACAGACATGAAGGGTGTACCCCCCAAAGTGGTCAAACATACCATCCCCATGGTAAATGGAGAGAGACGAGTAAAGCAAAGAGTGTACTCCACCAATCCTAAATACTCCAAAATGGTTCGGGGGGAAATTGGAAGACTCATAGATATCGGATTCATCTACAAGATGGAGCACACAGAATGGTTCTCACCCACAATGATAGTGCCCGAGAAGAATGTAAAAGTGTGAGTGTGCGTAGACCTCAAAAAGGTCAATGCTGCCACAATACGGGATCACTATCCCTTTCCCTTTCCCTTCATATCATAGAGCATGCGCTTAAAAGAGTCACGGGGAAGGAAGCCTATAACTTCCTTGATGGATTCTCTTGATATAGCCAAGTGTTGATAAATACAAGGGATCAACATAAGACAACCTCTGCGACTGAATGGGACACGTATGCATACCGAGTCATGCCCTTTGGGCTAACCAATTCCCGTGGCACCTTCCAGTGCCTAGTGTGCACTTCCTACAAGGAATATCATGGATGACCTCTCTGTCAATTCTACTTGGAAAGCACACTGAGTGTTTGCAAAAAGTGCTAGAGAGATGTTGACTCTACCTAATCTCCCTTAACCCTCTCAAATACCAATTCTGGGTTCGACACAGAGTCATCCTAGGACATATTGTGTCAAAACAAGGAATCTCCATAGACGACAGCAAGGTGTGACTCATCATTGAGCTGCCACCATCGAGCAAATTCAAGGGAGTCCAGTGCTTCATGGTGTATGTTGGGTACTACCGATGTTTCATCTTCATGTACGCCGACATTGCTTGCTACCTTTATGGAATTTTAATCATCTTTGAATGAACAGGGGAGTGCCAACACGTATAACACCTGAAGAAAGCCTTGGCAATTGCTCCTATCTTGAGGTCCCCGAATTGGGACATCATATTTCATGTCCACATCGATGCCTCTACCTTTGCAATTGGGTGTGTACTGGCTCAACCTAGTGAACACAATAGGGTGTGTACTCGCTCCTATCTTGAGGTCCCCAAATTGGGACATCATATTTCATGTCCACATCGATGCCTCTACCTTCGCAATGGGGTGTGTGTACTGGCTCAACCTAGTGAACACAATAGGCATTTCCCTATTAGTTTTATAACTCAACGAGGCAAAATGCAACTATACCACTTCCGAAACGAAAGGGTTATCTATAGTCTACATGATTAAAAAGTTTTACCATTATCTTCTAGCAACTAAGTTCATCTTCTTTGTAGACCATCAAGCTCTCCTTTGTCTTGTAGATAATCAAACTCTCCTTTTTCTTATAAAAAAACCATGTACCACCAGTAGGATCACTAGATGGTTGCTAATCTTGCTTGAGTTTGACTTCATTGTCACAGTGTGGAAGGGCTCACAACATGTCTTGGCTGACCACATGTCATGCTTCCCCAATGGAGAGCCACCGGTGGGTGTCAATGACGACTTGCCAAATGCTACCTTGTTCCAATTGTGCTTAATTCTTAAATGGCGAGAGAAGGTTGCACACTTCCTTGCCGACAGCCTACCCTTGACCCACTCCTCAATAAATACCAAGGCAGCTCATTAAAAAGGCTTCCCCTTACCAATTGATTGCATCACAACTCTACAAGAAAGGGGGAAGGACAAGATCATAAGTCGTTGTGTCCACAAAGACAAATATATATTCCTTTTAGAGTAGGCCCACTCTACCACCAGTGCTGGAGGACACTTTGCAACAGATATCAGTGCTTTGCAAAGTCCTCACAGTAGCAGCAAGGCTATGGTAGCCCACCTTAATGACAAACACGACAGAATATGTCAAATGATGCGACGAATGCTAATGAGTGGCAATCCCACTCTTTAAGGACAACATGCCCTTGAACCTTGTCGTGTCTTTATAGCCATTTGAGAAGTGAGGCATTGATTTCATAGGACCCATTAGTCCAGCGGCTTAATATACTCAAGCTCGATACATCATAATGGCCCACAGACAATTACACTAGATGGGCCCGCAAAGTTGACGCAAGATTTATGAATCAGTGATCACTCGCTTTGGATACCCTCTTGATATCATGAGTGACAATAGCATACACTAGATGGGCCAAAGCTTGGTTATAACCATTGATTCTTTCCCATAGAGCAAGAATCAATGGCATAACTGTTGATTCTTTCCCATAGAACAAGAATCTCCCTGTGACTTACTTTAACTATCGTAACTTGAACATAACTGAAATTTATTGTAGGAATCCACCAATCCAACCTAACCCCAACCGACCCATGGGTTAGCCAACCGTCCAACCACTGATCCCTCTTTATAAAAATTTGGCTGTGTTTTGTCCCGGGTACCAAGGAAAAGAGTTCCCAGGCCCCTTAGCCAGCACTCATGCAAAAATATAAAATAGACACACCACTTACGCACCCAATATGAAATTCGCCTTTTTCTCAGACTCAACTATTTTCAAGACAGAACTGCAATAAAACCACAGTGTTTCCATCATAATCCTCAGCATTCCATTTCCATTGTTTTACAATCAAGTGTTATCTGGACTCTCCGTTGAAGACTAGCTAGTCAACCATCAACGAGATCCAATTTCATAGTTTCTAGTTCACTTAAATAATTTCTCGCCAATCCATGAATATCTTCCTCGACATATGCATGGGTGTCCTAGCAGCTGCGAGCCCGTGCATCGCCTGGTTAGAACCCTCTAGGATCCTCCTTAGATTTCCTAGCACTTCACTTAGGGACTGCTTCATCGACCCTCGCCCATCATACCGGAAGTGCACCATTTTTAACTGTATCGAGGCTGGTCAAGACCTTAGCAGGCTTTGCCGGAGAGACGTCCTTCGATGGCTCTGCGAGCACCAGCTGTTGCAACGTAAACTCTCCTTAGATTAACAAGCCAAATGCTTCCTTATCATTCTAGCATAAGACAGCCCTTTACAAAAACAGAGTTTCTATGCAAGTAAGAATTTTCCCATTGAGTTTACTTTTATCTCATGAAAACCATTTCACGAGAAAACATCTCTAGTGTTCACAAGACTCTTTTCTCAAAACCCAGACTTCCTTAATGAAAATCATGAATCTCGTATCTCGGTGATCCATTCGTCAATTACAATTTAAAACGAATTTTTAACGTATTTCTAGACAATTTTAGGTCTTAGGAAAAATTCTCTAAATCAGACAATTATCCCTTCATCGTATTGAAGAAATGGGAATGGTCACAAGTCTTAGCTTAATTTACGATTCAAGAGATGGGCAGGTATCTTATTGACCCTCACATGGTCACAGTCTAGCACATAATTACTTGAATTTATTCCTAGATTTATTTCATGAAGATATTTCTCCATTTATCTTATAAAATAACTGTGATTTCTAATCATAAAAGGGAAAACAACCGTAATATTTAAAATAATTCTACTAAAAGAACTATAAATAATTCTACTCGCGTGAATAATGAAATTTAACAAGGATATTTCTTTTTTCAATTTATCCTTTAATAAATATGCATACATCATTTTATTAAAATATTCACATAGAAATATACTTAAATATTCTTTTCTCCATTTGCACCTAGGCATCAACATGCCATAATTATCTACGTATAAATATGATGAAACATTCACTTTTTGATACCAAAATTAATTATGCATATTCCTATTTAAAGATACAATGGAAATTCCTCTTTTGATAAATAAAAAAATCCATGTATATACACACCATGCCCCCAATTGGATGGATCTCCAAGTAGTTTTAACTTGCCAGCTAAATCTACCCATAGATGAAGTTTCACTATCCTCCACTCCTAATAAAGGGTTAAATGGGTTAGAGTAGAAAGAGGCCACATACCCCTCTTTAGATTTCCCACTAGCGGTTAAGCTCCTTCCATCTGATTTGTTGAGGGTAAGACTGCAGCCTCCTTCTCCTTTTCCTCTCACCTTTGTCCATCCCTTCTCTCCCATCCCCCCTTCATCAATTGACACCTTCTCCTTTCCCTTCTCCCATTTTCAATGCCCTTGACAATTCTCTCATCTTTATCCCTCCCACCGATTCTTCCCTTTTCTCCTCATCCCCTTTTATCATCCCATTTATCCCCTCCTCTTTTGGTATCCCACAATTCCTAGCAATATGTCCAAAACTCCCACATCTATAGAAAGCCCTAGGGAATGCCCCAAACACCAGCTTCAACTCTATCTTCCCTACCTATCGCAAGTCCACCTCCAATACCCTTGGAGTCTCCTGTAATGTATCCCAGCTGACACACACCTTGTTTGAAGTTTTCACACTGTTCTCATCCCTCAACACGAATAACACCGGCATGATTGACTTCGCCAGTTCCCCCATCATTGGTCTCAGCAGTCAGGGTGGTATATTAAATGAGATGGATTTGAATGGGATATGAATGCATGAACATGAGGAAATGAGGGCTATGGTGGATAGAAGGTAGAAAATGGCATTGTTAGAGCATAAAATTAGTGCAAATAGAGATAATTAAAATATGAATCAAGGGTAATCATCAAATCACGATATTTTATTAAGAAGATGATTTTGATTAATCCATTTATAGCTCTTATCCCACTGTTCTCATCCCTCAACATGAATAACACCGGCATGATTGACTTCGCCAGTTCCCCCATCATTGGTCTCAGTAGTCAGGGTGGTATATTAAATGAGATGGATTTGAATGGGATATGAATGCATGAACATGAGGAAATGAGGGCTATGGTGGATAGAAGGTAGAAAATGGCATTGTTAGAGCATAAAATTAGTGCAAATAGAGATAATTAAAATATGAATCAAGGGTAATCATCAAATCACGATATTTTATTAAGAAGATGAGTTTGATTAATCCATTTATAGCTCTTATAGAGCTCTCATCCACATGCTCCATGCATCCTTGTGCTATCCTTGTGTTCATAAATGCTAACATGCTTTGTGTACCCTTGCACTTTCCATATGCCTTCTTTTTTATCATTGACACCCCTTTACATCATTCATACATTCACATGCCCAAATAACCTTAGCCTTCATCTATTCATATTTCATATCATTCAAGGCTTCATCTACCTTGCTCACACATACATGTGTCCCATACATGACATGATGTGGGCACCATATTTCACCAACCCCCTTGGTGCCCAAATGGGTCTCATCCTAAGAAGGTAATGTGACATGCATAGACATGACATTTTCCCCCACCTTAATGAAGACACATACATACAACACTTAGCCTACATCATCGATGGGGCTAGAGGTGATTACATCAACATGACATGATATTATGGACATGAACATAGACATCATCACATCCACATACATATGGACACATGTGCACTAAGGGTTGCCCAATCTCAAGGTTGATGTCAACATAAGACATGACATGAATCATTATCACACCTAGAAAAGGTATTCTTGTGGAGCATACCCATGAGTTGCTTCCACCATCAAGTTGCTTTGTTGCTTCGCCTTTGACCAACAATTCTTCTAAAGGTGGCCTACCTTTCCACATGCATCACATACAAGCTTGGGCTTGTTTCGATGATGACATTGAGCCATTACGTACCCTGTTCTTCCACAATAATTACATTTGATATTGGATTTGTTAAAGAATGCAGTCTCCTTGCTGTTTGTTGAGATTTTTGGTGGACCTTTTAGTTTCTTATCTTCTTCAAACAAAGAGGATTAAACACTTTCAAGAGTAAGGTCTCAAATATTAGTAAGAGTTGTTGTACCACTCACCTGAAGAAATCTCTTGAGGTATGCTCTTGATTAAGACCACAATTGCATCTTTTTCATCCATGAGTGTCTTGATACTTGCAAGCTACTCATAATGCACTTCATCTTACCTACATGTTCCACAAAAGAGTTTTTGAACTCCCTATCAAGCTCATAGAACTGTACTTTTAGGCTTATTTTTTATTTTTTTCCCTGGCTCCAAATACATTCTCTAGTTCATCCCAAGCTTCCTTGGCAAGATCCTTGCTGTGGATATGATAAATGATGTTATCAAGGCTTATCCCAATGAATTTCCATGGCTTTTCTATTCTTTTTTATCCATGCTTTGACTTCATTATCATTCCCTTCATCAAGCTCATCTCCATTCACTACCCCTAATGTTCCTTTTGCATGAGTAAATACATGACCTTTGTTTGTCATGTATGAAATCCTTCACCCACTGAATTTATTCACTAAGATTTGAGTGGCCAAGGCTCAATGAGGAAGGTCTTCTCGAGATTTTAATTAAATCTCAGCAGTGTCTAATCCTCTTATAATGGTTTGAATAATTTAGCTCAGATTTGGATGCTAAATATGATTAAGATCACTAAACACTCACTAATCTCATGGAAAAAACAATTAGGTAAATTTGAGTGATCAATTAGGATAGTTGTACTCCAATTTAACCATAATGCTTTGAGAGAATGAAATAGCAATGACTGAAGATGACCTTGAACTAATGGTACTTGCAATAAACCAATTTTTAGTGAGCATAACAAAACCTTAATCAGAAAAGATGCGCAAGCCTGGATCTCAAATTATGATTGAAACCGACTTCACCAGCATGTTTGGGACCCCTAGAGTCAAGTGAAATTGACTCAACTTGATGCAATCTTGGTAGCATTATGATTTCTCCCAAAATAAATAACGTCGGCTGTTGTTGGCAAACAAAGATAACATGATAAGCAGCGAAGAATGCGCTCGTTTCTTCACAAATTGATTCAATTCATCTCTAGTATGTGTACTTTCTCTGAGGTCCTCTAGACTCTCCTTGAAGCACTTTCCCAATGATGGAGAGAGTAGGCAATGGCAAGCCCTCCACCATAGGGTGGTTCTCTACCACATATTTTTTTGTATATAGTACACTAATTAGTCACTAATAAGATCCAAACTTGCTAATTATGATATGATGGATTGGTAATGAGATGAAATGATGGATTGGTAATGAGATGAAATGAATGTCATTGGCTTTGATTTCATATTAAATAAGATGTATTTGAATGGAATATGAATGCATGAACCTGAGGAAATGAGGGCTATGGTGGATAGAAGGTGGAAAATGGCACTGATGGAGCATAAGATTAGTGAAAATAGAGATAATTAAAATATGAATCAAGGGTAATCACCAAATCACGATTTTTCATTAAGAAGACGAGTTTGATACATCCATTTAGAGCTCTCATCCTCATGCTCCATGCATCCTTGTGTTCATTAATGCTCACATGCTTTGTGCACCCGCACTTTCCATGTGCCTACTTTTTGACCATTGACTCCCCTTTCATCCATTCACATGCCCAAATAACATTAGCCTTCATCCATTCCTATTTCATATCATTCTAGGCTTCATCTACCTTGCTCCCACATACATGTGCCCCATACATGACATGACACCATATTTCAACATGGTAGCCCTTGTATCTCTACCCACATACATGTGCCCCATACATGACATGACACACACCATATTTCAACATGGTAGCCCTTGTATCTCTACCCACATTAGACATGCCTCTTGCAGGTTCTTGTTAACATAAAAAATGGGATCAAATGGCATCACATGAATTAGTTTCTAACCCATGAGTAGAGGAGCCTTGGTAAACAAATCCACCACCATGTGGCCTTTCACAAACAATACGTTAAAGAACCCCTTGCCCAAATAGTAAAGTTGCGACACCACCCTTTCATGCAACACTTCCTCTCGCAACCATTTCCTCGATCTTATTTGGCGGCTTTCTAGGACACATCAGAATTACACTGCACACCGAAACATTCCTATATACCTCTTCATAAAATCTAAAGGGATACTTGCACATACCTTCCTTCCTCTGGTTTATTTCTCTTGTGCGGTCTTACTATCCATCCACCAATAGAACTGTGCCTTCTTTGCCTCCCTGCCTCCTCCTTCATCATCTCGCGAACTCTCTTCATATCATCCCTTGCATTTCAATCTCCCCAACCGACCTCTCCAACTTCATTACTCTGCTCCCAAGATGCCGCCGTCCCTCCAATCTTCCCCCTCCCGTACACTTTCATGCACTTCTTGTGTGCCAGCCACTTGCCAGGATATGATACCATGCAATCTCTTCGTAAAATCTCTTTTCTCTCTGACCAAGAGCTTTACAATGCTCCATGGTTGTGTGCATTACTAACTAGTTTGTATTACTATGTGAAAAAGGTGAATGATAACACATTGTGGATTTGATGTAGTCATTACAAACTAGAATAGGATGAGCCACTCACAAGGTGATGGGATAAATGCACATACTAGGGAAACCTAACAAATTCATGGCATGTGGCAAGTATATGCAAGAAAAGATTTGAAGGAGCTAGTGACACACAGTAACAGGAGAGTTGGATTGCCAAAGTTGGGCCTAAAACTCAGAGGTGGTATCTAAAGGAGGAACAACCAACACACACCTTCCTAGCATTATAGAGAATCCAATTGGACAAAGTCCTGATGTGAAGATATGGAAGAAGAAGGGGGCTATGGTGGAGTAGATCTCTAAGGGTTTCACCACACTGAGGCTATGCTAGTAGCTGGTTCATAGCTGGGTTATCATATCAAATGGGATCAATCATCTTTTGTGTGGGAGGATGAGACGTGGGACCACATTAGGAAAAAAGGGAGCTCATTTTGGGGCCTTTTACGGTTTGGAAAAAGGGAGCTCATTTTGGGGCCTTTTATGGTTTGGAAAAATAAGCTCTCAAGCAATCAACAGAGGGCCAACGCAACGTTGGAAATTCACAAAAATAAGAGAAAATAGATAAAAGAAACAATACTTTATGTAGGTACAAGTGTGCTACATTAATGTGGAGATTGGTTTTTTATTCTCACAAGATCTTTGGACATGAAGATAGAATCTAGTCTGACATTTTCTCTCACAAGGGCCTTCCCGCTTCCACCTTCCTTTGAACTTTGAAATGTTGTGCTGCCTTTCCTTCGAAAGGTCTACCATTCTACACCACTGCCTCATTGTGCAGCAGCCTCTTCTTTTCCAAAACTACTCCCTTGATCCTGTTTGGCTTAGAGTAAGATGTTTCTTGTCAACTGTCTGTCTGCCCACTTTCTCTTTCTTAAAACTTCACTTTGTTATCTTGTTTACATTACTTTGCTGTTGTTACAGATTCACAAGGTCTCCATGGTGAATAAAAACTATGGCCATTCTTGTGGAAGACGCTCTGTGGATGATAATGCTATGAAGGTAGAATTATACCACACATCCTTACCCCGTCGACCCGCTTCTATTTCTTCAGTAGAGAATTCAAGTACAGTCAAAACGGAAGGAACTTGGGAAAGGTTTAGTGTTTCGAAAGGAGCATGGGTGCTCATGCAACCTAGCAAAAGAAAGAGACCCCAGACAAAAAACATTTTCTTGGCATCATGGAAGGGAAGAGTACAAGATTTTAAAATCACCAGAGGGAAGATATCGGTGAAAGAAGTTTTGATTAAGCATGTGTACATGCATAAAGAACTTGTCTTGCGAGACTATCCAAATGATCTTCCGCAACACAAGCCTAATTGTATATTTTTCTATTGTGGTTTTGTTCTTTATGAGGTGTATAGATTTTTAAGATGAAGCTTTCTTTCTTTGCTTATTGACATTCTTGTGTTATTTTATTTCAGATTTATACCCTTCATTGTATGAGACATGGCAAAACATCGATTGTATTCTGGGATTTATAGATGTTTTGCATGGATCGATAGGAGAACAACAATACCAAGGTCGATGTGCAACAGAGCTAGCTCAATCGGGTATGTTTTTTACTGATCATTTTTACGGACAATGCTAACACACATGGTGTGTTAAGAAAACAATATCATCTGACTTATCCTAGTCTCATTAAGCACTGCTATTAGTCTACTTTACCCTATTGATTCATATTGCTTTTTTGCAGGTGCTCAAAAGAAGAGAGAGTTCAATAAAATGCAAAGACATTGAAAATTTGAAAATTGAGATAACACAGACTCCATAAACAAAGATATTATATTCAATAAAGTAAAATTTTGTACAGAAGTGTTTAATTGTATATGTAGAACATATTCTTGACAACCATTTTCTATTTATCTACAGTCTGATCCAGAGGCTGCTCTACATGGTCCAAGCTCTCCGTATCATCTTTTTTTGGAGAATCTGTTTTCTGCTGCTCCATCCTGTCCTGTACAATCTCTTGGTGCTGCTCCATTGTCTCCTCTACTGCCCCTGGAGAATCTATTTGCTGTGGTGCTCCATCTTCTCCTCAATAACATCAGCAGAGCAGGTCCTTGTTCCTGTGGCTTCTCCTCATCAGCACTAGGTCCTTGTTCTTGTGGCACCACATCAGCATCATCTGTGTCATCAAGGTGTATTACACCTTCTCGGACTTTAGAGCTCTCACCCAGCTCGACAGTAGTAGCTGGTTGTAACATACCCACCTTCACTAATAAAGAAATGTCCATGTAATTATGAGTTTTTATCAATGATTTTATTATTTGAGACATTTCTACTTAGAATCTTCAAATTTTGAGCCCAAATTTGGAATCTGTGCTCGATTTTACCCTAATATAAGATTTTACAGCATCCAAAACGGACACCGGATCAAGCCTATACGCTAATTTCAATCATTTTAGTTAAAAAACGGCGACCTTTAAACCTTAATAAATGCACGACCGCACGTCCGATTGACGAACGGTCTGAACCCGTGCGACCAGGAGAACCTTCCAGACAAAAAAAAAATTCGCCCCCCGGGGCGGTCCGGCACGCAAATCGAGGTGGGCGCCCCAAATTTGGGTGCCCCGTCCCAAAATTTGGTCCGTACACACTTACTAGGGTGCCCGTATAATGACCGCCCAAGAACCAAAGGACGGCCACCCACTGTATGGTCCACGCGTACCCTTACGTGGACGCCCATGCTGCCCCAGACCAGATAAGGTACATGTGTACCACTCCTTTCCCGGACAACCGACACCGTACCTTTCCCCTAGACCCATGCAGGCCACTGATCCATAGCCTTTGAAGGTACACCGTCCTTTCATCCTTGCTTTGCGCAGCGCCTGTACCCTCACCCCTTTGCTATATAAACCCCCGGGGTGCTCCTCAAACGGCACACATTTCTGTGTAGCGTATACCCTGTCCGTACCGCCGTCCGTCCATGTGTAGCGTACTTGCTGCAAGTACAGCCGCCCTTGCAGCCACCCTCTCACACCCCCTCATTTGGCTCTTTTCGGGGACATCTGATAATCTGAAAAGAGCCAAATGAGGGGGTGTTAGAGGGGTGGCTGCAAGGGCGGCTGTACTTGCAACAACTACGCTACACAGGGACGGACGGCGGTACGGACAGGGTATACGCTACACAGAAATGTGTGCCGTCTGAGGAGCACCTCGGGGGTTTATATAGCAGAGGGGTGAGGGTACGAGCGCTGCGCAAAGCAAGGACAAAAGGACGGTGTACCTTCAAAGGCTATGGATCAATGGCCTGCATGGGTCTAGGGGAAAGGTACGGTGTCGGTTGTCCGGGAAAGGAGTGGTACGCATGTACCTTATCTGGTCTGGGGCAGCATGGGCATCCACGTAAGGGTACGCGTGGACCATACAGTGGGCGGCCGTCCTTTGGTTCTTGGGCGGTCATTGTACGGGCACCCTAGTAAGTGTGTACGGACCAAATTTTGGAGCGGGGTACCCAAATTTGGGGCGCCTCGATTTGCGTGCCGAACCGCCCTGGGGGTGAAATTTTTTTGTGTCCAGGAGGTTCTCCTGGTCGTAGGGGTTCAGATCGTTCATCAATCGGACGTGCGGTCGTGCATTTATTAAGGTTTAAAGGTCGCCGTTTTTTAACTAAAATGATTGAAATTAGCGTATAGGCTTGATCCGGTGTCCGTTTTGGATACTATAAAATCCTATATTAGGGTAAAATCGCACGCAGATTCCAAATTTGGGCTCAAAATTTGAAGATTCTAAGTAAAAATGACTCAAATAATAAAATCATTGATAAAAACACATAATTACATGGACATTTCTTTATTAGTGAAGATGGGTATGTTACATCCTTCCCTCCTTAAAGAAATCGAGATGTCCTCATCTCGTCATGAATTGGGGATAATCCTTTAAAAGTGTAGCTTCATCTTCCCAAGTTGCATCCTCTTCAGGGTAATCTTTCCACTGAACTAGATGTTCTACAAGAGTTCTATTTCGGAGTTGTCTTTCCCTAGAATCTATGATGCTACTGGGCTGTAATTCAAGGACTCCTTGAGTAGGGATTACAACTTGTTCATCATCAAGAATATGATCGAGACTGGGGACATATGGTTTTAACAAACTTACATGAAATACATTATGGACTTTGATATGGGCTGGGAGTTGGAGTTGATAGGCACTTTTACCTAGACACTTGATAATTGTATAAGGACCACAATACCTAGGGCTGAGCTTCTTATATTTCCCGAGTGATGGAGAACTTCGTTTGGGTCGGACTCGTAGAAGAACTCTGTCTCCTTCCTTGAAGATCGTTTCAGACCTCTTGTTGTCAGCATAAAGCTTTTGTCGATCTTGGGCAGCTTTAATATCTTTTTGGATTGCCTTGGTTTGTTCCTCCATTTCTTCGAGAATTTTCCTGGATGCCTCAACACTTATGGTTGGATCAGAGAAATTTAGAGGAGACAGGCATTCTTGCCCATAGAGTGCCTTGAATGGTGACATTCCTATGCTTTGATGATAAGATGTATTGTAGGCAAATTCTACAAGAGGAAGGTATTGAATCCACCTTCTCGGTTCCCGTCCACAATATGCTCTGAGAATATCTTCAATTACTTGATTGACTCTCTCAGTCTGGCCATCGGTCTCTGGATGGTAAGCTGTGCTAAAGCAAAGTTGAGTTCCCAGGGCTTGAAATAAAGACTGCCAGAATTTTGAAGTGAAGTCAGAATCCTGATCACTTACTATCCTTTTTGGGAGACCATGAAGTTTGAGGACTTCCTTGATGAATATTCGAGCAACATCAGAAGCTTTGAATGTCTTCTTTGCTGGTATAAGGTGAGCTACTTTGGTAAGTAAGTCCACTACTACTAGAATGGAGTCATATCCTCCTTGAACAGTGGGGAGACTTGTGACAAAATCCATACTAATGCACTCCCACTTCATTTGGGGAATATCTAATGATTGAAGTTTTCCAGGCATCTTGACCCTTTCAGCTTTGATCCTTTGGCATGAGAGACATTGCTTCAAGTACCGAAGCACATCATTTTTCAAGCCTACCCAATGAAAGCTCCTTCTTACAGCATTTAATGTTTTTGCATAACCTGGGTGTCCAGCAGGGCTATCATGAGCTTCATGGAGGATTAGTTTCTTTAAAGCAGGATCCTTAGGGATACATAGCCTGTGATTGAAGTAGAGGCTTCCTTCATGAGTGGAGTATCCCTTGATTAGATTCTTCTCTTTCTCTGAATGTCCCCCTTCTTCTACTAATTTTTTCATCCTCTGATAATCTGGATCATGAGATGAGACTTCTTCCACCTTGACCAATATGGGATTATTTGGCATTGAAACTGCATTCAAGAAAGATTTGCGGCTAAGTGCATCTGCTCTACCACATTATCTTTCCCAGGGCGGAATTTGATGTCGAAATCATATTCTTGTAGAATTTCAATCCATCTCCTTTGCCGCATGTTGTGGTTAGGCTGGGTGAAGATCCACTTTAGACTTTTGTGGTCAGTTACAAGCTGGAATTTGCCTCCCAAGAGATAATGTCTCCATAATTTGAGGCAATGAACAACTGCTATAAGAGCTCCAAATCATGGGTGGCATAGTTTACTTCATATTGCTTCAGCTTGCGGGAAGTATAAGCGACTGGTCTTCCTTCTTGGCCTAAGACACCACCAAGTGCTAGACTACTAGCATCGGTAACTACTTCAAATTCCTTGGAGAAATCAGGAAGCTTTAAGACTGGGGCAGAAGTAATAATGACTTTCAGCTGATCAAAGCTGTTTTGATGGATTGGCAACCACACTATTTTCCAAGGTCGGTTCTTCACTTATAACACAGGCAGTTCTAGCAACTGTTCCTCCGCTGCGGCCTTTGCCACGGCCACCGCCTCTTGCACCTTGGTGGGTAGGGGTTCCACGGCCTTGATTTCCTCTGTTACCTTGGGGAAATGATGTTGCCATCTTGGGACAGTTGGCTCTAAAGTGTCCCGGCTCATTGTACTCAAAACATAGAGTGCCTTCTCTGGAAGAAGCAACATACGAGCGGGGGGCAAAAGAGTTGCCTTGTCGCCCTCTGTTGTAGTAGGGAAAATTCTGTTGAGGTTTCTTGTAAGGTTGATCTTTAAGGTTTGCCTCAGGGTAAGATCTCTTTTGATTCTTCGGTTTGTTAGCCTTCATTTCTTTCACAAGGGGCTTTGCTCGTATGAGAGCATCCTATAATGTGCTTGGCCTCATTGCTTCAAGGCGGGAATCTAGGGGTTCATTTAGCACTTGGCAAAAACGAGCCACTTGCTGGGAAGTAGTCATAGCTGGGGCATACTTTCGAAGGGTAATAAATTTGGAATAGTAGTCCTCAAGAGTTAAGCTGCACTGTCTAAGACTAAAAAACTCATTCATTTTTATGGATTCATGGGATGGAGGAAGATATCTTTCCTTCACTGCCTGCTTGATGTCTTCCCACGTTTGAGAATGCTCGGTGACTTCCTTGTCACGGCACCACTGTTTCCACCAGAGTTTAGCATCTCTAATGAGGCGAAACCGTGCGAGCATAGACTGATTTGCTACTCCAGTACCGGTAGCAGAGAAATAATCGTCCATCGCCTCAATCCAGACTTTAGCATCCTTCTCAACCTTTGAACCTTCTCCTTTAAAGGAGGGAGGTTGCATTTGCTTGAGCAGGAGCTTCTTCTCCTGGGTATCGGTGTAAAGCACATTGGGAAGTGGAGGGTGGTCGTCCTGGCCATCATTGTAAAAACAATTTTAAGATTATAAGATTCTTATTTGCTTAATTTTTGGAGAGTAAAACATTGAAATTATTTTATTTCCAAATATTTACAAGGACAAGTTTTATTACAAGGATCTGACACTAATATAATTAGTCTTATTTGACATCAAGGGGAATTCCTGGGCTTGACTATGACATAAGGGTAGAGCGGTCCACATGGGTGAAATATGGGGGTTCTGCTGTAGTTTCTAAGACTCTAAAAACTGATGGTAAGGGTGGTAAACTCTGGATATCACTTTATTCATGAGGTTGGGAATTTCTAAACTCCCATTTTTTTAATACTAAAAAGGTGGGACCTGGATAACATGCCTATAAGTTTCTCAAAACCATATCATGTGACCTATTGTTGGAAAGCGCTTGGAAAATGGAATCTAGTGAGCTATAGAGCGCTCAATTTGGGGTAACGGTGCTCAAGTTATGATAAATCCAAAGATTTGACCACGTGTCCCAAACTATTGTAATCCCTACTCAAGGAGTCCTTGAATTACAGTCCAGTAGCATCATAGATTCTAGGGAAAGGCAACTCCGAAATAGAACTCTTGTAGAACATCTAGTTCAGTGGAAAGATTACCCTGAAGAGGATGCAACTTGGGAAGATGAAGCTACACTCTTAAAGGATTATCCCCAATTCATGGACGAGATGAGGACATCTTGATTTCTTTAAGGAGGGAAGGATGTAACATACCCATCTTCACTAATAAAGAAATGTCCATGTAATTATGAGTTTTTATCAATGATTTTATTATTTGAGTCATTTCTACTTAGAATCTTCAAATTTTGAGCCCAAATTTAGAATCTGCGCGCGATTTTACCCTAATATAGGATTTTACAGCATCCAAAACGGACACCGGATCAAGCCTATATGCTAATTTCAATCATTTTAGTTAAAAAACGGCGACCTTTAAACCTTAATAAATGCACGACCGCACGTCCGTTTGACGAACGGTCTGAACCCCTGCGACCAGGAGAACCTCCCGGACAAAAAAAAAAATTCGTCCCCCGGGGCGGTCCGGCACGCAAATCGAGGCGGGCGTCCCAAATTTGGGTATCCCGCCCCAAAATTTGGTCGGTACACACTTACTAGGGTGCCCGTACAATGATCGCCCAAGAACCAAAGGACGGCCGCCCACTGTATGGTCCACACGTACCCTTACGTGGATGCCCATGCTGCCCCAGACTAGATAAGGTACATGCGTACCACTCCTTTCCCGGACAACCGACACCATACCTTTCCCCTAGAGCCATGCAGGCCACTGATCCATAGCCTTTGAAGGTACACCGTCCTTTCGTCCTTGCTTTGCGCAGTGCCCGTACCCTCACCCCTCTGCTATATAAACCCCCGGGGTGCTCCTCAGACGGCACGCATTTCTGTGTAGCGTATACCCTGTCCGTACCGCCGCCCATCCCTGTGTAGCATACTTGCTGCAAGTATAGCCGCCCTTGCAGCCACCCCTCTCACACCCCCTCATTTGGCTCTTTTCAGATAAGCCAATTTTCCTCCATCCCCCTCTTGCTAAGGGCCAGTGTCCTGAACTCTTCTCCCCCCCCGGTGTGAATAGACTTATAGAGAGGCTTGCAGCAACCCCTCCCAGCCCTCTCCACATTTTTGCCTTTGCCCTTAAGGACATCTCACAATTCCCCCCCCCCCTCCTCCCCATTTGCGTAGACTTTAGTAAGGGTTTTTTTGACTCGCGCCATATTCTTTTGCTCATACGGTGAGCAAACGAGCTCGAAATTTAGATCCGACTGAAGCGTTTCGATCGCAGCAGCGAGCTCTACAAGGCGTCGCCTAAGATGGCCTCATCTCGGAGACGACAAAATATTGCCTCAAGAGGAGCATGTAACAATGAGATGGGGGAAGATGCGCCCAACGCGGCTCCAGTCCTCCCTTTTCAAGCCCCTCAAAGTTATGAATTATGTGATGTTGTATTCGATAAATTGCGTTGAAATTGTTATCTTCATGAATTATGAATATTTAGTAAATTGCATTGAAGATGTTATCTTTAGAATTCAAGATTTTTTTTTTTGGCTTCAACGCTAACTCCGTTCCGTGCTTGTGTAGCCGGGCGGCGTCGTTAGCAAAGTTCGGGAATGGCCCAAGGTATCCCTCATACCTTTGGGAGAATAAGGATCGCCGATTGAGGCGAGAGATTATGAGGCTGCCTAGTTCTGAGGGCCCAGGCTAGTGCAATAAATAAGCCCACCCTAGTGTGCAGACATCCCTCTGAGGGGGGCGGGAGGATTGAGCGATGGAGCCTGAGAGGGCGACAGGCCGGCTTGAGTCCTCGCCAGCGGCCGATGATGAGGTGTATGGTCCGGTAGGGTTTTGCCCAGCATGTAGAGACTGGAAGGCCGAATTCTAGATCATCGGCAGAATAAGAATAAGAGAGCCAGTTTGGCTTGTATGGAATTGGTTCATGTATTAACTTTTTATATAATTACATCTTGTCTTTGGTATGATTGTATTGTGTAAGAAGGCTGTTTTAATGAACCTTGTGAAAAAGGGCCTTAATTAAGGAATATGTTTATTTATGTCAAACAGTGTGGTAGGATTAATTAGAAAATAAATTGATGCGTGAGTAGGGTGGAAAGTGGGAGGATGGAATGCCCTGACGGCACCATCCTACGGACGGGTGGACCCGATTAGTCGGGTAGCTTTCCAACAGATTAAGTGAAAGCCTACGCTAGATAGTTAGGTTCCTGGGCAACTCTATTCTAGAAGACTAGGCCAGCGGCTGTGCCTTGCATAAGATGAGGAAAAAAGCGTTGTCCCTAGAAATCAAGTCTAGTAGTTGCCCAATTTATGATCGATTATCCTATGGGTGATTTGATGTTTAGAAAATCACGCTCCCCCTGCGGGATAGAGCTAGGTCATACCTATAAATCGTATCCTTGAATCTCTGCAGGGTCAAGGTGTCGATGAATAGGAAATTTTTCCCAAGATAAGACTTAGCGGACTATCTTAAGTGTTTCTCTCATCTTGGTGTAACATACCCATCTTCACTAATAAAGAAATGTCTATGTAATTATGAGTTTTTATCAATGATTTTATTATTTGAGTCATTTCTACTTAGAATCTTCAAATTTTGAACCCAAATTTAGAATCTGCGCACGATTTTACCCTAATATAGGATTTTACAGCATCCAAAACGGACACCGGATCAAGCCTATACGCTAATTTCAATCATTTTAGTTAAAAAACGGCAACCTTTAAACCTTAATAAATGCACGACCGCACGTCCGATTGACGAACGGTTTGAACCCCTGCGACCAGGAGAACCTCCCAGACAAAAAAAAAATTTCGTCCCTCGGGGCGGTCCGGCACGCAAATCGAGGCGGGCGTCCCAAATCTGGATACCTCGCTCCAAAATTTGGTCTGTACACACTTACTAGGGTGCCCGTACAATGACCGCCCATGAACCAAAGGACAGCTGCCCACTGTATGGTCCATGCGTACCCTTACGTGGACGCCTATGCTGCCCCAGACCAGATAAGGTACATGCGTACCACTCCTTTCCCGGACAACCGACACCGTACCTTTCCCCTAGACCCATGCAGGCCACTGATCCATAGCCTTTGAAGGTACACCGTCCTTTCGTCCTTGCTTTGCGTAGTGCCCGTACCCTCACCCCTCTACTATATAAACCCCCGGGGTGCTCCTCAGACGGCACGCATTTCTGTGTAGCGTATACCCTGTCCATACCGCCGTCCGTCCCTGTGTAGCGTACTTGTTGCAAGTACAGCCGCCCTTGCAGCCACCCCTCTCACACCCCCTCATTTGGCTCTTTTCAGATAAGCCAATTTTCCTCCATCCCCCTCTTGCTAAGGGCCAGTGTCCTTAACTCTTCTCCCCCCCCGGTGTGAATAGACTTATAGAGAGGCTTGCAGCAACCCCTCCCAGCCCTCTCCACATTTTTGCCTTTGCCCTTAAGGACATCTCACAATTCCCAGGGTCAAGGTGTCGATGAATAGGAAATTTTTCCCAAGATAAGACTTAGCGGACTATCTTAAGTGTTTCTCTCATCTTGGAAGGGAGGAACCTTACACTGGTACAATAGGTTTGGGGGAGGCATACTTCAAAAACTTCCAAATTGTATCAGCTCTGAAACTATATACATAGTTCGAGCTGAAGCTATCTTCTCTCATCTGCAATGGCATATGATGACTTAGAACACTTTGTACCAATATCAATTATTTTGAAGCTAAATGAAAATTATTTTTTCTTACAAGGTCTGGCTGTCCTATCTCAAAATAGCTTGAAAGTATATATTTGGCACGGATCAGCACTCTCCAGCAGCCCGCAGCTACTTGAATCATCTTGTGAGATCCTTGTCCCCACCATGCGACGGATTCGGGTACTAGCAGTGGAAGTAGTACATCTTGCGAGGGGCAGGGTCCCACACTCGGGGCCTCGCCCACCACGGATATCTGAACAAAAGACTAAACCGTCGGTTTTTCCAAAACCGAACCCGAAAAAACTTCCCTTATCCGGAAAGCACGGGCGATTCCTCCAGGATAACGTTTACTCTAACGTAGTCAAGACCATTAGTGATCAAACTGATCCGACTACACCTATAAAGATACTCGGTCAGATCAAGGAAGAAACTTGCACTTGGATCATTGGGATCAATGCTTTTTTCCCCATCAAGAGGCATAGCCGTTGATTCCTATCCATAGAACAATTACTATCCGGGATTTACTTTATCTATCGTAGTAACAGAAATTGAGTCTCGATTTACGGATCCATCAGTCCAGCCTAACCCCATCTGATCCCATGGGTTAGCCAACCGCCCAACCACTGTAGTGATGGGATCCAATTTGGAATTTGGTTAGGTTTTGTCCTGGGTACCAAGGAAAAAAGTTCCAAGGCCCCCTAGCCAGAAGTTCATGCAAATATAAAACTAGCCACACCACTTACACACCCAATATGAAATTGCCTTTTTCTTAGCATCAGCCAACCGCCCAACCACTGTAGTGATGGGATCCAATTTGGAATTTGGTTAGGTTTTGTCCCGAGTACCAAGGAAAAGAGTTCCAAGGCCCCCTAGCCAGAAGTTCATGCAAATATAAAACTAGCCACACCACTTACACACCCAATATGAAATTGCCTTTTTCTTAGCATCAGCTAACTTTAAAACAATCCTTTAATGAAACCATAGTACCACTGATCACAATCTTCCAATTTATCCGGTTGATTCATAACTCCCCATCATTCCTTCATCAGAGTATCTATGGCATCATTGGCAACTAGAATGCTCACCACTTGTCCACTCAGGGGCCTTTTCAATAGTTCCTAGCCCATAATACTCGGCAATATAATCACTTATAAATATCAAGATGGACTCTCATTGAATATCAACAAGATCAACCAACAGATCCATATAAAGAGCCATGGACTCATCCATTGAAGACCAGCAAGGTCAATCAACCAGATCCATGCCCGGTTTTAGAAAACAACTCTTACTCCTTGTTCCAATATCTTCCGCGATGCACGTGTGGGTATCCTAGGTGACCCAGAGCCCGAGCACCGTATGGTCAGCACCCTCTAGGATCCTTCGCAGGTGACCTAGCGCTTCACTCATAGGCCACTTCCTTGGTCCCTCATCCACCGTACCGGAAGCTCACCATTTTAATCGAACCGAGGTTGGGACCTCGGCCGACCTTGCTACGTGAGACGTCCTCCATTGACTCTCCATTAAAGTAGTTGCAACTTTATCAGTTAGGTCTCCACGACCTTAATCACAAGACAATCAAAATGCTTCCCCAGCATTCTTGACATAAAATAGCCATTTACAAACAGCATTTACAAACAGTTTACAAATACAATTTCTATATTAACTCTCATTTTTCCACATTATCCCTCATTAATCCACATTACTTATTCCACATTCCATTTAGATGTGTACTCATCCAATCACATCATTTTCCATCTCTTCACTTCATATTCCTTCACATCACATATCATATATTCACATCCATATCCACATCCATACATCCACAACCACATCCACATTTACATCCATACATCCACATCTACATGCTTACCTCCGTTTTCACATCCTCGTTTATACATCCACAACCCATATCCACATTCATACATACACATCCATATCCACATCCATACATCCACATCCACATGTATACATCCACTATCACGTTCTCATTCATACATCCACATCCACATACATACATACATCCACATCCACATTCCCATTCACATCTATATATCCACATCTACATCCACATACATACATACATCCACATCCACATTCCCATTCACATCTATACATCCACATCTACATCCACATACATACATACATCCACATCCACATTCCACATTCACATCTATACATCCATATCTACATCCACATCCACATTTCCATTCACATCTATACATCCACATCTACATCCACATACATACATACATCCACATCCACATTCCACATTCACATCTATACATCCACATCTACATCCACATTCACATACATCCACATCCACATTCCCATTCACATCTATACATCCACATCTACATCCACATACATATATACATCCACATCCACATTCCACATTCACATCTACACAGCCACATCTACATCCACATTCACATCTATGCATATACATCTTCATGCATACATCCATTTTCACATTCGTACATCCGCACTCCCATCTCCACATCCACACATCCACATACATACATCCATTTCCACATTCCCATTCATATAACCCCATATGCCTTCACATCTAATCTTTTACATCACATCCATTCTCGCCCTATCACAACCCATATACATCTTATCCTATCACATACACTTCTTAGCTCATCCCATACACATCTTATCACATCTTAATTCATCTTATCACCTCCTAACTTATTTCATAAGCATCTTATCACCTCTTATCACATCCTATCACATCTCATATCTATTTATAGAATACAAGAGAATTCTTATATTTGATATAAGATTTCTTTACACATTTATTTATGCATAAATTCTATTTAAGGAGATTAATACTTTCGAAGTAAAAATCAATCTTTTATGCATCTTCCTATGCATAAATTCATTTTAAATGAAAATGACACTTTTGAATTAAATTTCAATCTTTATGCATTTTCCTATGCATAAATTCAATTTCGATGAGAATGACACTTTTGAATTAAAAATCAATCTTTATGCATCTTCTTATGCATAAATTCAATTTGGTAGGAATTACACTTTTAGAATAAAAGAATTTCTCTTATGCATCTAAGTTATGCATAAAATCTATTTATGATGAAAAATCACACTTTTAGTATAAAAAGAATATCGTTTATGCATACCTCTATGCATGAAATCCAATATGATAAAAGTAACACTTTTACAATAAAATAATCAACTTTTATGCATACCTCTATGCATGAAATTCAGTTATGATAAAAGTAACACTTTTATATTAAAATAATATTCTTTTATGCATACCTCTATGCATGAAATCTAATTATGATAAAAGTAACACTTTTATGTTAAAATAATAATCTTTTATGCATACCTCTATGCATGAAAATCAATTATGCATAATATAAAAATCTCTCTAGGATTACAATGAATATCTTTCAATTAATCTAGGATGATAATTCCTAGAATATGCTAGGAAGTCCTCTTTTTATGCTTTGAAATTATTTTATGCGTAATTGATTTTATCTTATGTGAGCATTTACTCCTTTTTGTATACCCAAAATATCTCATATATTTAATATTGCTCATAGTATTTTACTAATAAACCTTGTACATTTTCAACTCTTTATCTTGTGTGAGCATTTACTCATTTTTGGATACCCAAAATATCTCATATTTTTAATATTGCTCATAGTTTTTTACTAATAAACCTTGTACATTTTCAACTCTTCATCTTATGTGAGCATTTACTCATTTTTGGGTATCTTCTTTTACAAATTGGATTTATCTCCTCCCTACACATGGATTGATGCTATTGGCCCATAGGAACCTTAATTGGACCATAATCCAAAAATTTCTGAAAATCTAGACCCTTAGGCTAAGGTCCTTTATACCCATTTCCAATTAATTCCAATTGCACATTGGAAAGTTCTTTTTGAATTTATGTTTCAGGGGAACTTATTTTAATAAGATGAGATAATTTTCTATCCAAAAATATTAAAAATTTGAATATTCTCTCTCTAGGTTAAAACAGTTAGAAACAAGGTCTTTTATATTTCTGAAGAGGGATTGATTACAGGGGAAGATGCTGGACATTTTGAGAGGCTGGGGAGGAATCTTACATTCTCTCCCACTTGAAAAACGCGAGATGTCCTCATCTCGCAAACTGGGGGTAATTTCGCAAGATGCACAAATATGAGACTGAGAGAAAATTTTTAATTAAGATTAACCACCAAGAAAAGTCTCAAAGAGAGAAAGACTCAAGACAAGAACCAAGATTTCAACTTTATTCATTCTTGGAACATATACAATAAAGATAGAAGAACTCTTTACACTTCCATAAGCCCGTCCATCATATGGTCACAAAAGCAGCACTCACAAGCTGCACACGTATAAGGTAACTCATCTATGGGAATAATTCGGCTGGTTATTGTAGCACCTACCTCAGTGGTATGAGGTGATCTAACAAAAGGACCTCTAAGAGGCAAGCCGAAAACAGGATAAAGGCATATCTTCTGGTGAGGAAGAAGGCACGCTAGTAAGAAGACCCGCTCAGAAAATCCACCATGCCTTGATCTCATCACGCAGTAGTATCGGGGACCCAAACCCAAAGCTTCAATAACCATAGCCAAGCGGACATTGTTACGGAAGTGCTGTCACCCCCATGGTGTTACCCTAGTTATATCTCGACAGGTCCGCCATTTGGTCTGAGCTACAGAAGTTTCCAAGTGAGGGAAAAGTGAGCGCTCATACAGTTCTATAAAATCCTTCTTCACAGACTCGCTTGCATCTTAAAGGTGAGAAATCATCATGGATAAAACCAATTCCTGCTCTGCCAAGCCATAAAGGAGATTAAGAAAGAAAGGAGATCGATGGAAGTAAGATTACTGTGAGTGACAAGTAAGCATTACGACTTATATAAAGGAAGGAGCTAGCGTAACCTAGAAGCCAACGGGGTATCTTGCCACTGAAGTTTTACTGTCTTTCCATGATTTGGTTTTGGCACATAATCCTATAGAAGGCTTACATGAGATACATTATGAACTTTGAGATGAGGAGATAAAAGAAGCTCGTAGGCTAAGTCACCTACTTTCTTTGAGTTCAGATAAGGCCCACAATCTCTGGGGGATAATTTCTTATACTTCCTACGAGATAAAGAACTTCTTTTGGACCATACTCGAATGAAGACCAAAACCTTGATATATCCAAACACCGATTTTCACTTCTGAACTCATTGTTCTGAATCCCTAAAACAGGTGGGACTCCTGAGAAGTATTCTAGGGAAAGGGTCTTCCTTTTTTAAACAGAATCTTTCTTTTATTTTAGAGAGGGAATAATTATAAGATCAAAAAGGGAGATTCTTACTCCTGTATACCTCGAAGGCTGGAGAGGAATCTTACATTCTATCCCACTTAAAAAAGTGCAAGATGTCCTCATCTCGCAAGGTAGAGGACAACTCTTTTTCTTAAGATCCAATTCTTTTCTGGGGTTCCTTCTATTCTGGTCAATCCAACAGAATACTGGGATAAATATCCCTCATATAGAACTCATCATTAAATAACAATTCATTCCGATCATATCATTCATATCTTTAACATGATAATGGTCCATTAGACCGAAAAATTTCCTTTTGACCATGGGAATTTCAGTCAAGCAAGTTCTCAATTTGTCATCCCTTAATTTGATCTACCGTGACAAGTGTTAACAGTAGCAATTTGACAACACAATCCACTAATCTCATAGTGATTTGCTGAAATCATTATCATCATTCTAGTTATGAGTATCATCACAGGACTCGTCCCATTCATCCTCATTGAGGTTTCGCTCAGCTTATTACATTTCAACCAAATTTCAGGGAGCAACATTTTTCAATCAGAATCCAAATCAATTCATCAGTTCTCAAACAGAATTAAAAATCATATCAACCACATTTGAAATCATCATCTGGATAGCATTAATGCTTATAATTTCAAGTCTTAGATTTACTCGTATATACTGTCGGTAAAGAGCTGCATTATACCCTCAGTATATACGGGTAGTCATGATACTTGGAACTATAAGGTAAATACCATCATGTATAGGCCTCAAGCAAGTCAGGGTTCCATATAATTGCGGTACTTCCATTTGAAGACCCAATTACTAATTTACGAATTTTCAGTTTGAATATCAATTTGTATGAATTGTATCACACAATTGCAACCTTTTTGTGATTCTAGATAAATTTTTGATATATTTGGCTTCTCGGTTGATCCTCATTAACCAAATGCTCTGATACCAACTGTGAGATCCCTGTCCCCACCATGCGACGGATTCGGGTACTAGCAGCGGAAGTAGCACATCTTTTGACGAGGGGCAGGGTCCCACACTCGGGGCCTCGCCCACCCACGGATATCCGAACAAAAGACTAAACCGTCTGTTTTTCCAAAACCAAACCCGAAAAAACTTCCCTTATCCGAAAAGCACGGGCGATTCTTCCAGGATAACTTTTACTCTAACGTAGTCAAGACCATTAGTGATCAAACTGATCCGACTACACCTATAAAGATACTCGGTCAGATCAAGGAAGAAACTTGCACTTGGATCATTGGGATGAATGCTTTTTTCCCCATCAAGAGGCACATCCGTTGATTCCTATCCATAGAACAATTACTATCCGAGATTTACTTTATCTATCGTAGTAACAGAAATTAAGTCTCGATTTACGGATCCATTAGTCCAGCCTAACCCCATCCGATCCCATGGGTTAGCCAACCGCCCAAACACTGTAGTGATGGGATCCAATTTGGAATTTGGTTAGGTTTTGTCCCGGGTACCAAGGAAAAGAGTTCCAAGTCCCCCTAGCCGGAAGTTCATGCAAATATAAAACTAGCCACACCACTTACACACCCAATATGAAATTGCCTTTTTCTTAGCATCAGCTAACTTTAAAACAGTCCTTTAATGAAACCATAGTACCACTGATCACAATCTTCCAATTTATCCGGTTGATTCATAATTTCCCATCATTCCTTCATCAGAGTATCTATGGCATCATTGGCAACTAGAAAGCTCACCACCTGTCCACTCAGGGGCCTTTTCAATAGTTCCTAGCCCATAATACTCGGCAATATAATCACTTATAAAAATCAAGATGGACTCTCATTGAAGATTAGCAAGATCAACCAACAGATCCATATAAAGAGCCATGGACTCATCCATTGAAGACCAGCAAGTTCAATCAACCAGATCCATGCCCGGTTTTAGAAACAACTCTTACTCCTTGTTCCAATATCTTCCTCGATGCATGTGTGAGTATCCTAGGTGACCCAGAGCCCGAGCACCGTATGGTCAGCACCCTCTAGGATCCTTCGCAGGTGACCTAGCGCTTCACTCATAGGCCGCTTCCTTGGTCCCTCATCCACCGTACACCGGAGCTCACCATTTTAATCGAACCGAGGCTGGTCAAGACCTCGGCCAACCTTGCTACGCGAGACGTCCTCCATTGACTCTCCGTCAAAGCAGTTGCAACTTTATCAGTTAGGTCTCCATGACCTTAATCACAAGACGGTCAAAATGCTTCCCCAGCATTCTTGACATAAAACAGCCATTTACAAACAGCATTTACAAACAGTTTACAAATACAATTTCTATATTAACTCTCATTTTTCCACATTCCCTCATTAATCCACATTACTTATTCCACATTTCATTTATATGTGTACTCATCCAATCACATCATTTTCCATCTCTTCACTTCAGATTCCTTCACATCACATATCATATATTCACATCCATATCCACATCCATACATCCACAACCACATCCACATTCACATCCATACATCCACATCTACATGCTTACCTCCGTTTTCACATCCTCATTTATACATCCACATCCCATATCCACATTCATACATACACATCCATATCCACATCCATACATCCACATCCACATGCATACATCCATACATCCACATCTACATGCTTACCTCCGTTTTCACATCCTCATTTATACATCCACATCCCATATCCACATTCATACATACACATCCATATCCACATCCATACATCCACATCCACATGCATACATCCACATGCATACATCCACTATCACGTCCTCAGTCATACATCCACATCCACATACATACATACATCCACATCCACATTCCCATTCACATCTATACATCCACATCTACATCCACATACATACATACATACATCCACATCCCCATTCCACATTCACATCTATACATCCATATCTACATCCACATTCACATACATCCACATCCACATTTCCATTCACATCTATACATCCACATCTACATCCACATACATACATACATCCACATCCACATTCCACATTCACATCTATACATCCACATCTACATCCACATTCACATACATCCACATCCACATTCACATACATCCACATCCACATTCCCATTCACATCTATACATCCACATCTACATCCACATACATACATACATCCACATCCACATTCCACATTCACATCTATACAGCCACATCTACATCCACATTCACATCTATGCATATACATCTTCATGCATACATCCATTTTCACATTCGTACATCCGCACTCCCATCTCCACATCCACACATCCACATACATACATCCACATTCCCATTTATATAACCCCATATGCCTTCACATCTAATCTTTTACATCACATCCATTCTCGCCCTATCACAACCCATATACATCTTATCCTATCACATACACTTCTTACCTCATCCCATACACATCTTATCACATCTTAATTCATCTTATCACCTCCTAACTTATTTCATAAGCATCTTATCACCTCTTATCACATCTTATACAACTCTTATCACATCCTATCACATCTCATATCTATTTATAGAATACAAGAGAATTCTTATATTTGATATAAGATTTCTTTACACATTTATTTATGCATAAATTCTATTTAAGGAGATTAATACTTTCGAAGTAAAAATCAATCTTTTATGCATCTTCCTATGCATAAATTCATTTTAAATGAAAATGACACTTTTGAATTAAATTTCAATCTTTTATGCATTTTCCTATGCATAAATTCAATTTAGATGAGAATGATACTTTTGAATAAAAAATCAATCTTTATGCATCTTCTTATGCATAAATTCAATTTGGTAGGAATTACACTTTTAGAATAAAAGAATTTCTCTTATGCATCTAAGTTATGCATAAAATCTATTTATGATGAAAAATCACACTTTTAGTATAAAAAGAATATCTTTTATGCATACATCTATGCATGAAATCCAATATAATAAAAGTAACACTTTTACAATAAAATAATCAACTTTTATGCATACCTCTATGCATGAAATTCAATTATGATAAAAGTAACACTTTTATATTAAAATAATAATCTTTTATGCATACCTCTATGCATGAAATCTAATTATGATAAAAATAACACTTTTATGTTAAAATAATAATCTTTTATGCATACCTCTATGCATGAAAATCAATTATGCATAATATAACAATCAATTTCTCTAGGATTACAATGAATATTTTCCAATTAATCTAGGATGATAATTCCTAGAATATGGTAGGAAGTCCTCTTTTTATGCTTTGAAATTATTTTATGCGTAATTTTTATAAAAATTTTACCATAGCTCCGCTGCTATATGACTGATAAATCTCAATTTTTCTAAGGGATAAAGCTTATCATTAAGGAAATAATTAGAATGATCCCTAATTGGATCATTAATCTCCATAATGGATTGAATCATCAATATACATAAACTAAAAGCATAGAAAAAAGCCATTAATTTAGCCTCAAGCATAGATTAATCTTGGATTAAGGAAAAGCTTTATGAAAAGCTTCATTTGGATTGAGAATGGGTCATGAGTATGACCATTTCTTGAGTGAGAGAGAGAATTTAGATAAAAACCATTTGAATTAAGCATAAATGAAAATTTATGTAATTCTTAACTATCATTAATCAATTAACTTCAATAACATTCATCAAATTATGTAACTCTTCACTACCATTCATCAATTAACTTCAATAGCATTCAAAAACCATTCCAATTAAGCTTCTCAAGCTTGAGAGGGGTTGAGAAGAGAGAAGCATTGAGAAATTATAGAAAAGATCAAAATTCACCATTTACCTTACAATTTGCTTGATTCTTTGTTCACGGTAGAGGCCCCCAACCAATCAATTGGTTAAGTATGTTGATGGAGCCACCAATGGGGATTGAAGAAAGAGGGAAGCTCCAATTTCTTCAATTTGGAGAGAATTTTAGAGAATAGTAGAAATTAGCATTATTTCAGCATAACTCTAGTATAGTAAAATTCTTCTATCTTTTTTCAAAGGACTCATGTTCTATTTATAGGAGAGGGAAGCTCTAACCAAAGCTAACTGAGTTCTAGAATTTTCTAAATTTAGTTTGGTTGAATTTAGACTAGATTTGGACGTAGTTTGGTTACTTTTTGATTCGGTTTGGCTCTATTTTGATTTGGTTTGGTTCAAGAGAGAGGAGAGATAAAAATATCACATTATTTTTGAGTTTAAAACTCATTCAAGCATGTGAAATATGCACCTCCTTTAAAGAACTCCCCTTCCTTACATATGTGTCAAAATGGAATCATTATACCCAAAATATCTCATATTTTTAATATTGCTCATAGTTTTTTTACTAATAAACCTTGTACATTTTCAACTCTTCATCTTGTGTGAGCATTTACTCATTTTTGGATACCCAAAATATCTCATATTTTTAATATTGCTCATAGTTTTTTACTAATAAACCTTGTACATTTTCAACTCTTCATCTTATGTGAGCATTTACTCCTTTTCGGATACTCAAAATATCTCATATTTTAAATATTTCTCATAGATTTTTACTAATAAACCTTGTACATTCTCAACTCTTCATCTTGTGTGAGCATTTACTCATTTTTGGATACCCAAAATATCTCATATTTTTAATATTGCTCATAGTTTTTTACTGATAAACCTTGTACATTTTCAACTCTTCATCTTATGTGAGCATTTACTCATTTTTGGGTATCTTCTTTTACAAATTGGATTTATCTCTTCCCTACACATGGATTGATGCTATTGGCCCATAGGAACCTTAATTGGACCATAATCCAAAAATTTTTGAAAATCTAGACCCTTAAGCTAAGGTCCTTTATACCCATTTTCAATTAATTCCAATTGCACATTGGAAAGTTCTTTTTGAATTTCTGTTTCAGGGGAACTTATTTTAATAAGATGAGATAATTTTCTATCCAAAAATATTAAAAATCTGAATATTCTCTCTCTAGACTATTTTCTCTCTCTAGGTTAAAACAGTTAGAAACAAGGTCTTTTATATTTCTGAAGAGGGATTGATTACAGGGGAAGATGCTGGACATTTTGAGAGGCTGGGGAGGAATCTTACATTCTCTCCCACTTGAAAAACGCGAGATGCCCTCATCTCGCAAACTGGGGGTAATTTCGCAAGATGCACAAATATGAGACTGAGAGAAAATTTTTAATTAAGATTAACCACCAAGAAAAGTCTCAAAGAGAGCAAGACTCAAGACAAGAACCAAGATTTCAACTTTATTCATTCTTGGAACATATACAATAAAGATAGAAGAACTCTTTACACTTCCATAAGCCCGTCCATCATATGGTCACAAAAGCAGCACTCACAAGCTGCACACGTATAAGGTAACTCATCTATGGGAATAATTCGGCTGGTTATTGCAGCACCTACCTCAGTGGTATGAGGTGATCTAACAGAAGGACCTCTAAGAGGCAAGCCGAAAACAGGATAAAGGCATATCTTCTGGTGAGGAAGAAGGCACGCTAGTAAGAAGACCCGCTCAGAAAATCCACCATGCCTTGATCTCATCACGCAGTAGTATCGGGGACCCAAACCCAAAGCTTCAATAACCATAGCCAAGCAGACATTGTTACAAAAGTGCTGTCGCCCCCACGGTGTTACCCTAGTTATATCTCGACAGGTCCGCCATTTGGTATGAGCTACAGAAGTTCCCAAGTGAGGGAAAAGTGAGCGCTCATACAGTTCTATAAAATCCTTCTTCACAGACTCGCTTGCATCTTGAAGGTGAGAAATCATCATGGATAAAACCAATTCCTGCTCTGCCAAGCCATAAAGAAGATCAAAAAAGAAAAGAGATCGATGGAAGTAAGATTACTGTGAGTTCCCAAGTGAGGGAAAAGTGAGCGCTCATACAGTTCTATAAAATCCTTCTTCACAGACTCGCTTGCATCTTGAAGGTGAGAAATCATCATGGATAAAACCAATTCCTGCTCTGCCAAGCCATAAAGAAGATTAAGAAAGAAAGGAGATCGATGAAAGTAAGATTACTGTGAGTGACAAGTAAGCGTTACGATTTATATAAAGGAAGGAGCTAGCGTAACCTAGAAGCCAACGGGGTATCTTGCCACTGAAGTTTTACCGTCTTTCCATGATTTGGTTTTGGCACATAATCCTATAGAAGGCTTACATGAGATACATTATGAACTTTGAGATGAGGAGATAAAAGAAGCTCGTAGGCTAAGTCACCTACTTTTTTTGAGTTCAGATAAGGCCCACAATATCTGGGGGATAATTTCTTATACTTCCTAAGAGATAAAGAACTTCTTTTGGACTGTACTGGAATGAAGACCAAAACCTTGATATATCCAAACACCGATTTTCACTTATGAACTCATTGTTCTGAATCCCTAAAACAGGTGGGACTCCTGAGAAGTATTCTAGGGAAAGGGTCTTCCTTTTTTAAACAGAATCCTTCTTTTATTTTAGAGAGGAAATAATTATAAGATCAAAAAGGGAGATTCTTACTCCTGTATACCTCGAAGGCTAGAGAGGAATCTTACATTCTATCCCACTTAAAAAAGTGCGAGATGTCCTCATCTCGCAAGGTAGAGGACAACTCTTTTTCTTAAGATCCAATTTTATTCTGGGGTTCCTTCTATTCTGGTCAACCCAACAGAATACTGGGATAAATATCTCTCATATAGAACTCATCATTAAATAACAATTCATTCAGATCATATCATTCATATCTTTAACATGATAATGGTCCATTAGACCGAAAAATTTCCTTTTGACCACGGGAATTTCAGTCAAGAAAGTTCTCAATTTGTCATCCCTTAATTTGATCTACTGTGACAAGTGTTAACAGTAGCAATTTGACAGCACAATCCACTAATCTCATAGTGATTTGCTAAAATCATTATCATCATTCTAGTTATGAGTATCATCACAGGACTCGTCCCATTCATCCTCATTAAGGTTTCGCTCAGCTTATTACATTTCAACCAAATTTCAGGGATCAACATTTTTCAATCAGAATCCAAATCAATTCATCAGTTCTCAAACAGAATTAAAAATCATATCAACCACATTCGAAATCATCATCTGGATAGCATTAATGCTTATAATTTCAAGTCTTAGATTTACTCGTATATACTGTCGGTAAAGAGCTACAGTTATACCCTCGGTATATATGGGTAGTCATGATACTTGGAACTATAAGGTAAATACCATCATGTCTAGGCCTCAAGCAAGTCAGGGTTCCATACAATTGCGGTACTTCCATTTGAAGACCCAATTACTAATTTACGAATTTTCAGTTTGAATATCAATTTGTATGAATTGTATCACACAATTGCAACCTTTTGTGATTCTAGATAAAATTTTGATATATTTGGCTTCTCGGTTGATCCTCATTAACCAAATGCTCTGATACCAACTGTGAGATCCCTGTCCCCACCATGCGACCGATTCGGGTACTAGCAGCGGAAGTAGCACATCTTGCGACGACGAGGGACAGGGTCACACACTCGGGGCCTCGTCCACGGATATCCGAACAAAAGACTAAACCGTCGGTTTTTCCAAAACCAAACCCGAAAAAACTTCCCTTATCCGAAAAGCACGGGCGATTCCTCCAGGATAACTTTTACTCTAACGTAGTCAAGACCATTAGTGATCAAACTGATCCGACTGCACCTATAAAGATACTCGGTCAGATCAAGGAAGAAACTTGCACTTGGATCATTGGGATCAATGCTTTTTCCCTATCAAGAGGCACAGCCGTTGATTCCTATCCATAGAACAATTACTATCCGGGATTTACTTTATCTATCGTAGTAACAGAAATTAAGTCTCAATTTATGGATCCATCAGTTCAGCCTAACTCCATACGATCTCCCATGGGTTAGCCAACCGCCCAACCACTGTAGTGATGGGATCCAATTTGGAATTTGGTTAGGTTTTGTCCCGGGTACCAAGGAAAAGAGTTCCAAGGCCCCCTAGCTGGAAGTTCATGCAAATATAAAACTAGCCACACCACTTACACACCCAATATGAAATTGCCTTTTTCTTAGCATCAGCTAACTTTAAAACAATCCTTTAATGAAACCATAGTACCACTGATCACAATCTTCCAATTTATCCGGTTGATTCATAATTCCCCATCATTCCTTCATCAGAGTATCTATGGCATCATTGGCAACTAGAACGCTCACCACCTGTCCACTCAGGGGCCTTTTCAATAGTTCCTAGCCCATAATACTCGGCAATATAATCACTTATAAAAATCAAGATGGACTCTCGTTGAAGATTAGCAAGATCAACCAACAGATCCATATAAAGAGCCATGGGCTCATCCATTGAAGACCAACAAGTTTAATCAACCAGATCCATGCTCGGTTTTAGAAAACAACTCTTACTCCTTGTTCCAATATCTTCCTCGACGCACGTGTGGGTATCCTAGGTGACCCAGAGCCCGAGCACCGTATGGTCAGCACCCTCTAGGATCCTTCGTCGCAGGTGACCTAGCGCTTCACTCATAGGCTGCTTCCTTGGTCCCTCATCCACCGTACCGGAAGCTCACCATTTTAATCGAACCGAGGCTGGTCAAGACCTCGGCCGACCTTGCTACGCGAGACATCCTCCATTGACTCTCCGTCAAAGTAGTTCCAACTTTATCAGTTAGGTCTCCACGACCTTAATCACAAGACGGTCAAAATGCTTCCCCAGCATTCTTGACATAAAACAGCCATTTACAAACAGCATTTACAAATAGTTTACAAATACAATTTTTATATTAACTCATTTTTCCACATTATCCCTCATTAATCCACATTACTTATTCCACATTCCATTTATATGTGTACTCATCCAATCACATCATTTTCCATCTCTTCACTTCAGATTCCTTCACATCACATATCATATATTCACATCCATATCCACATCCATACATCCACAACCACATCCACATTCACATCCATACATCCACATCTACATGCTTACCTCCATTTTCACATCCTCATTTATACATCCACATCCCATATCCACATTCATACATACACATCCATATCCACATCGATACATCCACATCCACATGCATACATCCACTATCACGTCCTCATTCATACATCCACATTCACATACATACATACATCCACATCCACATTCTCATTCACATCTATACATCCACATCTACATCCACATACATACATACATCCACATCCACATTCCACATTCACATCTATACATCCATATCTACATCCACATTCACATACATCCACATCCACATTTCCATTCACATCTATACATCCACATCTACATCCACATACATACATACATCCACATCCACATTCCACATTCACATCTATACATCCACATCTACATCCACATTCACATACATCCACATCCACATTCCCATTCACATCTATACATCCACATCTACATCCACATACATACATATATCCACATCCACATTCCACATTCACATCTATATAGCCACATCTACATCCACATTCACATCCATACAGCCACATCTACATCCACATTCACATCTATGCATATACATCTTCATGCATACATCCATTTTCACATTCGTACATCCGCACTCCCATCTCCACATCCACACATCCACATACATACATCCATTTCCACATTCCCATTCATATAACCCCATATGCCTTCACATCTAATCTTTTACATCACATCCATTCTCGCCCTATCACAACCCATATACATCTTATCCTATCACATACACTTCTTACCTCATCCCATACACATCTTATCACATCTTAATTCATCTTATCACCTCCTAACTTATTTCATAAGCATCTTATCACCTCTTATCACATCTTATACACCTCTTATCACATCCTATCACATCTCATATCTATTTATAGAATACAAGAGAATTCTTAAATTTGATATAAGATTTCTTTACACATTTATTTATGCATAAATTCTATTTAAGGAGATTAATAATTTCGAAGTAAAAATCAATCTTTTATGCATCTTCCTATGCATAAATTTATTTTAAATGAAAATGACACTTTTGAATTAAATTTCAATCTTTTATGCATTTTCCTATGCATAAATTCAATTTAGATGAGAATGATACTTTTGAATTAAAAATCAATCTTTATGCATCTTCTTATGCATAAATTCAATTTGGTAGGAATTACACTTTTAGAATAAAAGAATTTCTCTTATGTATCTAAGTTATGCATAAAATCTTTTTATGATGAAAAATCACACTTTTAGTATAAAAAGAATATTTTTTATGTATACATCTATGCATGAAATCCAATATAATAAAAGTAACACTTTTACAATAAAATAATAAACTTTTATGCATACCTCTATGCATGAAATTCAATTATGATAAAAGTAACACTTTTATATTAAAATAATAATCTTTTATGCATACCTCTATGCATGAAATCTAATTATGATAAAAGTAACACTTTTATGTTAAAATAATAATCTTTTATGCATACCTCTATGCATGAAAGTCAATTATGCATAATATAAAAATCAATTTCTCTAGGATTACAATGAATATCTTTCAATTAATCTAGGATGATAATTCCTAGAATATGGTAGGAAGTCCTCTTTTTATGCTTTGAAATTATTTTATGCGTAATTTTATGACTGATAAATCTCACATTTTCTAAGGGATAAAGCTTATCCTTAAAGAAATAATTAGAATGATCCCTAATTGGATCATTAATCCATAATGGATTGAATCATCAATATACACAAACTAAAAGCATAGAAAAAAGCCATTAATTTAGCCTCAAGCATAGATTAATCTTGGATTAAGAAAAAGATTTATGAAAAGCTTCATTTGGATTGAGAATGGATCATGAGTATGACCATTTCTTGAGTGAGGGAGAGAATTAACATAAAAACCATTTGAATTAAGCATAAATGAAAATTTATGTAATTGATTAACTATCATTAATCAATTAACTTCAATAGCATTGATCAAATTACGTAACTCTTCACTACCATTCATCAATTAACTTCAATAGCATTCAAAAACCATTCCAATTAAGCTTCTCAAGCTTGAGAGGGGTTGAGAAGAGAGAAGCATTGAGAAATTATAGAAAAGATCAAAATTCACCATTTACCTTACAATTTGCTTGATTCTTTGTTCACGGTAGAGGCCCCCAACCAATCAATTGGTTAAGTATGTTGATGGAGCCACCAATGGGGATTGAAGAAAGAGGGAAGCTTCAATTTCTTCAATTTGGAGAGAATTTTAGAGAATAGTAGAAATTAGCATTATTTCAGCTTAACTCTAGTATAGTAAAATTCTTCTATCTTTTTTCAAAGGACTCATGTTCTATTTATAGGAGAGGGAAGCTCTAACCAAAGCTAACTGAGTTCTAGAATTTTCTAAATTCAGTTTGGTTGAATTTAGACTAGATTTGGACGTAGTTTGGTTACTTTTTGATTCGATTTGGTTCTATTTTGATTTGGTTTGGTTCAAGAGAGAGGAGAGATAAAAATATCACATTATTTTTGAGTTTAAAACTCATTCAAGCATGTGAAATATGCACCTCCTTTAAAGAACTCCCCTTCCTTACATATGTGTCAAAATGGAATCATTATACCCAAAATATCTCATATTTTTAATATTGCTCATAGTTTTTTTACTAATAAACCTTGTACATTTTCAACTCTTCATCTTGTGTGAGCATTTACTCATTTTTGGATACCCAAAATATCTCATATTTTTAATATTGCTCATAGTTTTTTACTAATAAACCTTGTACATTTTCAACTCTTCATCTTATGTGAGCATTTACTCCTTTTCGGATACTCAAAATATCTCATATTTTAAATATTGCTCATAGATTTTTACTAATAAACCTTGTACATTTTCAACTCTTCATCTTGTGTGAGCATTTACTCATTTTTGGATACCCAAAATATCTCATATTTTTAATATTGCTCATAGTTTTTTACTAATAAACCTTGTACATTTTCAACTCTTCATCTTATGTGAGCATTTACTCATTTTTGGGTATCTTCTTTTACAAATTGGATTTATCTCCTCCCTACACATGGATTGATGCTATTGGCCCATAGGAACCTTAATTGGACCATAATCCAAAAATTTCTGAAAATCTAGACCCTTAGGCTAAGGTCCTTTATACCCATTTTTAATTAATTCCAATTGCACATTGGAAAGTTCTTTTTGAATTTCTGTTTCAGGGGAACTTATTTTAATAAGATGAGATAATTTTCTATCCAAAAATATTAAAAATCTGAATATTCTCTCTCTAGACTATTTTCTCTCTCTAGGTTAAAACAGTTAGAAACAAGGTCTTTTATATTTCTGAAGAGGGATTGATTACAGGGGAAGATGCTGGACATTTTGAGAGGCTGGGGAGGAATCTTACATTCTCTCCCACTTGAAAAACGCGAGATGCCCTCATCTCGCAAACTGGGGGTAATTTCGCAAGATGCACAAATATGAGACTGAGAGAAAATTTTTAATTAAGATTAACCACCAAGAAAAGTCTCAAAGAGAGCAAGACTCAAGACAAGAACCAAGATTTCAACTTTATTCATTCTTGGAATATATATAGTAAAGATAGAAGAACTCTTTACACTTCCATAAGCCCGTCCATCATATGGTCACAAAAGCAGCACTCACAAGCTGCACACGTATAAGGTAACTCATCTATGGGAATAATTCGGCTAGTTATTGCAGCACCTACCTCAGTGGTATGAGGTGATCTAACAAAAGGACCTCTAAGAGGCAAGCCGAAAACAGGATAAAGGCATATCTTCTGGTGAGGAAGAAGGCACGCTAGTAAGAAGACCCGCTCAGAAAATCCACCATGCCTTGATCTCATCACGCAAATAGTATCGGGGACCCAAACCCAAAGCTTCAATAACCATAGCCAAGCGGACATTGTTACGGAAGTGCTGTCGCCCCCACGGTGTTACCCTAGTTATATCTCGACAGGTCCGCCATTTGATCTGAGCTACAGAAGTTCCCAAGTGAGGGAAAAGTGAGCGCTCATACAGTTCTATAAAATCCTTCTTCACAGACTCGCTTGCATCTTGAAGGTGAGAAATCATCATGGATAAAACCAATTCCTGCTCTCCCAAGCCATAAAGGAGATTAAGAAAGAAAGGAGATCGATGGAAATAAGATTACTGTGAGTGACAAGTAAGCGTTACGACTTATATAAAGGAAGGAGCTAGCGTAACCTAGAAGCCAACGGGGTATCTTGCCACTGAAGTTTTACCGTCTTTCGGTTTTGGCACATAATCCTATAGAAGGCTTACATGAGATACATTATGAACTTTGAGATGAGGAGATAAAAGAAGCTCGTAGGCTAAGTCACCTACTTTCTTTGAGTTCAGATAAGGCCCACAATATCTGGGGGATAATTTCTTATACTTCCTAAGAGATAAAGAACTTCTTTTGGACCGTACTGGAATGAAGACCAAAACCTTGATATATCCAAACACCGATTTTCACTTCTGAACTCATTGTTCTGAATCCCTAAAACAGGTGGGACTCCTGAGAAGTATTCTAGAGAAAGGGTCTTCCTTTTTTAAACATAATCTTTCTTTTATTTTAGAAAGGGAATAATTATAAGATCAAAAAGGGATATTCTTACTCCTGTATACCTCGAAGGCTGGAGAGGAATCTTACATTCTATCCCACTTAAAAAAGTGCGAGATGTCCTCATCTCGCAAGGTAGAGGACAACTCTTTTTCTTAAGATCCAATTTTATTCTGGGGTTCCTTATATTCTGGTCAACCCAATAGAATACTGGGATAAATATCCCTCATATAGAACTCATCATTAAATAACAATTCATTCAGATCATGGGGTTCCTTATATTCTGGTCAACCCAATAGAATACTGGGATAAATATCCCTCATATAGAACTCATCATTAAATAACAATTCATTCATATCTTTAACATGATAATGGTCCATTAGACCGAAAAATTTTCTTTTGACCACGGGAATTTCAGTCAAGCAAGTTCTCAATTTGTCATCCCTTAATTTGATCTACCGTGAGGACAAGTGTTAACAGTAGCAATTTGACAGCACAATCCACTAATCTCATAGTGATTTACTGAAATCATTATCATCATTCTAGTTATGAGTATCATCACAGGACTCGTCCCATTTATCCTCATTGAGGTTTCGCTCAGCTTATTACATTTCAACCAAATTTCAGGGATCAACATTTTTCAATCGGAATCCAAATCAATTCATCAGTTCTCAAACAGAATTAAAAATCATATCAACCACATTCGAAATCATCATCTGGATAGCATTAATGCTTATAATTTCAAGTCTTAGATTTACTCGTATATACTGCCGGTAAAGAGCTGTAGTTATACCCTCGGTATATACGGGTAGTCATGATACTTGGAACTATAAGGTAAATACCATCATGTGTAGGCCTCAAGCAAGTCAGGGTTCCATACAATTGCGGTACTTCCATTTGAAGACCCAATTACTAATTTACGAATTTTCAGTTTGAATATCAATTTGTATGAATTATATCACACAATTACAACCTTTTTGTGATTCTAGATAAATTTTTGATATATTTGGCTTCTCGGTTGATCCTCATTAACCAAATGCTCTGATACCAACTGTGAGATCCTTGTCCCCACCATGCGACGGATTCGGGTACTAGCTGTAAGATTCCTCCCCCAACCCCCCTTTTGATGTCTAGTATCTTCCCCAGTAATCAATCCCTCTTCAGAAATATAAAGACCTTGTTTCTAACTGTTTTAACCTAGAGAGAGAAAATATTCTAGAGAGAGAATATTCAGAATTTTAATATTTTTAGATAGAAAATTATCTCATCTTATTAAAATAAGTTCCCCTGAAACAGAAATTCAAAAAGAACTTTCCAATGTGCAATTAGAATTTATTGGAAATGGGTATAAAGGACCTTAGTCTAAGGGTCTAGATTTTCAGAAATTTTTGGATTATGGTCCAATTAAGGTTCCTATGGGCCAATAGCATCAATCCATGTGTAGGGAGGAGATAAATCCAATTTGTAAAAGAAGATACCCAAAAATGAGTAAATGCTCACATAAGATGAAGAGTTGAAAATGTACAAGGTTTATTAGTAAAAAACTATGAGCAATATTAAAAATATGAGATATTTTGGGTATCCAAAAATGAGTAAATGCTCACATAAGATGAAGAGTTGAAAATGTACAAGGTTTATTAGTAAAAAAACTATGAGCAATATTAAAATGATTCCATTATGACACATATGTAAGGAAGGGGAGTTCTTTAAAGGAGGTGCATATTTCACATAAGATGAAGAGTTGAAAATGTACAAGGTTTATTAGTAAAAAACTATGAGCAATATTAAAATGATTCCATTATGACACATATGTAAGGAAGGGGAGTTCTTTAAAGGAGGTGCATATTTCACATAAGATGAAGAGTTGAAAATGTACAAGGTTTATTAGTAAAAAACTATGAGCAATATTAAAATGATTCCATTATGACACATATGTAAGGAAGGGGAGTTCTTTAAAGGAGGTGCATATTTCACATGCTTGAATGAGTTTTAAACTCATAAAAATTGAGATATTTCATCTCTCCTCTCTCCTCATTCAAGTCTAGTTCCAAAAAGTTAGCTTAACTGACCTAAAAATGGTCAAATATTGACCAAACTGATTTAGAAAATTCTAGAATCAGTTTGTTTGGTTAGGAGCTCAATTTTTCCTATAAATAGAAGCCTCCCCCTTGTTGAAAAATATATAGTGTTTATGCATCGTTACTCTACTCCACCTAAGCCAAGAACTGTGAATTCATTTAATAATTCACTAGTTTTTGGAGCTTCCCTCTTTCTTCAATCCCCATTAGTGGCTCCATCAACATACTTAACCAATTGATTGGTTGGGGGCCTCTACCGTGAACAAAGAATCAAGCAATTTATAAGGTAATTAGTGAATATTGATCTTTTCTATAATTTCTCAATGTTTCTCTCTTCTCAACCCCTCTCAAGCTTGAGAAGTTTAATTGGTATGGTTTTTTTAAATGCTATTGAAGTTAATTGGTGAATAGTAGTGAAGAGTTACATAATTTAATAAATGCTATTGAAGTTAATTTTCATTTATGTTTAAATTCTAATGGTTTTTATGTAATTTCTCTCTCTCACTCAAGAAATGGTCATACTCATGACCCATTCTCAATCCAAATGAAGCTTTTCATAAAGCTTTTCCTTAATCCAAGATTAAGCTATGCTTGAGGCCAAATTTAATGGCTTTTTTCTATGCTTTTAGTTTATGCATATTGATGATTCAATCTATTATGGATTGATGATCCAATTAGAGACCATTCTAATTATTTCCTTAATAATAAGCTTTATCCCTTAGAAAAATTGAGATTTATCAGTCATAGCAGCGGAGCTATGGTAAAATTTTTATTAAAATTACGCATAAAATAATTTCATTCAAAGCATAAAAAGAGGACTTCCTACCATATTTTAGGAATTATCATCCTAGATTAATTGAAAGAATTTCATTATAATCATGGAGAAATTGAATTTTTATATTATGCATAAAGAATAAGTTTTTATATCAAAAGTGTTACTTTTATCATTTTTATTTTCATGCATAGAAGTATGCATAATAGATAAATTTTTATATCAAAAGTGTTACTTTTATCATTTTTATTTACATGCATAGAAGTATGCATAATGGATAAATTTTTATATCAAAAGTGTTACTTTTATCATTTTTATTTATATGCATAGAAGTATGCATAAAGGATAAATTTTTATATCAAAAGTGTTACTTTTATCATTTTTATTTACATGCATAGAAGTATGCATAATGGATAAATTTTTATATCAAAAGTGTTACTTTTATCATTTTTATTTACATGCATAGAAGTATGCATAATGGATAAATTTTTATATCAAAAGTGTTACTTTTATCATTTTTATTTACATGCATAGAAGTATGCATAATGGATAAATTTTTATATCAAAAGTGTTACTTTTATCATTTTTATTTTCATGCATAGAAGTATGCATAATAGATAAATTTTTATATCAAAAGTGTTACTTTTAGCATATTGAATTTCATGCATAGGGATATGAAAAAAAAATGATTATTTTATTGTAAAAGTGTTACTTTTATCACATTTGAAATTCTTGCATAGAGGTATGCATAAAAGATGATTATTATATTGTAAAAATGTTACTTTTATCATAATTGGATTTCATGCATAGAGTTATGCATAAAAGATATTTCTATACTAAAAGTGTGATTTTCATCATAAATAGATTTTATGCATAAATTAGATGCATAAGAGAAATTCTTTTATTCTAAAAGTGTAATTCCTACTAAATTGAATTTATGCATAAGAAGATGCATAAAAGATTGATTTTAATTCAAAAGTGTCATTCTCATCTAAATTGAATTTATGCATAAGAAGATGCATAAAAGATTGATTTTAATTCAAAAGTGTCATTCTCATCTAAATTGAATTTATGCATAAGAAGATGCATAAAAGATTGATTTTAATTCAAAAGTGTCATTCTCATCTAAAATGAATTTATGCATAGGAAGATGCATAAAGGATTGAATTTTAATTCAAAGTGTCATTCTCATTTAAAATGAATTTATGCATAGGAAGATGCATAAAAGATTGATTTTTATTTCGAAAGTATTAGTATCCTTAAATGGAATTTATGCATAATTAGATGCGTAAAGAAACTTTATATCAAATATAAGAATTCCCTTATATTCTATAAATAGATATGGGAAGGGATAGGATGCGATAAGAGATGTATGTATGTGGATGTGTGGATGTGGAGATGGGAGTGTGGATGTATGAATGTGAAAATGGATGTATGCATGTAGATGAGTGTGGATGTATGAATGTGAAAATGGATGTATGCATGAAGATGTATATGCATAGATGTGAATGTGGATGTAGATGTGGTTGTATAGATGTGAATGTGGAATGTGGATGTGGATGTATGTATGTATGTGGATGTAGATGTGGATGTATAGATGTGAATGGAAATGTGGAGGTGGATGTATGTGAATGTGGATATAGATGTGGATGTATGTATGTGGATGTAGATGTGGATGTATAGATGTGAATGGGAATGTGGATATAGATGTATGTATGTATGTGGATGTAGATGTGGATGTATAGATGTGAATGGGAGTGTGGATGTATGAATGTGAAAATGGATGTATACATGAAGATGTATATGCTTAGATGTGAATGTGGATGTAGATGTGGCTGTATAGATGTGAATGTGGAATGTGGATGTGGATGTATGTATGTATGTGGATGTAGATGTGGATGTATAGATGTGAATGGGAATGTGGAGGTGGATGTATGTGAATGTGGATATAGATGTGGATGTATGTATGTGGATGTAGATGTGGATGTATAGATGTGAATGGGAATGTGGATATAGATGTATGTATGTATGTGGATGTAGATGTGGATGTATAGATGTGAATGGGAATGTGGATGTGGATGTATGTGAATGTGGATGTAGATGTGGATGTATGTATGTATGTGGATGTGGATGTATGAATGAGGACGTGATAGTGGATGTATGCATGTGGATGTATGGATGTGGATGTGGATGTATGGATGTGGATATGGATGTGAATATATGATATGTGATGTGAAGGAATCTGAAGTGAAGAGATGGAAAATGATGTGATTGGATGAGTACACATATAAATGGAATGTGGAATAAGTAATGTGGATTATATGAGGGATAATGTGGAAAAATGAGAGTTAATATAGAAATTGTATTTGTAAACTGTTTGTAAATGCTGTTTGTAAATGGTGGCTGTTTTATGTCAAGAGTGCTGGGAAAGCATTTTGACCGTCTTGTGATTAAGGTCGTGGAGACCTAACTGATAAAGTTGCAACTGCTGACGGAGAGTCAATGGAGGATGTCTCGCGTAGCAAGATCGGCCGAGGTCTTGACCAGCCTCGGTGCGATTAAAATGGTGAGCTTCCGGTACGGTGGATGAGGGGCCAAGGAAGCGGCCTATGAGTGAAGCGCTAGGTCACCTGCGAAGGATCCTAGAGGGTGCTGACCATACGGTGCTCGGGCTCTGGGTCGCCTAGGATACTGTTGGAATTAGGGTTGCAGGAATGCACACACAACTTCAAGAAGATGAGGAAGCTTGAGCACAACACAGTAGTGTATTATGAGTGCCAAAAATGAAAGATAACAAGCCCTAGAAGATAATGGGCGTATATACAATGCACGGGGGAAAAAACCTCCTAGTGAGGGAAAAAGTGCCCCGGCGGTCCTAAGTGTGTTCACACACATCCCTACTATAATATGGTAACAAATCCCCCCTGGAGTGATGCGGTGAACAAGAGCTAGCACTCATGTATAGGGAAGTGTCTAGCTATGTGGACGAATCCACAAAAGGGGATAAGCCCAAAGCTTTGCGAAAAGCTTCGAACTTCTCACGAGGCAGAGCCTTTGTGAAAAGGTCTGCAAGGTTATCCTGTGTTGGCACATAAGCCAAACTGATCTCTCCTGCAGAGAGTCTCTCCCTGACATAATGGTAGTGCACCTCAATGTGCTTCGTACGAGCATGGAACACTGGGTTCCGCGCAACTGCCAATGCGCTCTGACTGTCAGTGAAGATGGTGGTGGCAGATGGCTGCCCAACACCCAAATCAGCCATAAGGCGTCTGAGCCACACACACTCAACCGTAGCTGTGAAAGCTGCCCTGTACTCAGCTTCACAACTAGAAGTGGCCACAGTAGGCTGCTTCTTGCTCAACCATGATATGCATGAGCTTCCAAGCATGAAGCAAAAACCACTCGTGGACACGCGTGTGTCATAACAACCAGCCCAGTCAGAATCTGAAAAAACATGTAAATCTGGCGGCAATGATCCCCCCTTGGGATAAAACAACCCAAGATGCCGAGTACCACTCAAATAGCGAAAGATACGCTTCACTGCCTGCCAATGCTTAATGCCTGGGCTATGCATAAATCTGCTCACCTGTGAGACTGCAAACTGAATGTCTGGCCTCGTAATGCATACATAAATGAGGCAACCAACAGCTGTCTGATAGAGTGTGACATCAAAGTGATCTCCAGCATCATGAAGACTCAACTTCAAACCTGTCTCCATTGGAGTAGCAATAGGCTTGCAGTCTTCAAGGCCAAATCTCCGCAACAATGTTTCAATATACTTTGTCTGACACAAAGCAATACCTCCATCACACTGCTTAAATTGTATCCCCAAATAATGATGCAAATGCCCCAAATCTGACATCTCAAAAGAGGCATTCAAATCAGCCTTAAAATCAGCAATATGACTCTCATTTGGTCCTGTGAGCAGCATGTCATCGACATAGAGAGCAATGATTAGATGTACACCATCCACACGTTTAACATACAAAGTGCTTTCTGTTGGACTATTCTGAAACCCATGTGCAGTCAAATATGCATGTATTTTTTCATACCAAGCTCGTGGAGCTTGCTTTAAACCATATAAAGCCTTTTTTAACCTGCACACTTTGTTTTCCTGCCCTCTTTGAACAAAACCACGAGGTTGCGATACATACACCTCCTCATGCAAATCTCCATTTAAGAACGCAGTCTTTATGTCCAGCTGATGTACATTCCAACCATTATGAGCTGCTAATGCACAGATGCTACGAACAGTGGTCATACGACATGTGGGAGCAAAAGTCTCATCAAAATCAATGCCCTTCTCTTGAGCATAACCTTTTGCAACAAGCCTAGCCTTATGGCGATCCACTGTGCCATCAGGCTTACGCTTCAATTTGTATACCCACTTAGTGCCAATGGCCTTCTTGCCAGGGGGCAAGTCACATAAAGACCATGTACTATTCTTCATAATAGCATCGTATTCTGCTTGCATAGCAGCCATCCAATTTTCTGAACTTTGTGCCTCATCAAATGAAATAGGCTCACTTTCATCGCACATACTAGAAACAGCCAATGCATAACAATCTGACGCATAAGAGGCACCATGAGAGCCAGAACGAGTGCGACTAGACAAAGGGGCATCCAACTTGCTGTCACGCAAAGTCTGCACCAGCCATCTAGGCATGTTCCTAGAGCCCTCAATCTCTTGTCTCTCATCCTCAAGTGCATCATGCACATCTGCATCAGATATAGGCTGATCTGTGCCATCATTTAAAACCTGCATAGGCTGAAAAACTGCCTCATGAGGTATTGCACTTGACTGTGCACCACTGAAAAGAGGCAACAATGTATCATAGACATCACGTGAGCTGATATCTGTCTCCTTAGTACATGAAACCAAGGGCTGAACTGCATCTTCCACAAATACAACATCACGGCTAACCAAAATGCGCTTTGTCTGTGGATGATACAAACGATAGCCTTTGCTCTCAGCACTATATCCAACAAAAATACATTTGACAGCTTTGTCATCCAATTTTCTGCGATGTTGCACAGGCACTAATGCATATGCCAGGCAACCAAAAACACGTAAATGGCCAACAGATGGCTTGCGGCTATGCCAAGCCTCATATGGAGTGACAACCTGTAATGCTTTGGTGGGACACCTGTTTAGTACATAAGTGGCACACATGACAGCCTCAAGCCAAAAACCATGTGGTAGACTTTGACTCTTAACCATACATCTTGCCATTTCCATGAGAGACCTGTTTTTTCTCTCAGCCACACCATTTTGCTGTGGTGTATACGGCACTGTACATTGGTGTTTTATCCCACGCTCAGCCAGAAATGCATTAAATTCTGAAGACATATACTCCCCCCCTCGATCTGAACGGAGGGTGCCCATCTTACTTTCTGACACATTTTCAGCCATAACCAAAAACTGTTTGAAGCACAAAAACACTTCGGACTTTGCCTTCAAAGGATATACCCATGCATGCCTGGTAAAATCATCAATGAAAGTCACGAAGTAAAGGTAGTTTCCAAATGATGGAGTTTGCATGGGACCACAAACATCACTGTGAACAAGCTGCAATCTGCGTTCAGCTCTCACTGATCCATCTTTGGGAAAGGAAGCACGCTGCATTTTACCCAATATGCAGCCCTCACAAACATGCTTGACAGGTGCCTCAAGCTTAGGCAAAGAAGACACCATTTCAGATTTCTGCAGGCGCAGCAAACTTGCAAAATTCAGATGACCAAAACGTGCATGCCACAGTTTTGCATTTGAAATAGCCTGCGTATCCATAATAGCACATGCTGAATCCTCTACACATTTGCCATCCATATTGAGCTTATACAGCCCTCGACATAGTGAACCAGATGCTACAATGATGTCACCACAAGAGAGATCATGAACAGTACATCTGTCATCCACAAATTTTACAACCAAACCTGTTTTGGCAAATGCGGAGACTGACAGCAGATTCTTTTTGATCCCTGGCACATACAATGCATCAAAAAGTGTAAAGGTGTTGCAATTTGCAACATTCAGCACAATCTGTCCAACTCCTTTAACGGGATAAGAGGAGTTATTGGCACAAGTGACAGTATTCCCTGTGGGAGCAGACTCAAGGAAAGTGAATAAACTGCGCTGCGAGGTGATATGCTTAGTGGCACCACTGTCAAAGTACCATACATCTGAATCTACTGCAGACATACATGTGTCATGCAAAGATGGGTCATAACTGCACTGCGCATTGAATGCCCATTCTGTATCTTGAACAACATTAGCAGATTCATTGTTAGAAGGAGAGGCATCTGCAACAGCCATACCAGCCTCTTTCTTCTTAGCCTCTTTTGCAGCCAGCTTAGGACACGCTTTGATGACATGATCATTTCCCTTACAGTACTTGCAAAATGTCTTCTGTTTGTCACCCTTCTTCTCATCTTTGTCTTCCTTCTTTGGCTGCGCAGCATTTGCAGATTTCTGCTTACTAGAAGAAAAGCCAGCTTTACCTTTCCCGCTTCTCTGACTAGCAACGAAAGCTTGATCTGCGACACGCATAATATTCCTGTTTTGCCTTGACTGGTCTTCTTGCAGCAAAACAGAAACTAACTCCTCAAATGATAAGGCATTGGGATTGCCTTTCATCATCAAGCGAAGAGTGGAAGCAAAACCCTGATAAGAATCTGGTAGACCATTCAAAACAGTCTGCACAAGTAAACTGTCTGACAGGATTTCATCTGCAGAAATGAGCTGCTCTTTGAAATCCTTGATCTTTGTCAAAAAGCTATCCATAGAATCACCTTCGTTCATATGCTCACTCTCCAACTGTTTTCGGAGGTAAGCAACACGAGCCTCATTTCTTGCCTGATACAATGTGGCAAGTACATCCCAAGCATCCTTAGAAGTCTTGCAGGAGCGAATATGTGGGATAATGGTACGTTTGACAGACAGCGCAATCAAGGCATGAGCCTGCGCATCTCTACCATCCCAACGAATCTGCTCTGCTGAAAGTGGTGGTTCTCGAACAGCTGCTACAGTACTTGTGCCTGCACCATCATTGTAAGGTTCCTCCCTCTAAAAATGGGAGAAACACTTAAGATAGTCCGCTAAGTCTTATCTTAGAAAAAATTTCCTATTCATCGACACCTTGACCCTGTAGAGATTCAAGGATACGATTCATAGGTATGACCTAGCTCTATCCCGCAGGAGGAGCGTGATTTCCTAAACATCAAATCACCCATAGGGCAATTGATCAAAAATTGGGCAACTACTTAGACTTGATTTCTAGGGACAACGCTTTTTTCCTCATCTTATGCAAGGCACAGCCGCTGACCTAGTCTCTTGAATAGAGTTGCCCAAGAACCTAACTATCTAACGTAGGGCTTCCACTTAATTTGTTGGAAAGCTACCCGACTAATCGGGTCCACCCATCCGTAGGATGGTGCCGTCAGGGCATTCCATCCTCCCACTTTCCACCCTACTCACGCATCAATTTGTTATCTAATTAATACTACCACACTGTTTGACATAAATAAGCATATTCCTTAATTAGGGCCCTTCTTCACAAGGTTCGTTATAACAGCCTTCTTACACAATACAATCATACCAAAGACAAGATGCAATTATATAAAAAGTTTATACATGAATCCATTTCCATACAAGCCAATCCGGCTCTCTTATTCTTATTCTGCCGATGATCTAGAATTCGGCCTTCCAGCCTCTACATGCTGGGCAAAACCCTACGGGACCATACACCTCATCGTCGGCCGCTGGCGAGGACTCAAGCCGGCCTGTCGCCCTCTCAGGCTCCATCGCTCGATCCTCCCGCCCCTCAGAGGGATGTCTGCGCACTAGGGTGGGCTAATTCACCGCACTAGCCTGGGCCCTCAGAACTAGGCAGCATCATAATCTCTCGCCTCAATCGGCGATCCTTATTCCTCCAAAGGTATGAGGGATACCTTGGACCATTACCGGGCTTTACTAACGACGCCGCCCGGCTACACAAGCACGGAACGGAGTTAGCGTTGAAGCCAAAAAAAATCTTGAATTCCAAAGATAACAATCTTCAATGCAATTTTCTAAGCATAGCATTCACAATTCATGAAGATAGCAATTTCAACGTAATTTATCGAAAACAACATCACATAATTCATAATTTCATATAATTTTTATGTCGTCATTTTAAGAGGAAAAGACACCATTCATTAATACTAATTTTAAGAAAAAAAATCTCTTCTTTTGAAAATTAACCAATCTAACCTGGCCACCGTTTCCTTGAGCGGCTTGAAAAGGGACTGGAGCCGCGTTGGGCGCATCTCCCTCCATCTCGTTGTTACGTGCGCCTCTTGAGGCAATATTTTGCCGTCTCCGAGATGAGGCCATCGTAGGTGTCGCCTTGTAGAGCTCGCTGCTGCGATCGAAACGCTTCAGTCGGATCTGAATTCCGAGCTCGTTTGCTCACCGTATGAGCAAAAGAAAACGGCGCACGAACCCTTGCTTGAGTAAAAAATCCCTTACTAAAGTCTACGCAAATGGGGGGGGGGGGGGAATTGTGAGGGTGTCCTTAAGGCCAAAGGCAAAAACGTGGAGAGGGTTGGGAGGGGTGGCTGCAAGCCTCTCTGTAAGTCTATTCACACGGGGGGGGGGGGGGGGGGGGGGGGAGAAGAGTTAAGGACACTGGTCCATGGCAAGAGGAGGATGGAGGAAAATTGGCTTATCTGAAAAGAGCCAAATGAGGGGCTGTGAGAGGGGTGGCTGCAAGGGCGGCTGTACTTGCAGCAAGTACGCTATGACGGTACGGACGGCAGCACAACAGGGCATACGCTACACAGAAGTGCGTGCCAACTGAAGAGCACCCCGGGGGTTTATATAGCTGAGGGGTGAGGGTGCGGGCGCTGCAAAGGAAGGACGAAAGGACGGTGTACCTTCAAAGGCTATGGATCAGTGGCCTGCATGGGTCTACGGGAAAGGTACGGTGCTGGTTGCCTGGGAAAGGAGTGGTACGCATGTACCTTATCCGGTCTGGGTGTCCGGGTGTCCGCCCAAGGGTATGCGTGGACCAAACAGTGGGCGGCCGTCCTTTGGTACTTGGGTGGCCATTGTACGGGCGCCCTAGTAAGTGTGTACGGACCAAAATTTGGGGCGGGGTACCCAAATTTGGGGCGCCCGCCTCGATTTGCGTGCCGGACCGCCCCGGGGGGCGAAAAATTTTTTTGTCCGGGAGGTTCTCCTGGTCGCAGGGGTTCAGACCGTTCGTCAAACGGACGTGCGGTCGTGCATTTATTAAGGTTTAAAGGTCGCCGTTTTATAACTAAAATGATTGAAATTAGCGTATAAGCTTGATCCGGTGTCCGTTTTGGATACTGTAAAATCCCATATTAGGGTAAAATCGCGCGCAGATTCCAAATTTGGGCTCAGAATTTGAAGATTCTAAGTGGAAATGACTCAAATAATTAAATCATTGATATTTATACCATAAAAACTCATAATTACATGGACATTTCTTTATTAGTGAAGATGGGTACGTTACATCCTTCCCCCCTTAAAGAAATCGAGATGTCCTCATCTCGTCATGAATTGGGGATAATCCTTTAAGAGTGTAGCTTCATCTTCCCAAGTTGCATCCTCTTCAGGGTAATCTTTCCACTGAACTAGATGTTCTACAAGAGTTCTATTTCGGAGTTGCCTTTCCCTAGAATCTATGATGCTATTGGGCTGTAATTCAAGGACTCCTTGAGTAGGGATTACAACTTGTTCATCATCAAGAATATGATCGAGACTGGGGACATAAGGCTTTAACAGACTTACATGAAATACATTATGGACTTTGATATGGGCTGGAAGTTGGAGTTTATAAGCACTTTTACCTAGACACTTGATAACTGTATAAGGACCACAATACCTAGGGCTGAGCTTCTTATATTTCCCAAGTGATAGAGAACTTCGTTTGGGGCGCACTCGTAGAAGAACTTTGTCTCCTTCCTTGAAGATCCTTTCAGACCTCTTGTTGTCAGCATAATGCTTTTGTCGATCTTGGGCAGCTTTAATATCCCTTTGGATAGCTTTGGTTTGTTCCTCCATCTCTTCGAGCATTTTCCTGGATGCCTCAACTCTTATGGTCGGATCAGAGAAATTTAGAGGAGACAAGCATTCTTGCCCATAGAGTGCTTTGAATGGTGACATTCCTATGCTTTGATGATAAGACGCATTGTAGGCGAATTCCACCAGAGGAAGGTATTGAATCCACCTTCTGGGTTCCCGTCCACAGTATGCTCTGAGAATGTCTTCAATTACTTGATTGACTCTTTCAGTCTGGCCATCGGTCTCTGGATGATAAGCTGTGCTAAAGCAAAGCTGAGTCCCCAGAGCTTGAAATAAAGACTGCCAGAATTTTGAGGTGAAGTCAGAATCCCGATCACTTACTATCCTTTTTGGGAGACCATGAAGTTTGAAGACTTCCTTGATGAATATACGAGCAACATCAGAAGCTTTGAAGGTCTTCTTTGCCGGTATAAGGTGAGCTACTTTGGTAAGTAAGTCTACTACTACTAGAATGGAGTCATATCCTCCTTGAACAGTGGGGAGACTTGTGACAAAATCCATACTAATGCACTCCCACTTCATTTGGGGAATATCTAAGGGTTGAAGCTTTCCAGGCATCTTGATTCTTTCAGCCTTGATCCTTTGGCATGAGAGACATTGTTTCAAGTATCGAAGCACATCACTTTTCAAGCCTGCCCAATGAAAGCTCCTTCTTACTGCATTTAATGTTTTTGCATAACCTGGGTGTCCTGCAGCAGGGCTATCATGAGCTTCATGGAGGATTAGTTTCTTTAAAGCAGGATCCTTAGGGATACATAGCCTGTGATTGAAGTAGAGGCTTCCTTCATGAGTGGAGTATCCCTTGATAAGATTCTTCTCTTTCTCTGAATGTCCCCCTTCTTCTACTAACTTTATCATCTTTTGATAATCTGGGTCATGAGATGAGACTTCATCTACCTTGACCAGTATGGGATTATTTGGCATTGAAATTGCATTCAAGAAAGATTTGCGGCTAAGTGCATCAGCTACCACATTATCTTTCCCAGGGCGGAATTTGATGTCGAAATCATATTCTTGTAGAATTTCAATCCATCTTCTTTGCCGCATGTTGAGGTTAGGCTGGGTGAAGATCCACTTTAGACTTTTGTGGTCAGTTACAAGCAGGAATTTGCCTCCCAAGAGATAATGTCTCCATAATTTGAGGCAATGAACAACTGCTAAGAGTTCCAAATCATGGGTGGCATAGTTTGCTTCATATTGCTTCAGCTTGCGGGAAGTATAAGCGACTGGTCTTCCTTCTTGGCCTAAGACACCACCAAGTGCTAGGCTACTAGCATCGGTAACCACTTCAAATTCCTTGGAGAAATCAGGAAGCTTTAAGACTGGGGCAGAAGTAATAATGACTTTCAGCTGATCAAAGCTGCTTTGATGGATTGGCAGCCACACTATTTTGCAATCCTTCTTAAGAAGATCTGTCAAGGGTGTAGCTACCAAGGCATAATCTTTGATAAAAATCCTATACCAACCCGTGATTCCCAAGAATCCACGAACTTCACGAACTGATTTAGGAGGTGGCCAATCTAGAATATCCTTGACCTTGGCAGGGTCTACTGAGATGCCATCCTTGGAGGCGATGAATCCAAGATACTCAATTTGCTGAGTAAAGAAGGTACATTTGCTCTTCTTGGCATAGAGTTTGTGTCTGCGCAGTAATTGCAGAACTCTACGCACATGCTCCTCATGCTCTTCCATTGATTTGGAATAGATTAGGATGTCATCAAAGAAAACAAGCACAAACTCATCCAAGTATGGGCGAAATATATCTTGCATTAGGCGGTTGAAGGTTGCAGGAGCATTGGTTAACCCGAATGACATTACAGTAAACTCATAGTGGCCATAACGGGTATTGAAGGCTGTTTTGGGTATATCTTCTTCCTTGACTCTGATCTGATAGTAACCAGACCTCAAATCTATTTTTGAAAAGACTTTGGCCCCATGAAGCCTGTCAAGAAGTTCATCGATGCGAGGAATAGGATACTTATTCTTGACAGTGACTTGATTTAGCCCTCGATAATCTATGCAGAGGCGGAGAGTCCCGTCCTTCTTTTTTTGGAAAAGAACAGGTGCTCCCCACGGAGAGCTACTGGGGCGTACAAATCCTTGTTCAATGAGTTGGGAAAGTTGCTCCTTAAGTTCAATGGCTTCAGGTAGGGACATTTTATAGGGAGTTTTTGAGACGGGTTGAGCTCCAGGGATCACCTCGATCTCATGGTCGACTTCTCGAGGAGGTGGTAATCCTGTAAGCTCGTCAGGGAAGATGTCAGAGAATTCTTGGAGCCAAGAGGGTTCTGTCTCCATACTAGGTTCAAAGACTTTGTTGAGTTTGACTAAGAAAACTTGCTGACCCTTACGTGTTCCCTTGAGAAGATGTTTTGCCTTGACTACTCTAGACTTAGGTTTTCCTGTGATTCCCTGAACAGATATTACTTGGCCATGCTCATTTTCAAAAGTGATACTCCCCTGGCTACAATGAATGCTAGCTTTGTTTGCAATTAACCAATCCATCCCAAGGATTCCATCATAAATTCCTAGTGGCAAGACTCTAAAGTGACCATGAGTTTGCTCATTACCCAGTTCAAAATCAAGGTTTCCTATAGAGTGGCGAGATATTACTTCTTTCCCACTGGCTAACTCTACAATCATTTTTCTAGCTGATTTTTGACTCAAGTTTAATTTTTGCAAGCACCTAGGAGAAAGGAATGAATGGGTACTGCCACAATCAATCAAAAGCTGAAATGGCTTACCGTGATGAGTGGCGGGGGTTTGGATTACACCAAATTGTTTATTCGGACCTTGGTGTTCTACCGCCGCATGGACGGTGGCGCGCTCTTCTTCAGCCTCTTCCAAGGTTGGTTCTTCACTTATAACACAGGCAGTTCTAGCAACTGTTCCTCCGCGGCCTCTGCCACGGCCACTGCCTCTTGCACCTTGGTGGGTAGGGGTTCCACGGCCTTGATTTCCTCTGTTACCTTGGGGGAATGATGTTGCCAACTTGGGACAGTTGGCTCTAAAGTGTCCCGGCTCATTGCACTCAAAACACAGAGGGCCTTCTCTGGAAGAAGCAGCATACGAGCGGGGGGCAAAAGAGTTACCTTGTCGCCCTCTGTTGTAGTAGGGAAAATTCTGTTGAGGTTTCTTGTAGGGTTGATCTCTAAGGTTTGCCTCAGGGTAAGATCTCTTTTGATTCTTCGGTTTGTTAGCCTTCATTTCTTTCACAAGGGGCTTAGCTCGTATGAGAGCATCCTGTAAAGTGGTTGGCCTCATTGCTTCAAGGCGGGAATCTAGGGGTTCATTTAGCCCTTGGCAGAAACGAGCCACTTGCTGGGAAGTAGTCATAGCTGGGGCATACTTCCGAAGGGTAATAAATTTGGAATAGTAATCCTCAAGAGTTAAGGTGCACTGTCTAAGACTAAAAAACTCATTCATCTTTATGGACTCATGGGATGGAGGAAGATATCTTTCCTTCACTGCCTGCTTGATGTCTTCCCACGTTTGAGAATGCTCGGTGACCTCCTTGTCACGGCACCACTGTTTCCACCAGAGTTTAGCATCTCCAGTGAGGCGAAACCGTGCGAGCATAGACTGATTTGCTACTCCAGTACCGGCAGCAGAGAAATAATCGTCCATCGCCTCAATCCAGACTTCAGCATCCTTCTCAACCTTTGAACCTTCTCCTTTAAAAGAGGGAGGTTGCATTTGCTTGAGCAGGAGCTTCTTCTCCTGGGTATCGGTGTAAAGCGCATTGGGAAGTGGAGGGTGGTCATCCTGGTCACCATCGTAAAAACAATTTTTAAGATTACAAGATTCATATTTGCACAACGCTTAATTTTTGGAGAGCAAAACCATTGAAATTATTTTATTTCCAAATATTTACAAGGACAAGTTTTATTACAAAGATCTGAGACTAATATAATTAGTCTTATTTGACATCAAGGGAAATTCCTAGGCTTCACTGTGACATAAGGGTAGAGCGGTCCACATATGTGAAATATGGGGGTTCCGCTGTAGTTTCTAAGACTCTAAAAACTGATGGTAAGGGTGGTAAACTCTGGATCGGGGTGGGTCCTAACACTGCTACTCTATCAGCAGGTAAGACCTGCATCACTTTGTCATACACCCAACGATCCTGAGGTATGCGAACCCCATCTATAGTCACCGAGGTGTCATCCCTGGGGGTACCGACGAACCAAAATAAGCGGACCATCTTTAGCTTCTCAATCCAACGAATCCGCTTAAGGTCGGTGGTGAGGTTCCCAGTCTGATCTGCTCGGATGAAGAAGTATCTCGGCCCACGACTCCAGAAATCTCTGCCCCATCCTCTCTGAATACGAGAGAAATGAGGGAGGGATATCTTCTCTAATATCTGCATCATGGTGTCGCGAAACTCGAAATTCGAGGAGTGACTAGCAGTCTCGAAGATGCATTGGAAAACTAGAAATTTGGAGTAGGCATCTTCCTCTTCCTACAAGCATTCAAACATCATTTCAATCTTATTTGTTTTAGTAGGATGTCTTTACTAATTAGCATTATGTTAGGTAAAACATTTATTACAAAACAATCCTTAAACTGCAATTCCTAGGAGTCAAAACTTGCTCTGATACCAATTGTAAGGTTCCTCCCTCTAAAAATGGGAGAAACACTTAAGATAGTCCGCTAAGTCTTATCTTAGAAAAAATTTCCTATTCATCGACACCTTGACCCTGTAGAGATTCAAGGATACGATTCATAGGTATGACCTAGCTCTATCCCGCAGGGGGAGCGTGATTTCCTAAACATCAAATCACCCATAGGGCAATTGATCAAAAATTGGGCAATTACTTAGACTTGATTTCTAGGGACAACGCTTTTTTCCTCATCTTATGCAAGGCACAGCCGCTGACCTAGTCTCTTGAATAGAGTTGCCCAAGAACCTAACTATCTAACGTAGGGCTTCCACTTAATTTGTTGGAAAGCTACCCGACTAATCGGGTCCACCCATCCGTAGGATGGTGCCGTCAGGGCATTCCATCCTCCCACTTTCCACCCTACTCACGCATCAATTTGTTATCTAATTAATACTACCACACTGTTTGACATAAATAAGCATATTCCTTAATTAGGGCCCTTCTTCACAAGGTTCGTTATAACAGCCTTCTTACACAATACAATCATACCAAAGACAAGATGCAATTATATAAAAAGTTTATACATGAATCCATTTCCATACAAGCCAATCCGGCTCTCTTATTCTTATTCTGCCGATGATCTAGAATTCGGCCTTCCAGCCTCTACATGCTGGGCAAAACCCTACGGGACCATACACCTCATCGTCGGCCGCTGGCGAGGACTCAAGCCGGCCTGTCGCCCTCTCAGGCTCCATCGCTCGATCCTCCCGCCCCTCAGAGGGATGTCTGCGCACTAGGGTGGGCTAATTCACCGCACTAGCCTGGGCCCTCAGAACTAGGCAGCATCATAATCTCTCGCCTCAATCGGCGATCCTTATTCCTCCAAAGGTATGAGGGATACCTTGGACCATTACCGGGCTTTACTAACGACGCCGCCCGGCTACACAAGCACGGAACGGAGTTAGCGTTGAAGCCAAAAAAAATCTTGAATTCCAAAGATAACAATCTTCAATGCAATTTTCTAAGCATAGCATTCACAATTCATGAAGATAGCAATTTCAACGTAATTTATCGAAAACAACATCACATAATTCATAATTTCATATAATTTTTATGTCGTCATTTTAAGAGGAAAAGACACCATTCATTAATACTAATTTTAAGAAAAAAAATCTCTTCTTTTGAAAATTAACCAATCTAACCTGGCCACCGTTTCCTTGAGCGGCTTGAAAAGGGACTGGAGCCGCGTTGGGCGCATCTCCCTCCATCTCGTTGTTACGTGCGCCTCTTGAGGTAATATTTTGCCGTCTCCGAGATGAGGCCATCGTAGGTGTCGCCTTGTAGAGCTCGCTGCTGCGATCGAAACGCTTCAGTCGGATCTGAATTCCGAGCTCGTTTGCTCACCGTATGAGCAAAAGAAAACGGCGCACGAACCCTTGCTTGAGTAAAAAATCCCTTACTAAAGTCTACGCAAATGGGGGGGGGGGGGAATTGTGAGGGTGTCCTTAAGGCCAAAGGCAAAAACGTGGAGAGGGTTGGGAGGGGTGGCTGCAAGCCTCTCTGTAAGTCTATTCACACGGGGGGGGGGGGGGGGGGGGGGGAAGAAGAGTTAAGGACACTGGTCCACGGCAAGAGGAGGATGGAGGAAAATTGGCTTATCTGAAAAGAGCCAAATGAGGGGCTGTGAGAGGGGTGGCTGCAAGGGCGGCTGTACTTGCAGCAAGTACGCTATGACGGTACGGACGGCAGCACAACAGGGCATACGCTACACAGAAGTGCGTGCCAACTGAAGAGCACCCCGGGGGTTTATATAGCTGAGGGGTGAGGGTGCGGGCGCTGCAAAGGAAGGACGAAAGGACGGTGTACCTTCAAAGGCTATGGATCAGTGGCCTGCATGGGTCTACGGGAAAGGTACGGTGCTGGTTGCCTGGGAAAGGAGTGGTACGCATGTACCTTATCCGGTCTGGGTGTCCGGGTGTCCGCCCAAGGGTATGCGTGGACCAAACAGTGGGCGGCCGTCCTTTGGTACTTGGGTGGCCATTGTACGGGCGCCCTAGTAAGTGTGTACGGACCAAAATTTGGGGCGGGGTACCCAAATTTGGGGCGCCCGCCTCGATTTGCGTGCCGGACCGCCCCGGGGGGCGAAAATTTTTTTTGTCCGGGAGGTTCTCCTGGTCGCAGGGGTTCAGACCGTTCGTCAAACGGACGTGCGGTCGTGCATTTATTAAGGTTTAAAGGTCGCCGTTTTATAACTAAAATGATTGAAATTAGCGTATAAGCTTGATCCGGTGTCCGTTTTGGATACTGTAAAATCCCATATTAGGGTAAAATCGCGCGCAGATTCCAAATTTGGGCTCAGAATTTGAAGATTCTAAGTGAAAATGACTCAAATAATTAAATCATTGATATTTATACCATAAAAACTCATAATTACATGGACATTTCTTTATTAGTGAAGATGGGTACGTTACAATCATCAACAGTACCTGTTTCTGATGTGTTTGCAGCATTCCCAGCCACAATAGGACGTGCATCAATACCCTGCACAATGTTCCATAACCCCTTTGCTACCAATACATTTCGCATCATATATGCCCACAATGGATAGTTGGTGCCATCCAACTTATCCTCAGCAGCCAACATGCGGAATACATCATTGTTGTCAGCCATGGCCAATGACTGTACTACTAGATGTAAATGCTGTCTGTAAGAGGTAAACCTGTATAAAATCGACCTGTGCTATGTAGCACAGCCCAAAACAGACGAATGGGCACCTGTCCTGCAGATTTTAATCTTGACAGAAAATCTGCACAGTAGGACGATTTTGCCTGCGCAGTACTTGGAATGCAAAAACGGAGGGCGAAATGACTTCAGATCAAAATTCTGAAACGAACAAACCCTACGGGCTATCCCACGGCATATACTAACCTGCAGACGCTCGTGAAACCTCGTCGCAATCGGAGGAGATGAAGCGGCAGGTGCCGGTGATGCTGCCCGGGAGGAGGAAGCCTGCTCTGATACCAATTGTTGGAATTAGGGTTGCAGGAATGCACACACAACTTCAAGAAGATGAGGAAGCTTGAGCACAACACAGTAGTGTATTATGAGTGCCAAAAATGAAAGATAACAAGCCCTAGAAGATAATGGGCGTATATACAATGCACGGGGGAAAAAACCTCCTAGTGAGGGAAAAAGTGCCCCGGCGGTCCTAAGTGTGTTCACACACATCACTACTATAATATGGTAACAGATACCCACGCGTGCGTCGAGGAAGATATTGGAACAAGGAGTAAGAGTTGTTTTGTGAAAACGGGCATGGATCTGGTTGATTGACCTTGCTGGTCTTCAATGGATGAGTCCATGGCTCTTTATATGGATCTGTTGGTTGATCTTGCTGATCTTCAACGAGAGTCCATCTTGATTTTTATAAGTGATTATATTGCCGAGTATTATGGGCTAGGAACTATTGAAAAGGCCCCTGTGTGGACAGGTGGTGAGCGTTCTAGTTGCCAATGATGCCATAGATACTCTGATGAAGGAATGATGGGAAATTATGAATCAACTGGATAAATTGGAAGATTGTGATTAGTGGTACTATGGTTTCATTAAAGGATTGTTTTAAAGTTAGCTGATGCTAAGAAAAAGGCAATTTTCATATTGGGTGTGTAAGTGGTGTGGCTAGTTTTATGTTTGCATGAACTTCCGGCTAGGGGGCCTTGGAACTCTTTTCCTTGGTACCCGGGACAAAACCTAACCAAATTCCAAATTGGATCCCATCACTACAGTGGTTGGGCGGTTGGCTAACCCATGGGATCGGATGGGGTTAGGCTGGACTGATGGATCCGTAATCGAGACTCAACTTTTGTTATTACGATAGATAAAGTAAATCCTGGACAGTAATTGTTCTATGGATAGGAATCAACGGCTGTGCCTCTTGAATGGGGAAAAAAGCGTTGATCCCAATGATCCAAGTGCAAGTTTCTTCCTTGATCTGACCGAGTATCTTGAAGATGCAATTGGATCAGTTTGATCAGAAATGATCTTGACTACGTTAGAGTAAAAAGTTTTCCTAGTGGAATCACCCGTGCTTTCCGATAAAGGAAGTTTTTCCGGGTTCGGTTTTGGAACAACCGACGGATTAGTCTCTTATCCGGACATCCGTGGTGAGGCCCCGAGTGTGGGACCCCTGTCCCGCGCGAGAAGTGCTACTTCTGCTGCTAGTACCCCGAATCCGTTGCTCGGTGGGAACAGGGATCTTACACTAGCAGTGGAAGTAGCACATCTTGCGAGGGGCAGGGTCCCACACTCGGGGCCTCGCCCATGGATATCGGAACAAAAGACTAAACCGTCGATTTTTCCAAAACCAAACCCGAAAAAACTTCCCTTATCCGAAAAGCACGGGCGATTCCTCCAAGATAACTTTTACTCTAACGTAGTCAAGACCATTAGTGATCAAACTGATTCGACTGCACCTATAAAGATACTCGGTCAGATCAAGGAAGAAACTTGCACTTGGATCATTGGGATGAATGCTTTTTTCCCCATCAAGAGGCACAGTCGTTGATTCCTATCCATAGAACAATTACTATCCGAGATTTACTTTATCTATCGTAGTAACAGAAATTAAGTCTCGATTTACGGATCCATCAGTCCAGCCTAACCCCATCCGCCGATCCCATGGGTTAGCCAACCGCCCAACCACTGTAGTGATGGGATCCAATTTGGAATTTGGGTAGGTCTTGTCCCGAGTACCAAGGAAAAGAGTTCCAAGGCCCCCTAGCCGGAAGTTCATGCAAATATAAAACTAGCCACACCAGTTACACACCCAATATGAAATTACCTTTTTCTTAGCATCAGCTAACTTTAAAACAGTCCTTTAATGAAACCATAGTACCACTGATCACAATCTTTCAATTTATCCGGTTATTCTTTAGATTTATCTCATCCCAACACTTGGATTAATCCTATTGGCCCATAGGAACCTTAATTGAACCATAATCCAAAAATTTCTGAAAATCTAGACCCTTAGGCTAAGGTCCCTTATATCATTTTAATTGATTCCTAATGCACATTGGAGAATTTATTTTGAACTTTTGTTTTAGGGAAATATATTTTAGATATTAGGAGAATTTTTATATCTAAAAATATCTCAATATTTAATTACATCTCTCTAGATTTTTTCTTCTCTCTACGTAAAAACAAGGAAAAATAATATTTTCTTGCATTCTGAAATAGGGAATGATTACAGGGGATTGAGGTAAAAGCTTATTCATTATTCAAGCTGAGGAGGAATCTTACATCCTCTCCCACTTGAAAAACGCGAGATGTCCTCATCTCGCAAAGTGGGAGTAATCTTTTACCAATGCTTCTTCTTTCTCCCAGATGGCGTCTTCTAGAGGGAAGAACTTCCACTTGACTAAAAACTCTTTGCTAAGGACTCTGCTCGTGAGAACCTTCTCCCAAATGTCAAGGATTTCTTCAAGCTAGAGTACCATCTAGCCTTGAGTCAGAGAAATCAATTGTTCATCATCAAGAACGTGACTCGGGCTGGGTACATATTTCTTAAGCAAACTGACATGGAATAAATTATGTACATTGAGATGGGGAGGCAGAAGAAGTTTATAAGCTAAATCGCCTACTTTCTTTATAAGAACATACGGTCCACAATATCTAGGAGAGAGCTTCTTATACTTCCCTAAAGAACATACGGTCCACAATATCTAGGAGAGAGCTTCTTATACTTCCCTAAAGATAAGAAACTTCTTTTGGGTCATACTCGAATGAAGACCATATCTGATTCTTCAAACATTCTCTCAGATCTCTTTTTATCTTCATATTGCTTTTGCGTATCTTGGGCTACCTTAATATCTTTTTTTATGGATTGATTGCATTTAGTGGTCCATGTCATCAAGCATCTGTTTGGACATCTTGACTCTGATCAAAGGGTCGGACCAAGTCAATGGTGTAAGGCAATCTTGTCTATACAGAGCTTTGAAAGAGCTCATCCCAATGCTGCGATGATAAGAAGCATTGTAAGCAAATTCAACCAGGTACAAATGGCTTAACCACTTTTTGGGTTCCTTGCCACCATAGCATGACCAAAGGATATCTTCTATTACCTGATTCAATCTTTCAATCTGGCCATCTATTTCAAGGTGATAGGCTGTACTGAGATCCAAGAAAGTTCCTACTACTTCGAAGAATGCAATCCAAAATTTTGACGTAAACTTGGGATCTCTATCACTTACTATCCTCTCAGGTAAGCCATGCAATCTGAAGATCTCTTTAAGTAAAACTCTGGCAACATCCATTGCAGTGTATGTTTCTTTCATTGGAATCAGATGGGGAACTTTGGTTAGTCTGTCAACTACCACAAAAAATGGAATTGTAACCTGATTGCACTGAAGGTAGTGTAGTGAAATCCATACTGATACATTCCTACTTCATTTGTGGAATGTCTAGGGGTTGCAATTTCCTTGGCATCTTGACTCTCTCTGCCTTGACTCTCTGACACATTAAGCATTGCCGCACATGATCAAGTATATCCTTTTTGAGTCCTCGCTAAAAGAAGCTTTTCTTCACAGACATATAGGTTTTTATAAACCCTAGATGTCCAGCTATGAGGCTATCATGGGCTTCTCTCATAATCCTTCCCTTTATTCCCTCATCATTTGGGAATACATAGCCGATTATTATAATACATGCATCCTTCAACCAATTTGTACCCAAGAACTCGACTCATTTCCTAAGGAGTCTTGCTTTCCTACATCAGAAGAGTAGCAATAGGGGCAAAGAATTTATCTTGCATGATTCTCTCCCTTGCTTCATTGATTAATGGATTTGTCACCACTGTAATTGCAAGAAAGGAGGCTTTTCTACTGAGTGCATCTACCACCACATTTTCTTTCCCTGGCCGATACTTGATTTTAAAATCGAGTTCCTACAGGGTCTTCATCCATCTCCTTTGACACATGTTAAGATCCCTTTGGGTGAAGATCCACTACAGACTTTGATGATATGTCATCAAGGTGAACCTCTCTCCTAAAAGATAATGTCTCCACAACTTTAGAGCATAAACTACTGAGAGTAACTTCAAGTCATGAACAGTATAATTTCTCTCATGTGTTCTGAGTTTTTTAGATTTATAGGCCACTGCATGACCTTCCTGCATAAGAGCACTGCCTAAGGCAAAACCACTGGAATCAGTAACTACCTCAAAAGGTTTGGAAAAATTTAGCAATTTAAGGACAAGGTTGGTTACTAAGGCTGTCTTCAGCTTATCAAAGGCACTCTGACACATAGCAGTCCACTGAAATAGGGTACTCTTGATTGAGAAGGTTAGTTAAAGGGGATGCTATCTGAGCATACCTGGTATAAAGATTCTATACCATCCAGTTATTCCTAGGAATCCTCTGACTTCATTTACCGTCTCTTGGGTTCCGGCTAATATACGACTGCTTGGATCTTTATGGCATCAAGAGAAATCCCATATTTAGACACTATGAATCCCAAGCATTCCGCGTGGTCAGTAGAGAAAGAACACTTGCTCTTTTTTGCAAAAGAGCTGGTGCTTCCTTAGGATTTCCAAGACCTTACGCACATGATCTTCATGATCTGCAGCATTCTTTGAGTATACTAAGATGTCATCAAAGAAGACAAGAACAAAATCATCCAAGTAATCTCTGATAATATCCTACATAAGATGATTAAATGTCGCCGAGGCATTAGTCAATCCAAACAGCATGACTGTGAACTCATAATATGCCCATAGCAAGTATTGAATGCTGTCTTTGGGATGTCTTATTCCTTGATTTTGAGTATACTAAGATGTCATCAAAGAAGACAAGAACAAAATCATCCAAGTATTCTCTGATAATATCTCTCTGATAATATCGTGCATAAGACGATTAAATGTCACTGGGGCATTAGTCAATCCAAACAGCATGACTGTGAACTCATAATGCCCATAGCGAGTATTGAATGCTGTCTTTGGGATGTCTTGTTCCTTGATTTTGATCTAGTAGTACCCGGATTTGAGATCTATCTTTGTGAACATTTGGGTTCACTTAACCGATCCAGAAGTTCATCAATCCTAGGGATAGGATACTTATTTTTAAGTATTAATTGATTCAATCCTCCATAGTCAATACAGTGTCTTAATGTTTCATCTTTCTTCTTTTAAAAGAGAACGGGCGCACCCCAAGGTGAAACATTGGGTCTGATGAATCCCTGCTCTAACAGTTGTCTTAACTACTCCTTAAGTTCTATGGATTCAGGGATTAGCATTTTGTATGTACGCTGGGCTACTGGCAGAGCTCCCGGGGTTAACTCGATCTCATGATCTACTTCGCAAGACGGAGGCATCTCAGTCAGCTCTTCTAGGAACACATCTGCATACTCACTTAACCACTCTGGTTCTTTAGCCTTGCATTTTATGTCTACCAGATTCATCTTAACGACATAAATAGCTTGCCTCTTTCTGAGCCCTTTTAACAATTTAGAAGCCTTGACTAATTGCAGCACTAGGGATCTAGAAATTCTAGTTCCTTCAACTTTATTCCCATGAAGGTCAAGGAAAGAGATGGTTCCATTGTGACAATGAATGTCAGCCTGATTCTTATATAGCCAATCCATTCCAAGGATTCCATCATAGATTCCCAAGGGTAGGACTCTGAACTGGCAATTTGTTACGTTTCCATCTAGACTAAACTGAATAAGGTCTGTCTCAAGGTGTGTGAAAAGAATCTTTCCACTGGCCAATTCCACTTGCATAAGTTTTCGTGATTTTTGATTTAGGACTAACTTACGCAGACATCTTGGGGAAATAAAAGAATGAGTACTGCTTGAATCAATCAAAAGCTTGACGATTCTTCCCTAATGCTCGATTGCGGCATAGATATGTCCTTTTTCTTCCTCCACTTCCTCAGCTATAGTGACGGCTCTAAATGCTGCAGTCTAAAGTGGAACTCTCTCTCTTTGGTTACCCCGATTCTGGGAGGGAGTTCGGAGACTGCTTTGCATGGAGGTTGCAAGTTGAGCTGGCACTCTTGTGGGGTTACCCTGATTTTAGAGGGGGGGGCCCTGATTGGACTGATACGAAGAAGTCTGTCTCTAAACTCTAGGACCCTGGCTTCCTTGGTCCACAGAAGGAGATGGGAAATCCTTGAGCTGGTGCCCAAACCCCTGACAACCAAAACACCTGTTCTCACTTCAAAGCTCTTCCCTCTACATTCTTGAAAGAGCCGGAGTTCCTGAGAAAGAGCTTTGAGGAAAAGGTCTTCCTTCATTCCTGAAACTTCCTGACTTCAGATTCTAGTTGGGACCTTGGTGTCTCTTTGGAGGCGGAAGGTTGGAAGAACTTCCCGGTGTTTGGAATCTCTTGAAGGATGAGGGAGTTGGATTTGGCAGGACTTTAATGCGATGAAGGCTTTGGCAAAGTCCTTCGCCATTCTTACAGCTTGAGCCATGGAACCTGGCTTGGCATTCTTGACTAGGGTGTTTATTCCCCAAATGAACCTGGCCATGAGTTTCTCTTCGTCTAGTGGTGGTGAGTACTTGAGGGGAAGAGCAAATTCCTGGTGATATTCTTCAATAGTTTTGCTCCCCTCGTTTAGCTCTAAGAATTCATTCATCTTGGTTTCTAAAAATCTGGGGGGACAAAATCTCTTCCTTAGATAAGCTTTGAGAGCATTCCAGGATTGGGTGTTCCTATCCAGATGGTTGGTATCACAATGGTTTCTCCATTCCACCCTGGTTGTTTCCACAATCTTTAGGCTCGTGGGAGCCATTTTTCTCCTCCCGTAGTATCTAGTGAGATCAAAATATTCCTGTTACCATATTATAGTAGTGATGTGTGTGAACACACTTAGGACCGCCGGGGCACTTTTTCCCTCACTAGGAGGTTTTTTCCCCCGTGCATTGTATATACGCCCATTATCTTCTAGGGCTTGTTATCTTTCATTTTTGGCACTCATAATACACTACTGTGTTGTGCTCAAGCTTCCTCATCTTCTTGAAGTTGTGTGTGCATTCCTGCAACCCTAATTCCAACAATTGGTATCAGAGCAGGCTTCCACCTCCCGGGCAGCATCACCGGCACCTGCCGCTTCATCTCCTCCGATTGCGACGAGATTTCACGAGCGTCTGCAGGTTAGTATATGCCGTGGGAAAGCCCGTAGGGCATGGTCATTTCAGAATTTTGATCTGAGGTCATTTCGCCCTCCGTTTTTGCATTCCAAGTACAGCGCAAGCAAAATCGTCCTACTGTGCAGATTTTCTGTCAAGATTAAAATCTGCAGGACAGGTGCCCATTCGTCTGTTTTGGGCTGTGCTACATAGCACAGGTCATTTTTATACAGGTTTACCTCTTACAGACAGCATTTACATCTAATAGTACAGTCATTGGCCATGGCTGACAACAATGATGTATTCCGCATGTTGGCTGCTGAGGATAAGTTGGATGGCACCAACTATCCATTGTGGGCATATATGATGCGACATGTATTGGTAGCAAAGGGGTTATGGAATATTGTGCAGGGTATTGATGCACGTCCTATTGTGGCTGGGAATGCTGCAAACACATCAGAAACAGGTACTGTTGATGATGGTGCAGGCACAAGTGCTGTAGCAGCTGTTCGAGAACCACCACTTTCAGCAGAGCAGATTCGTTGGGATGGTAGAGATGCGCAGGCTCATGCCTTGATTGCGCTGTCTGTCAAACGTACCATTATCCCACATATTCGCTCTTGCAGGACTTCTAAGGATGCTTGGGATGTACTTGCCACATTGTATCAGGCAAGAAATGAGGCTCGTGTTGCTTACCTCCGAAAACAGTTGGAGAGTGAGCATATGAACGAAGGTGATTCTATGGATAGCTTTTTGACAAAGATCAAGGATTTCAAAGAGCAGCTCATTTCTGCAGATGAAATCCTGTCAGACAGTTCACTTGTGCAGACTGTTTTGAATGGTTTACCAGATTCTTATCAGGGTTTTGCTTCCACTCTTCGCTTGATGATGAAAGGCAATCCCAATGCCTTATCATTTGAGGAGTTAGTTTCTGTTTTGCTGCAAGAAGACCAGTCAAGGCAAAACAGGAATATTATGCGTGTCGCAGATCAAGCTTTTGTTGCTAGTCAGAGAAGCGGGAAAGGTAAAGCTGGCTTTTCTTCTAGTAAGCAGAAATCTGCAAATGCTGCGCAACCAAAGAAGGAAGACAAAGATGAGAAGAAGGGTGACAAACAGAAGACATTTTGCAAGTACTGTAAGGGAAATGATCATGTCATCAAAGCGTGTCCTAAGCTGGCTGCGAAAGAGGCTAAGAAGAAAGAGGCTGGTATGGCTGTTGTTGCAGATGCCTCTCCTTCTAACAATGAATCTGCTAATGTTGTGCTAGATACAGAATGGGCATTCAATGCGCAGTGCAGTTATGACCCATCTTTGCATGACACATGTATGTCTGCAGTAGATTCAGATGTATGGTACTTTGACAGTGGTGCCACTAAGCATATCACCTCGCAGCGCAGTTTATTCACCTTCCTTGAGTCTGCTCCCACAGGGAATACTGTCACTTGTGCCAATAACTCCTCTTATCCCGTTGAAGGAGTTGGACAGATTGTGCTGAATGTTGCAAATGGCAACACCTTTACACTTTTTGATGCATTGTATGTGCCAGGGATCAAAAAGAATCTGCTGTCAGTCTCCGCATTTGCCAAAACAGGTTTGGTTATAAAATTTGTGGATGACAGATGTACTGTTCATGATCTCTCTTGTGGTGACATCATTGTAGCATCTGGTTCACTATGTCGAGGGCTGTATAAGCTCAATATGGATGGCAAATGTGTAGAGGATTCAGCATGTGCTATTATGGATACGCAGGCTATTTCAAATGCAAAACTGTGGCATGCACGTTTTGGTCATCTGAATTTTGCAAGTTTGCTGCGCCTGCAGAAATCTGAAATGGTGTCTTCTTTGCCTAAGCTTGAGGCACCTGTCAAGCATGTTTGTGAGGGCTGCATATTGGGTAAAATGCAGCGTGCTTCCTTTCCCAAAGATGGATCAGTGAGAGCTGAACGCAAATTGCAGCTTGTTCACAGTGATGTTTGTGGTCCCATGCAAACTCCATCATTTGGAAACTACCTTTACTTCGTGACTTTCATTGATGATTTTACCAGGCATGCATGGGTATATCCTTTGAAGGCAAAGTCCGAAGTGTTTTTGTGCTTCAAACGGTTTTTGGTTATGGCTGAAAATGTGTCAGAAAGTAAGATGGGCACCCTCCGTTCAGATCGAGGGGGGGAGTATATGTCTTCAGAATTTAATGCATTTCTGGCTGAGCGTGGGATAAAACACCAGTGTACAGTGCCGTATACACCACAGCAAAATGGTGTGGCTGAGAGAAAAAACAGGTCTCTCATGGAAATGGCAAGATGTATGGTTAAGAGTCAAAGTCTACCACATGGTTTTTGGCTTGAGGCTGTCATGTGTGCCACTTATGTACTAAACAGGTGTCCCACCAAAGCATTACAGGTTGTCACTCCATATGAGGCTTGGCATGGCCGCAAGCCATCTGTTGGCCATTTACGTGTTTTTGGTTGCCTGGCATATGCATTAGTGCCTGTGCAACATCGCAGAAAATTGGATGACAAAGCTGTCAAATGTATTTTTGTTGGATATAGTGCTGAGAGCAAAGGCTATCGTTTGTATCATCCACAGACAAAGCGCATTTTGGTTAGCCGTGATGTTGTATTTGTGGAAGATGCAGTTCAGCCCTTGGTTTCATGTACTAAGGAGACAGATATCAGCTCACGTGATGTCTATGATACATTGTTGCCTCTTTTCAGTGGTGCACAGTCAAGTGCAATACCTCATGAGGCAGTTTTTCAGCCTATGCAGGTTTTAAATGATGGCACAGATCAGCCTATATCTGATGCAGATGTGCATGATGCACTTGAGGATGAGAGACAAGAGATTGAGGGCTCTAGGAATATGCCTAGATGGCTGGTGCAGACTTTGCGTGACAGCAAGTTGGATGCCCCTTTGTCTAGTCGCACTCGTTCTGGCTCTCATGGTGCCTCTTATGCGTCAGATTGTTATGCATTGGCTGTTTCTAGTATGTGCGATGAAAGTGAGCCTGTTTCATTTGATGAGGCACAAAGTTCAGAAAATTGGATGGCTGCTATGCAAGCAGAATATGATGCTATTATGAAGAATGGTACATGGTCTTTATGTGACTTGCCCCCTGGCAAGAAGGCCATTGGCACTAAGTGGGTATACAAATTGAAGCGTAAGCCTGATGGCACAGTGGATCGCCATAAGGCTAGGCTTGTTGCAAAAGGTTATGCTCAAGAGAAGGGCATTGATTTTGATGAGACTTTTGCTCCCACATGTCGTATGACCACTGTTCGTAGCATCTGTGCATTAGCAGCTCATAATGGTTGGAATGTACATCAGCTGGACATAAAGACTGCGTTCTTAAATGGAGATTTGCATGAGGAGGTGTATGTATCGCAGCCTCGTGGTTTTGTTCAAAGAGGGCAGGAAAACAAAGTGTGCAGGTTAAAAAAGGCTTTATATGGTTTAAAGCAAGCTCCACGAGCTTGGTATGAAAAAATACATGCATATTTGACTGCACATGGGTTTCAGAATAGTCCAACAGAAAGCACTTTGTATGCTAAACGTGTGGATGGTGTACATCTAATCATTGCTCTCTATGTCGATGACATGCTGCTCACAGGACCAAATGAGAGTCATATTGCTGATTTTAAGGCTGATTTGAATGCCTCTTTTGAGATGTCAGATTTGGGGCATTTGCATCATTATTTGGGGGTGCAATTTAAGCAGTGTGATGGAGGTATTGCTTTGTGTCAGACAAAGTATATTGAAACATTGTTGCGGAGATTTGGCCTTGAAGACTGCAAGCCTATTGCTACTCCAATGGAGACAGGTTTGAAGTTGAGTCTTCATGATGCTGGAGATCACTTTGATGTCACACTCTATCAGACAGCTGTTGGTTGCCTCATTTATGTATGCATTACGAGGCCAGACATTCAGTTTGCAGTCTCACAGGTGAGCAGATTTATGCATAGCCCAGGCATTAAGCATTGGCAGGCAGTGAAGCGTATCTTTCGCTATTTGAGTGGTACTCGGCATCTTGGGCTGTTTTATCCCAAGGGGGGATCATTGCCGCCAGATTTACATGCTTTTTCAGATTCTGACTGGGCTGGTTGTTATGACACACGCGTGTCCACGAGTGGTTTTTGCTTCATGCTTGGAAGCTCATGCATATCATGGTTGAGCAAGAAGCAGCCTACTGTGGCCACTTCTAGTTGTGAAGCTGAGTACAGGGCAGCTTTCACAGCTACGGTTGAGTGTGTGTGGCTCAGACGCCTTATGGCTGATTTGGGTGTTGGGCAGCCATCTGCCACCACCATCTTCACTGACAGTCAGAGCGCATTGGCAGTTGCGCGGAACCCAGTGTTCCATGCTCGTACGAAGCACATTGAGGTGCACTACCATTATGTCAGGGAGAGACTCTCTGCAGGAGAGATCAGTTTGGCTTATGTGCCAACACAGGATAACCTTGCAGACCTTTTCACAAAGGCTCTGCCTCGTGAGAAGTTCGAAGCTTTTCGCAAAGCTTTGGGCTTACTCCCTTTTGTGGTCGTCCACATAGCTAGACACTTCCCTATACATGAGTGCTAGCTCTTGTTCACCGCATCACTCCAGGGGGGATTTGTTACCATATTATAGTAGTGATGTGTGTGAACACACTTAGGACCGCCGGGGCACTTTTTCCCTCACTAGGAGGTTTTTTCCCCCGTGCATTGTATATACGCCCATTATCTTCTAGGGCTTGTTATCTTTCATTTTTGGCACTCATAATACACTACTGTGTTGTGCTCAAGCTTCCTCATCTTCTTGAAGTTGTGTGTGCATTCCTGCAACCCTAATTCCAACAATTCCTCCATGGCCTCGACCCACTTCTCCACAGCCTTATACCCAAGTTCACCTCTTCACCCTTGAAGGGTCCTGGCTGAGTTCTATGAAGGGCCTTGCGAACGTCGGGGTCCAGCTCTTCCTCATCAGTGAAAGGATCTGGCTGTCGGCCACCACGGTTCGCTTGCCTCATGATTCTACCAAAAATGATACATTATTAAATTTTTAATTGATTTCGTCAATGAGATCCTAAGACTTAAGAGGTTCGAAAAATAATTGCATAAATGATCTTTTTGGAGATCTATGACATATGTCCGAGTATTATAGATCTTGCTTCTTCAATTCATCATATAATAAACAATCACTTAAATATTAGGAAAATTTCCACAAAACATTTCTTTATTTATATAAAGGTTGCAATATGTACATAGAGCATCTTGGCTCCAGAAAGTCAAAACCTCCTCAGGGGAAATGCATAAGATAGCGATAGTGGGCTATAGACATGCCCCGATACAAATAGACTCATTAGATCAATTCTCACGTTAGATGATTTTCCTGATGGAATCGCCCGTGCCTTCCGGGCGAGAGAAGTTTTTTCGAGTTCGATTTCGGAGGAACCAACGGGCTAGTCTCTCTTGTCCGGATATCTGTCTTATGCATTTCCTACATCAGAAGGGTAGCAATAGGGGCAAAGAATTTATCCTGCATGATTCTCTCCCTTGCTTCACTGATTAATGGATTTGTCACCGCTGTAATTGCAAGAAAGGAGGCTTTTCTACTGAGTGCATCTGCCACCACATTTTCTTTCCCTTGCCGATACTTGATTTTAAAATCGAGTTCCTACAGGGTCTACATCCATCTCCTTTGACACATGTTGAGATCCCTTTGGGTGAAGATCCACTACAAACTTTGATGATATGTCATCAAGGTGAACCTCTGTCCCAAAAGATAATGTCTCCACAACTTTAGAGCATAAACTACTGAGAGTAACTCCAAGTCATGGACGGTATAATTTCTCTCATGTGTTTTGCGTTTTTTAGATTTATAGGCCACTGCATGACCTTCGTGCATAAGAGCACCGCCTAAGGCGAAACCACTGGCATCAGTAACTACCTCAAAAGATTTGGTAAAATTTGACAATTTAAGGACAAGGTTGGTTACTAAGGCTATCTTTAGCTTATCAAAGGCACTCTAACACATAGCAGTCCACTGAAATAGGGTACTCTTTTTGAGAAGGTTAGTTAAAGGGGATGCTATCTGAGCATACCTGGTATAAAGATTCTATACCATCCAGTTAATCCCAGGAATCCTCTCACTTCCTTTATCGTCTTGGGTTCCGGCTAATATACGACTGCTTGGATCTTTACAGTGTCAGGAGAAATCCCATCTTTAGACACTATGAATCCCAAGCATTCCGCGTGGTCAGTAGAGAAAGAACACTTGCTCTTTTTTGCAAAAGAGTTGGTGCTTCCTTAGGATTTCCAGGACCTTACTCACATGATCTTCATGATCTGCAGCATTCTTTGAGTATACTAAGATGTCATCAAAGAAGACAAGAGCAAAATCATCCAAGTATTCTCTGATAATATCCTGCATAAGATGATTAAATGTCATCGGGGCATTAGTCAATCCAAACAGTATGACTGTGAACTCATAATGCCCATAGCGAGTATTGAATGCTGTTTTTGGGATGTCTTGTTCCTTGATTTTGATCTGGTAGTACCCGGATTTGAGATCTATCTTTGTGAACATTTGGGTTCCACTTAACCGATCCAGAAGTTCATCAATCCTAGGGATAGGATACTTATTTTTAATTATTAAAATTTATTCAATCCTCTGTAGTCAATATAGAGTCTTAACGTTCTATCTTTCTTCTTTTAAAAGAGAACGGGCACACCCCAAAGGTGAAACACTGGGTCTGACGAATCCTTGCTCTAACAGTTGTCTTAACTACTCCTTAAGTTTTATAGCTTCAGTGACTGGCCTTTTGTATGTACGCTAGGCTAGTGGCTGAGCTCCCGGGGTTAACTCGATCTCATGATCTACTTTGCAAGACAGAGGCATCTCAGTTAGCTCTTCTAGGAACACATCTGCATACTCACTTAACCACTGTGGTTCTTTAGCCTTGCATTTTATGTCTATCGGATTCATCTTAACGCGACGACATAAACAGCTTGCCTCTTTCTGAGCCCTTTTAACAATTTAGAAGCCTTGACTAATTGTAGCACTGGGGATCCAGAAATTCTAGTTCCTTCAACTTTATTCCCGTGAAGGTCAAGGAAAGAGATGGTTCCATTGTGAGACAATGAATGTCAGCCCGCCTGATTCTTATAGAGCCAATCCATTCTAAGGATTCCATCATAGATTCCCAAGGGTAGGACTCTAAATTGGCAATTTGTTACATTCCCATCTAGACTAAACTGAATAAGGTTTGTCTCAAGGTGTGTGAAAAGAATCTTTCCACTGGCCAATTCCACTTGCATAAGTTTCCCTGATTTTTAATGTAGGACTAACTTACGCAGACATCATGGGGAAATAAAAGAATGAGTACTGCTTGAATCAATCAAAAGCTTGACGATTCTTCCCTTGATGCTCAATTGCGGCATAGATATGTCCTTTTTCTTCCTCCACTTCCTCAGCTATAGTGATGGCTCTAAATGCTGCAGTCTAAAGTGGAACTCTCTCTCTTTGGTTACCCCAATTATGGGAGGGATTTCGAAGACTGCTTTTGTAAGATCCCTGTTCCCGCCGAGCAACAGATTCGGGATACTAGCAGACAGCGGAAGTAGCTCTTCTCGCACGGGACAGGGGTCCCACATTCGGGGCCTCGCCCACCACGGATATCCGGATAAGAGACTAATCTATCGGTTGTTCCAAAATCGAACCCGGAAAAACTTCCTTTATCGGAAAGCACGGGCGATTCCACCAGGATAACTTTTTACTCTAACGTAGTCAAGATCATTTCTGATCGAGCTGATCCAATTACATCTATAAGATACTTGGTTAGATCAAGGAAGAAACTTACACTTGGATCATTGGGATCAACGCTTTTTTCCCCATTCAAGAGGCACAGCCGTTGATTCCTATCCATAGAATAGTTACTGTTCGAGATTTATTTTATCTATCGTAAAAACAAAAGTTTGAGTCTCGATTTACGGATCCATCAGTCCAGCCTAACCCCATCCAGTCCCATGGGTTAGCCAACCGCCCAACCACTGTAGTGATGGGATCCAATTAAGAATTTGGTTAGGTTTTGTCCCGGGTACCAAGGAAAAGAGTTCCAAGGCCCCCTAGCCGGATGTTCATGCAAGAATAAAACTAGTCACACCACTCACACACCCAATATGAAATTGCCTTTTCACAGATTCAACCAGTTTAAAACAATCCTTTAATAAAACCATAGTATCACTGATCACCATCTTCCAATTTATCCAGTTGATTCTTAATTTTCCCATCATTCCTTCATCAGAGTATCTATGGCATCATTGGCAACTAGGACGCTCACCACCTGTCCACTCAGGGGCCGTTTCCTACTCCCTAGCCCATAATACTCGGCAATATAATCACTTATCAAGATGGACTCTCATTGAAGATCAGCAAGATCAACCAACAGATCCATATAAAGAGCCATGGACTCATCCATTGAAGACCAGCAAGGTCAATCAACCAGATCCATGCCCGATTTCAGAAAACAACTCCTACTCTTATTCCAATATCTTCCTCGACGCACGCGTGGGTATCCTAGGCGACCCAGAGCCCGAGCACCATATGGTCAGCACCCTCTAGGATCCTTCGCAGGTGACCTAGCGCTTCACTCATAGGCCGCTTCCTTGGTCCCTCATCCGCCGTACCGGAAGCTTACCATTTTAATTACACCGAGGCTGGTCAAGACCTCGGCCGACCTTGCTACGCGAGACGTCCTTCATTGACTCTCCGTCAGCAGTTGCAACTTTATCAGTTAGGTCTCCACGATCTTAATCACAAGATGGTCACAATGCTTTCCCAGCAATCTTGACATAAAACAGTCATTTACAAACAGCATTTACAAACAGTCACAAAATACAGTTTCTATATTAACTCTCATTTTTCCACATTATCCCTCATCAATCCACATTGTTTATTCCACATTCCAGTTATATGTGTACTCATCCCATCACATCATTTTCCATCTCATCACTTCAGATTCCTTCACATCACATATCATATATTCACATCCATACATATATCCACATCCACATCCATACATCCACATCTACATCCATGCATCTATTTTCACATCCACATCTACATGCACATTCATGCATCCTCATCCATACATCCACATCTTCATGCTCATTCACATCCATACCTCCATATCTATATGCTTACATTCACATCTACATGCATACATCCATACATACACATCCATACACCATTTCCTCATTCCCATTCATATAACCCCATACGCCTTCTCATCTATTCTTTTTCATCACATCCATTCTCACCCTATCACAACCCATATTCATCTTATCTCATCACATACACTTCTTATCTCATTCCATACACATCTTATCACTTCTTAACTCATCTTATCACATCCTAACTCATCTCATATACATCTTATCTCATCTTATCACATCTCATACACCTCTTATCACATCTCATACACCTCTTATCACATCCTAACTCATCTTATTACATCCTAACTCATCCTTTATGCATACCTCTATGCAAGAATTTTCAATTATGATAAAAGTAACACTTTTACAATAAAATAATTTTTTTTCTGTAATATTTTTATAATAAAATAATAATTTATTTATTTTTTTTCATTTTTATGCACGAAATTCAATATGATGAAAATAACTTTTTATAATAAAATAATCATTTTTTTTCTTTACAGTTTTATAATAAAATAATAAAATATTCATCTTTTATGCATACCTCTATGCATGAAATTCAATTAGGTTAAAAGTAACACTTTTATAATAAAATTTTTATCTTTTATGCATACCTTTATGCATGAATTTCAATTATGTTAAAAGTAACACTTTTATAATAAAATATTTATATTTTATGCATACCTCTATGCATGAAATTCAATTATGTTAAAAGTAACACTTTTATAATAAAATATTTACCTTTTATGTATACCTCTTATGCATAAAAATCAATTATGCTAAAAGTAACACTTTTATAATAAAATATTCATCTTTTATGCATACCTCTATGCATAAAATTCAATTATGCTAAAAGTAACACTTTTATAATAAAATATTCATCTTTTATGCATACCTCTATGCATAAAATTCAATTATGCTAAAAGTAACACTTTTATAATAAAATATTCATCTTTTATGCATACCTCTATGCATAAAATTCAATTATGTTAAAAGTAACACTTTTATAATAATATATTTATCTTTTATGCATAATATAAAAATTTAAATTTTCCATGATTACTATGAAATTCTTTCAATTAATCTAGGATGATAATTCCTAGAATATGGTAGGAAATCCTCTTTTCATGCTTTGAATGAATTTATTTTATGTGTAAATTTTTATAAAATTTTGCCATAGCTCCGCTACTATAACTAATAAATCTCAATTATTTTAAAAGATAGGTTATCTTTAAGGGAATGATTAGAATGATCCCTAATTGGATCATTAACCCTTAAAAAAATAAAGCATAGATAAAGAAAAACCATTAATTTGTGAGAGAGAGAAAAAACCATTAGAATTAAACATAAATAGAAATTTATGTAATTCTTTACTATCATTAATTAATTAACTTCAATAGCATTCAAAAACCATACCAATTAAGCTTCTCAAGCTTGAGAGGAGTTGAGAAGAGAGAAACATTGAGAAATTATAGAAAAATCAAAATTCACTATACTTATCTTATAATTTGCTTGATTCTTTGTTCACGGTAGAGGCCCCCAACCAATCAATTGGTTTAGTATGTTGATGGAGCCACCAATGGGGATTGAAGAAAGAGAGAAGTGTCAAAAACTAGTGAATTATTAAAGAATTCACAGTTCTTGGCTTAGGTGGAGTAGAGTAACAAAGCATAAGACACTATATTTTTTTCAACAAGGGGAGGTTTCTATTTATAGGAAAAATTGAGCTCCTAACCAAACAAACTGATTCTAGAATTTTCCAAGTCAGTTTGGTTGAATTTGGACTAGATTTGGACCTAGTTTGGTTACTTTTTGATTCGATTTGGTTCCATTTTGATTTGGTTTGGTTCAAGAGATATGAGAGATAAAAATATCACATTATTTTTGAGTTCAAAACTCATTCAAGGATGTGAAATATGCACCTCCTTTAAAGAACTCCCCTTCCTTACATATGTGTCAAAATTCTATTGCTCATAGTCTTTTTACTAATAAACCTTGTACATTTTCAACTCTTCATCTTATATGAAATATGCACCTTCTTTAAAGAACTCCCCTTCCTTACATATGTGTCAAAATTTTATTGTTCATAGTTTTTTACTAATAAACCTTGTACATTTTCAACTCTTCATCTTATGTGAGCATTTACTCATTTTTGGATACCCAAAATATCTCATATTTTTAATATTGCTCATAGTTTTTTACTAATAAACCTTGTACATTTTCAACTCTTCATCTTATGTGAGCATTTACTCATTTTTGGATACCCAAAATATCTCATATTTTTAATATTTCTCATAGTTTTTTACTAATAAACCTTGTATATTTTCAACTCTTCATCTTATGTGAGCATTTACTCATTTTTGGGTATCTTCTTTTTACAATTTGGATTTATCTCCTCCCTACACATGGATTGATGCTATTGGCCCATAGGAACCTTAATTGGACCATAATCCAAAAATTTCTGAAAATCTAGACCCTTAGACTAAGGTTCTTTATACCTATTTCCAATTAATTCCAATTGTACATTGGAAAATTCTTTTTGAATTTCTGTTTCAGGGGAACTTATTTTAATAAGATGAGTTATTTTTCTATCCAAAAATATTCATGATCTAAATATTCTCTCTCTAGAATAATTTTCTCTCTCTAGGCTAAAACAGTTAGAAACAAGGTCTTTATATTTCTGAAGAGGGATTGATTACAAGGGAAGATACTAGACATCAAAAAGGGGTTGGGGGAGGAATCTTACAGCTTTGCATGGAGGTTGCAAGTTGTTGAGCTGGCACTCTTGTGGGGTTTTTGGAGGGGGAACCCTGATTGGACTGATATGAAGAAGTCTATCTCTAAACTCTAGGACCCTGGCTTTTCCTTGGCCCACAGAAGGAGATGGGAAATCTTTGAGCTGGTGTGCCCAAAACCCTGACAACCAAAACACTTGTTCTCACTTCGAAGCTCTTCCCTCTGCATTCTCTTGAATGAGTCGGAGTTCGTGAGAAAGAGCTTTGAGGAAAAGGTCTTCCTTCATTCCTGAAACTTCCTGACTTCAGATTCTGGTTAGGACCTTGGTGTCTCTTAGGAGGTGGAAGGTTGGAAGAACTTCCCGGTGTTCGGAATCTCTTGAAGGATGAGGGAGCTGGCTTTAGCAGGACTTTAACGATGAAGGCTTTGGCAAAGTCCTTCACCATTCTTACAGCTTGAGCCATGGAACCTGGCTTGGCATTCTTGACTACTCTTCGTCTAGTGGTGGTGAGTACTTGAGGGGAAGAGCAAATTCCTGGTGGTGATATTCTTCAATAGTTTTGCTCCCCTCATTTAGCTCTAAGAATTCATTCATCTTAGTTTCTAAAAATCCGGGGGGACAAAATCTCTTCCTTAGATAAGGTTTGAGAGCATTCCAGGATTGGGTATTCCTATCCAGATGGTTGGTATCACAATGGTTTCTCCATGCCACCCTAGCTAAGGTTTGAGAGCATTCCAAGACTGGGTATTCCTATCCAGATGGTTGGTATCACAATGGTTTCTCCATGCCACCCTAGCTATTTCCACAATCTTCAGCCTCGCGGGGGAGCCATTTTGCTCCTCTCGTATCTAGTGACATCAAAATATTCCTCCATGGCCTCAACCCACTTCTCCACAGCCTCACCCAAGTTCACCCCTTCACCCTTGAAGGGTCCTGGCTGAGTTCTGTGAAGGGCCTTCCGAACATCGGGGTCTAGCTCTTCCTCATCATTGAGAGGATCTGGCTGTCGGCCACCACGGTTCGCTCGCCTCATGATTCTGCCAAAAATGATACATTATTAAATTTTTATTTGATTTCGTCAATGAGATCCTAAGACTTAAGAGGTTTGGAAAATAATTGCTTAATAAGATAAACGATCTTTTTGAAGATCTGTGACATATGTCCGAGTATTATAGATCTTGCTTCTTCAATTCATCATATAATAAACAATCACTTAAATATCAGGGAATTTTCCACAAAACATTTCTTTATTTATAGAAAGGTTGCAATATGTACATAGAGCATCTTGGCTCCAGAAAGTCAAAACCTCCTTGGAAAATGCATAAGATGGCAATATTGGGCTACCGATACAAATGTTCCCTCACTGCCAAAGGAGCTACTATCTTACTACTTGGGATAAAACATCTAAGAAGTCTATAGATATGGCAAGAAAGTCTGAAATCTCAAGGCATGGGGTGATACAAAATAACACCATGAATCACTTTTAACCTCAACAGGACCATGGCCAACAAGATATTCTCCCTCAACATCATGGGTTGGTTGCATGAGGCGTGGACATATTGCCCTCCATGCCACTTGTGCTATCGTCTCTCGGCTAGATCTGGGAATATAAATCCTCAAAATGGCTTGCAAGTCTGGCTTGGCTCCTTCAAGTCATAGTGGAAGAGATGATATGCTCGAAAAGGCGAAGGCAATCATATCCTATGTGACTGGGTGAGATTGGGTGAAAATACAATACGTAAATGCTCTTTCTAAATTTTTATTATAAATTTTCTGATAAGAATTCGTTTTTCTTCGTTAGCTTTACACAACGCTCTGATACCAGCTTTGAGACCCTGCCCCTTTCGAGGGTGCAGGTGGTGGAAGCAGCATAAGTCTCTTGCACGGGACAGGGATCCACACTCGGGGCCTCGCCCACCACAGATATCTGCACAAGAGACTGGCCCGTTGGTTCCTCTGAAATTGAACCCGGAAAAACTTCCCTCATCGGAAGGCACGGACGATTCCATCAGGAAAATCATCTTACGTGAGAATTGATCTAATGAGTCAAAGTCTTAACTAACCAAACTGATCCGACTGAACCCAAAAGTCACATGGTCAGATCAAAGAAGAGACTTGCACTTGGTCCATAGAATCACTGCTTTTTTTCCCCTTTTGCGAGGCAAAGCTATTGATTTCCTCCCACAGAACAAGGGTCTTCCTAGGACTTAATCTAACTAACATAACTTAATCGTAATTATTTATAAAGCAGCAAGAATCCCCCAATCCAGCCTAATGCCAACTGACCCATGGGTTAGCCAACCGCCCAACCACTATATTGGTGGGATTCCTTTATAAAAATTTGGTTATGTTTTGCCCGGGTACCGAGGAAAAGAGTTCCCTGGCCCCCTAGTCGACACTTCAAGCAAAATTCAAGGTAGTCATACCACTTACACACCCAATATGAAATTGCCATTCTAACAGATTCGGCTATCTTTAAAACAATCTTTCAATGAAATCATAGTATTACTAATCATAATTCTCCAATAATATAACTTAATCATAACTATTTGTATCGTAGGAATCCTGCGATCCAGCCTAACCCCAACCGATCCATGGGTTAGCCAGCCAACTGCCCAACCACTATATTGGTGGGATTCCTTTCTAAAAATTTGGTTATGTTTTGCCACGGTACTGAGGAAAAGAGTTCCCTGGCCCCCTTGCCGGTGCTTCAAGCAAAATTCAAGGTAGTCATACCACTTACACATCCAATATGAAATTGCCCTTTTAACATATTCGGCTGTCTTTAAAATAATCTTTCAATGAAATCATAGTATTACTGATCATAATCTTCCAAAATTCAAGGTAGTCATACCACTTACACACCCAATATGAAATTGCCCTTTTAACATATTTGACTGTCTGTAAAATAATCTTTCAATGAAATCATAGTATTACTGATCATAATCCTCCAAAATTCAAGGTAGTGTGACATGAAAAATTGATATCTTTCATTGTCAATTTTGTGCATATTGGTTTCTCAATGGTAATAAGGTGGAAGCTTGTCCAAGAAGATTGCGGCGCCCACAATGGAATAACGGCGTGGTGATGCGGCGGCTTGGCGGCTACCTCGATAATAGCATTCTATCTTCAAATATAATAGTTTTACTTGATTTAGGGTGCACACATTGTAAATGCCACAAGTATGCTTGATAAATACTTTGGTATGGTAGATAGGCTAGTGATGTGGAAAATAAAAGTGGGCCTTCATGCTCACATGGATTTTTATTGTATTATTAATATGGTATTCACCACATAAGGCTATAAGTTGGGGACTGTGGAAGGCATGTGGAGGAGTGTGTGTAGGTGTATAATTGGGAAAGATTCTTCTAGAATGCCTACATGGAAGAGGAGAATTTCGCCATGTGTAAGTGAGATCTCCACCTACATGCCACTTAGGCTTGGCTATTATCTTATCACGCTCTCAAAGTCAAAAAGTCTTCAATTTAATAATCAATACAAGACTTAGCCTAAGAGGACAATTGATGGTGACATCTACCCTTATGTCACTGAAGGGTTGAAGTTTTTTATGTTGTAATTTGTAACAATGGAAGAGAGGGTGATTCTCCACCTATAAAAGGAGCCCTCCTCTCCCTTTCAAATCAAGGAATGAGCCTCCTCAATTGAGCATTTTGTGTCATTGCCACTCTCTTATCTTTCAAACCCCTATTCAAACACTCTCTTTACATGTGAATGTCTCATTTAGCATTAGCTCCTCATGCTTAACCCAATTTTGGACCTCTTTGATGATTCATGATAAGTGGGATAAGGAGTTATTATCTTGGCAGGCCTGTGACTTCTCAAGGTAAGGAGTTGTTATCTTGGCGGGCCTGTGACTTCTCAAGGTAGCGCTTGCCTTATTGCCGCCCTCCTTTGGAGGTACCAATGGTTTTAGCGGTAATGAGCATGTGGAAAGACTTTGGGGACCATAGGTAAATCTTTACGATTGTCCGCTAAGCAATGTTAACCCTTACCCTCTAGCTTGAATCATGAAGGAGATGAAAGGCAAGAGGCTATGTGAAAATTGAGGTTTCATGCAAAGAGAGGGAAGTGCAGTTTTTGAGGTCCAATACCCAATTTACAACCATCACTCGGGTGTTGGTTTCTTAAATTGATCATATGGCTAGGAAGCTCTTTATATGCTCTTTCCACTCATGTAACTAGTTTCTTAATCCCTTACTTCATTGATGATCAGAATTTCTCCCAAAGTTGCTAACTTTTAGGCGAATTTTGGCAGTTTTATAGTCTTGTAGTAAAATGCTCATAACTTTTCGCTTGGTTGTCCGTTTTTGAAAGTTTTTATATAGGCGCAAAGCTCTCTTCAAGCTCTACGCACTTATCTAATCGTCTCTTGCACAGTCTATATGGATTTAAAACTGCAATTCTCTGTGTATCTCTGTTTTTATAAAATTTTGGCAGTTTTATAGTCTTGCAGTAAAATGCTCATAACTTTTCGCTCGGTTGCCAGTTTTTGAAAGTTTTTATATAGACGCGAAGCTCTCTTCAAGCTCTACGCATTTATATAATCCTCTCTTACACAACCTATATGGATTTAAAACTACAATTCTCTGTGTATCTCTATTTTTATAGCTTTTTGGCCATTCTTTCTTCTTAATCATGATTAATTCCTCCTAATCTCTTATCAAAAGGCAAACCCCATGTGTCTTATCGTCTTGTAAGTGATTGCTATATTCATTTGCTTTAATATGTTCCGACCAAATCGCCCAATTCGAACGGATGAACCTTACCAATATTCCTTGTATGTTTCCGTTCACATAATCCTGAGTCGGAAGATTTTCTTCCAACAAAGAATCGCCCTCTTGTTTGGAGCTGCAAGACTGGCAAAAATTCTTGCTTCTCCTGAGCCTTTCATCTTTCCTTCCATGGATTATGATCTCACCTTTGACGTGTATATCTTTATCTTAACCTAGGGAGAGAAAGGGAGGTGAGGAGGCTGTGAGGTTTCATACAAGTGTGTTTTGATTCTGAGAAGTGATCGAAGTCCAAACCCCAACTTCGTGTCACATCTTTTGGTGGAGACGGCGGGCAGGTTTTACTTAGAATTATTCTATTTTAACCTCAAGGTCCCGCATGATTAAAGGAAAGTTATTTTGAAACAAATAAATTTCCCTTGTTGCTACTCATCTTTTGGTGCAAGATGTTCAACATTCTGGTGTTCCAAGGATCGGAAGGAGAAGACCCAGGGAGTTATCTCCGAGAGTTTAACCGAGCATGCCGCTTGACGGGTTGGTCTATGAAGGAGAGGGCAGAAATACTTCCAGATTTCTTGGAGGGTGTGGCCTTAGCTTGGCATGAGGCTTTGCCAGAGGAGTCCAAGAATGATTGGGAAAAGTTGACCAAAGCAATGAAGGAGAGATTTGGGACAGTGGAGTCGCCAAATGCTTTACTATTGGATCAAATTTTTCAAAAGGAAGGAGAGTCAGTTTCTGCCTTTTTAGTGAGGTATGAAGCCTTATTCATCAAATATCAACAAGCTGCTTTACATATTGTTGCTTCTTCTTCTTCACCTTCTATGGAAGATTCAAAGAGTTTATTAGCAATGGAGCACCTTAAGATGAGCAAGTTTATCAGGCCTTTGGATCCTCGCTTGCATGGAAAAGTTCTTAGCAAAGATCCCACTAATTTTAAAGAGGCTCTTCGTATTGCTTTGAAGAAGGAGGCCACTCTTCATATTGAGTCTACATTCCAATCTTCTCCAAGTGTGCCAACCCTACCACGAGTAGAGATAGCCTCAACATCTCAGGTACAAGCTCCATCCTTGGATCATAACATTGCACAACTTATGGCAGAATTTGTTGATTTGAAGTTACACTTAGTTAATGTAAGGCCACCTAGGGTTCCACAAGCTGACGATAAACCTAGGGAGAGAAGTAGTGTCACATGCTATGAATGTCAAGAGAAGGGGCACTATCGTACTGAGTGTCCAAAGTTGAGGAAAAGTGAGGATAAAAGTTTAGCACTTTTAGAGGAAACATGCTCAGAAGAAGAAGAGGAAACATTGATGCCATTAATGGCAAAAAGGGGTCGTAAAACTAGAAGCCAGGAAGAAGAAGAACAAGAAGATAAATCTGAAGAAGAAGAGAAAAATAAGAAGAAGAAGAAGTCGTCTAGGAGAAAAATTGGACAATCTGACTTTCCTCTTGGACAAGGATCTCTTAGTTATGACCTCTTAACAGATCTTAGGGAGAAAACAGCACAAATCACATTTGGGCAGCTTTTGGCACTCTCTCCAAAGCTCAGAAAGGAATGGGGTAAGCTGGCTAGCACAAGGGAATCTAAGAAAAAGAAGAAGAGGGATAGTGGGACTCCTATGGTTCAGAAGGTGGATATTGATGTAGGAGATGACGTGCCTGTGATTGATGTCATCATTATTGAGGGGCAAACAATTTCTAATGCATACATTGATGGAGGTGCGTCAATCAATGTCATGAGTGAAAAAACAATGAAAGTTGCTGATTTAAAGTTGTCTTCCACTAACTCTCCCTATCGCATCAAACTTGCTGATAATACTAGGGTGAAAACCTTAGGAATTGTCAAGAATTTGGGAGTGGATGTATGTGGTATTTCTGTGCCTACAACTTTTCAGGTCATTCCTTTTACAAAGCCTGATGCTAGGGCTTACCCATTGATATTGGGTAGGCCATGGCTTCGCCAAGTGAAGGCAATTCAAAAGTGGGAGACAAGTGATCTTATTCTACAAGGTGAGAATAAGAAGGTCCACTACAACATCAAGAGTCATCTCGCAAGAAAGTGGTAAGAGGTGAACCTTCAACTTCCGAAAGTTCAGAGTCAGAGTCTCATCCGATGAAGAAGAGACAAGTAGTAGCTCCGAGGATTCCATCTCAGAAGGAGAGGTGGAGGGAGTTGCATTTGGTCTTTCCCTGGGGGGATGCTGAGACAATGGAGCCTTGGAAGGGGAAGCTTCTTCAACTATGTGCAAGAAAGGAGATGTGGACCTCACTAGTCTTCACCAACAAAATGAACTTCTTCTTGATGAGTCCATAACAGGTACTAAAAGGGAGAATTACTTAAAAATGTTGGATGGATTTCCTAACCTTTTTACAAACAGCTACTCACAAGTACGCCAAGTTACCCTAGTAGAGCACAAGATTAATCTAAAGCAACAAAGTAAGCCAGTGGTATAGCGGCTAAGGCGTTTGGGAGTAGTGCAAGCAGAGGTGCTTAAGAAGGAGGTAACTAATTTGCTTGAAGCTGGATTTATTTTTCCAGTAGAGAATTCAGAGTGGATTTCCCCAATTGTAGTCACTCCCAAAAAGGGTGAAAAATGGCGTGTGTGTGTGGACTTTCGCCCTCTGAATGCATGCACAAAAAGGGATTATTATCCTCTACCCTTTCAGGATGAGATTTTGGATCAAGTTGCAGGTCATGAGTTGTATTCAGTGTGTGATGGATACTCTGGATACTTTCAAATCCAGATTTGTGAAGAAGATCAAAGGAAAACCTCATTTATCACCCCTTGGGGAGTGTATGCCTATAGGGTGATGCCATTTGGCTTGACCAATGCACCAGCAACTTTTCAACGCTTCATGAGTCAGGTATTTGCACCTTACTTGGGAAAGTTTATAAGGGTATTTCTGGATGATTTTTGCATTTATTCAAGCCGCATGGATCACTTGGAAAAGTTGAGGTTGGCCTTGCAAAGTATTGATGATGCAAAAGGGTGTCTTAATCCTGGAAAATGCCATTTGGCACGAAGGAAGGTGGTTCTCTTGGGACATGTTATCTCAGAAGAAGGCATAGAGATAGATCTTGAGAAGGTGCATGCAATTGTGGCCCTCCCACCACCTACCAATGTACGGGAGGTAAGGAGGATTTTGGGTAAAACAAAGTATTACCAACGCTTTGTTGACATGTTCTCTGAAAAGATGTATCCTATAAATCTGTTGACAAAGAAGAATGTTTCTTTCCAATGGGGGCCCGATCAAATTCAATCTTTTTGTTTGCTCAAGGAATGCATGAGTCAAAGTCCAATTGTGCAGCCTCCTAGGTGGGGGGAGGACTTTTATGTGAACCCAAGTGTCTCATCACATTCAATGGGTGCTATACTCTTGCAAAAGGGAGAGCAAGGGCGTATGCAACCAGTGTATTATGCAAGCCGACAACTCACTGATGCCGAGGAGAGGTATGGTGAAATGGAGAAAGGTGGTTTGTCTCTTGTTTTTGCAGTAAAGAAGTTCAGGTCATACTTGTTACCTCGCCCTTTTTTCTTCCTCACATCTCAACCTTATTTACAATTCTTGGTCCGCAAACCCAATCCTGCAGGAGGGAAGTTTGCAAAGTGGATTTGTGAGCTTCAAGAATTCTCTTTTACTTTTACTACAGAAAACACCACTAGGGCCTCTCTTGCAGATTTGCTTACAAGGAAGGAAGAGGAAGAAGGAACAGGAGCAAAGGAAGAAGTATATAAAGATTTGGAAACGCCACCAACTGCTTTCACTATGCATTTTGATGGAGCCTTTAGCCCTTCCAGCCAATGTGGGGCTGGGGGGATAGTTTTATTCGATCCAGAAGGAAAAGAGGTATGGGCCAAGGGTAGGGAATTTCCAAAGGCTATATCAAATAATGTGGCTGAGTACAATGCATTAATTTGGGGATTAGAAGATTGCATAAAAGATGGAACTAAAGAGGTAGAGGCTAAAGGGGATTCACAATTGGTCATCCGACAAATGAAAGGAGAATATAAGGCGAGGAGTCCTAATCTCCAAGAATTGTATAAAAGGGCAATGGAGTTGAAAGAAGCTTTTGAGTTTTATAAATTTGTGCACGTTAACAGGCAGGAAGGATAATCAAAAGGCTGATGAATTGGCTACTAAAACCTTGGCTTCTTTTAAAGTAGCTACTCTTGCATTAATGGATACAGGTTGGCCTGAGTTCCAAGATGTCAACACTATTTAGATACAGGATACTTCCCTCCTGGATTGAATCCTCAACAGAAGCAAAGGCTTACCAGGAAAGCTCATCCTTACACAATTCTAGGGGATGTTCTTTACAAGCAAGGTAAGGATAAGATTCTTAGGAGGGTGGTGAGCCTAGAGGAGTCTAAAAGGATTATGGAATTATGTCACGAATGTTCAGGTCACTTTGCCTCAGCCAGCACAACTCGGAGGATCCTTAACACAGGGTATTATTGGCCTTGACTCAGCAAAGATGTCCATGAGTGGTGCAGAAGCTGTGAAATATGCCAGGCATATGGGCATAAGCAATTGGTTCTCGGACCCTTAAACCCTATCCCAGCATATGGTCCATTTGAAAGGTGGGGATTAGATTTTGTGGGCCCACTTCCTCGTTCCTCACATGGGAAGTATTACATATTGGTGGCTACAAATTATGCAACAAGGTGGGCAGAAGCAAAGGCAATGGCCAATAATAAAGCAGTGGCTGTGGCATCCTTTCTTAGGGAATACATATGTGCCCGATTTGGGTGTCCATTAGAAATCCTTACGGATGGGGGGAGGTCTTTCAGGAATGACTTGATTAAAGCTTTGGTGCAGAAATTAAAAATAAAGTATGCTATGTCAACTCCCTATTATCCCCAATGTAATGGTTTAGTAGAAAAAACTAATGGACTGCTTTGTGGATCTTTGTCTAAGCTAGTGGATACTATGAAGAGAAAGTGGGATGTGCATTTGCCAGAGGTCCTATGGGCCTATAGGACAACTCACAAACTCTCTCTTGGTTTCACACCTTTTCAGTTAGTTTATGGAATGGAGGCTATTTTGCCAATAGAATTGGAAATCACAAGCCTTCGCACATCTTTTGCACGCTTGAATAATGAAGAAGAAACACATGCCCAATGCCTAGCACAACTGGAGATCTTGGATGAGAGGCGACTTCAGCCACTTCAAAATTTAGAGGCTGCACAACAACGGCGCAAGGCAAGGCATGACACTCTCACGAAGAAGAAGAAGAAGCCAAAACTCAAGCAAGGAAGCTTAGTCATGAGGTATGATGGCCGTGTGGAGAAACGGCTAGATAAGAAGCTTCTTCGATGATGGGAAGGCCCCTTCAGGATAAAGCAAAAGTTCAAAAATAACACCTATCTTCTAGAGGATGCAAGTGGCCAGGTGGTTCCCGGACGAGCCAATGAGTACCGGCTAAAGATATTCTACCCTCGAGCACCATGGACAGTAGACCCCCCAGACAAGCATGGAGGATCTGCTGGGGGGGAAAGATGTGACGTGAAAAATTGATATCTTTCATTGTCAATTTTGTGCATATTTTGATGGTTTCTCAATGGTAATAAAGTGGAAGCTTGTCCAAGAAGATTGCGGCGCCCACACTGGAATAATGGCGTGGTGATGCGGCGGCTTGGCGGCTACCCCGATAACAGCATTCTATCTTCAAATATAATGGTTTTACTTGATTTAGGGTGCACACATTGTAAATGCCACAAGTATGCTTAATAAATACTTTGGTATGGTAGATAGGCTAGTGATGTGGAAAATAAAAGTGGGCCTTCATGCTCACATGGATTTTTATTGTATCATTAATATGGTATTCACCATAAGGCTACAAGTTGGGGAGTGTGGAAGGCATGTGGAGGAGTGTGTGTAGGTGCATAATTGGGAAAGATTCTTCTAGAATGCCTACATGGAAGAGGAGAATTCCGCCATGTGTAAGTGAGATCTCCACCTACATGCCACTTAGGCTTGGCTATTATCTTATCATACTCTTAAAGTCAAAAAGTCTTCAATTTAATAATCAATAGAAGACTTAGCCTAAGAGGACAATTGATGGTGACATCTACCCTTATGTCACTGAAGGGTTGAAGATTTTTATGTTGTAATTTGTAACAATGGAAGAGAGGGTGATTCTCCACCTATAAAAGAAGCCCTCCTCTCCCTTTCAAATCAAGGAATGAGCCTCCTCAATTGAGCATTTTGTGTCATTCTCTTATCTTTCAAACCCCTATTCAAATACTCTCTTTACATGTGAATGTCTCATTTAGCATTAGCTCCTCATGCTTAACCCAATTTTGGACCTCTTTGATGATTCATGATAAGTGGGATAAGGAGTTATTATCTTAGCGGGCCTGTGACTTCTCAAGGTAGCCCTTGCCTTATTGCCGCCCTCCTTTGGAGGTACCAATGGTTTTAGCGGTAATGAGCATGTGGAAAGACTTTGGGGACCATAGGTTAATCTTTACGATTGTCCGCTGAGCAATGTTAACCCTTACCCTCTAGCTTGAATCATGAAGGAGATGAAAGGCAAGAGGCTATGTGAAAATTGAGGTTTCATGCAAAGAGAGGAAAGTGTAGTTTTTGTGGTCCAATACCCAATTTTCAACCGGTAATTACTCATCACTCGGGTGTTGGTTTCTTAAATTGATCATATGGCTAGGAAGCTCTTTATATGATCTTTCCACTCATGTAACTAATTTCTTAATCCCTTACTTCATTGATGATCAGAATTTCTCCCAAAGTTGGTGAATTTTGGCAGTTTTATAGTCTTGTAGTAAAATGCTCATAACTTTTCACTCGGTTGTCCGTTTTTGAAAGTTTTTTATAGGTGCAAAGCTCTCTTCAAGCTCTACGCACTTATCTAATCGTCTCTTGCATAGCCTATATGGATTTAAAACTGCAATTCTCTGTGTATCTTTGTTTTTATAAAATTTTGGCAGCTTTATAGTCTTGCAGTAAAATGCTCATAACTTTTCGCTTGGTTGCCCGTTTTTGAAAGTTTTTATATAGACACGAAGCTCTCTTCAAGCTCAACGCATCTATATAATACTCTCTTACACAGCCTATATGGATTTAAAACTGCAATTCTTTGTGTACCTCTATTTTTATAGCTTTTTGGTCATTCTTTCTTCTTAATCATGATTAATTCCTCCTAATCTCTTATCAAAAGGCAAACCCCATGTGTCTTATCATCTTGTAAGTGATTGCTATATTCATTTGCTTTAATATGTTCCGACCAAATTGCCCAATTCGAACGGATGAACCTTACCAATATTCCCCGTAGGTTTCCGTTCACATAATCCTAAGTCGGAAGATTTTCTTCCAACAAAGAATCGCCCTCTTGTTTGGAGCTGCAAGACTGGCAGAAATTCTTGCTTCTCATGAGCCTTTCATCTTTCCTTCCATGAATTATGATCTCACCTTTGATGTGTATATCTTTATCTTAACCTAGGGAGAGAAAGGGAGGTGAGGAGGCTATGAGGTTTCATACAAGTGTGTTTTGATTCTGAGAAGTGACCGAAGTCCAAACCCCAATTTCGTGTCACAGTAGTCATACCACTTACACACCCAATATGAAATTTTCCTTTTAACATATTCGGCTATCTTTAAAATAATCTTTCAATGAAATCATAGTATTACTGATTATAATCCTCCAAAATATTGGGTCCATTGTTTTACAAAATATATCATCCGGACTTTCTGTTGAGACGAGCTAGTCAACCAATGAGATCCAATATCAAAATTCAGTTCCTTTCAGTTCATCCATATCTTCCTCGATGTACACATGGGTGTCCTAGCAACCGCGAGCCTGTGCATCACTTAGTCAGAACCCTCTAGGATCCTACTTAGGTGTCCTAGCACTTCAATCAGGGACCGCTTCGTCGGTCCTCGCCCACCGTACTACTAAAAGCGTACCATTTTAACCATACCGAGTCTGGTCAAGACCTCGGCAGGCCTTGCCCGTGAGAGTGATGTCCCTCGATGACTCCCCGCCAGCTGTTGCAACGAGTCTCTCCTTAGTTAATCACATACCAAATGCTTCCTTCAATATTCTGACGTAAAATAGTCCTTTAAAAGAAAAGAGAGGTTCTATGCAAGTAGAATTCCCAGTTCGAGTTTGATTCCACAAAACCCTTTTCCCATAATCCAGATTCTCTTAATGAGAATCATTGATCTCTCATTAGGGCAATATACCCATCATTGACTGAATTTCCAACTAGATTCTCGGTGAATTCGGTTAAGGGAAAATTATGCTAATTTAACGGTAGTCTAACCTTTGTGTCAAGAATTGGAATTGGTCTCGAGGTTTTTTCTTGATTCAGATTCGAGAAATGGGCAAGTAGTTTACTGGCCACCATTCTCACAGTCGTGGCCTAACCAAAATTATTCGGTTTACTTCTAACTTTGATTTCTAAGGATTTTCTTCAGATAAACATCTACTGAACTTCTAACCGTAAGGGAATTCTAACTTTATGAAATTCAGTCCTTCTTAACCACAATAGATTAAGAATTAGTTCTATACGAGAATATCGAGATTTTATAAAAATACTCTTCTTCCATTAATCCAATTTTGGGTAAATATTAATTTGGTGATTTATCCACATAAAATATCTAAGAATATTCTTTCCACCAATTTATTTATCAACCCTAATTTTCTAGGTGGAATTATGGTGAAAATTCCTCTTTTGTCACTCAAAATTAATTAAAACCTTTCTCTACTTAAAATACCATAAAATTTTCTCTTTTAATTAAATACAAATATGTATTTTTTTAGTATGCTTAAAATTTCTCTTTTTGCATTGAAGTGATTGAATTCCGAATGCCATGGGAATTCCTCTTTTATTATTAAAAAAAATTTCTTATACATAAATTAAATTTATCAAAAATTTCTCTTTTTTAAATTAAATAAAATATCCATTATTTTGAATATGCCAAAAATTCATCCTTTTGCACTTAAATGATTGAATTCCAAATGTCATGGGAAATTTCTCTTTTATCATTTAAAAGAAATCTTATACATAAAAGAAATTTATCAAAAATTTCTCTTTTTTAAATTAATTAATTATGCATAAATACAAAAAAATGTATTCTTTCTTAAATATGATCAAAATCATTCTTTTTGCTTTAAATTTCTAAACCTATAGAATCAATCAAAGTAGTTTTTAACTACTTTTATAAATAATCTAAAAGAAATAACCATTATTTTGTTAACACAAAATCATAAAAATACCATTTTCTTAATCTCTAGCTTATCAAGCCTAGAGTTTGGTTTTGAAGTAAGAAATTATCAAAGAGAAACATTCTTTTGCTAAAGAATTAGTCATAGAAATGACTACTCTTTTTGAGAGAGAGATATACATAAGAAAGCATTCTAAATAAGCATAAAGATTAACTTTTTCTCGATTACACATTAAGATTCTTAGGGAAAGCTTGATTTGAATTAAAACAACCATTTAGAAGACTTCTCAAGCTTGAGAGGGGTTGAGAAGAGAAGTCATTTGAGGAAATTAACAAAAAACAATAAAATTCATTCTTACCTTAAGAATCAGCTTGTTTCTTTTTCTAGAAGTGAAGCCCCCAACCAATCAATTGGTTCAGCAACAACAGGTGGAGAAGAGAGCTCCAAGAGTTGTTAAAGAGAGAGAGAGAGAAGTGTGTTTCGGTTGTCAATGTTTTGGGCACCAGCTCTCAAGGATGGCCCAACTCCTTCTATGTCAATGGGCCAAGGAAGCCAAGGTCCCAGAATTCAGAGACCGACTCCTTCGTATCAGTCCAATCAGGGTACCCCTCGCCAAAATTAGGGCAACCAAGAACAAGCTCAATTAGAAATAATTCATAAATGTGTAATTTTGTCTCCTCGTTTCAGAATAGAAATATTCCCTGCCTTTTGGAAGAACTAGTGGCATGACTTGTCTCCAAACGGCAAGAGATATTCTTACAAGCATAAACTTTTTCCATTGAGATAATGTACATAGGTAAAAAATTAATTGCTTGTATTTTTTAAAACTATCTTTATAGTATGTATATATATGTATATGTATATACATACATGTATATGTATATATATATATGTATATGTACATATATATATATATATATATATATATATATATATATATATACATATACATATGTATATGTATATGTATGTTTGGTCAAGAAAGTAAACCCGATCAAGAAAGCCATGTCATCTTTTGACCTGCGAGGTAGATGCCACATCATCTTTTGATATGCAGATGACACGTTAGCTTCTGACCTGCTGATTCCATGTCAGCTTGTGACCCGCTGAGGCCATGTCAGCTTGCAACTTACTCTGATGCCACATCATCTTTGAAAAGGCTGATGCCACATTAGCTTCTAACCTGTGCATGCCACATCAGCTTTCGACTTGCAGATTCAGTTGTCGAAATCAAAGGAAGCCACATTAGCTTTCGACATGCAGAGTCAACTCAAAATTAGCTATTGGAGTTAGCTTCAGAATCAGAGGGGGCTAGTTTTGGGAGTTGAGGGATTTCATGTGTGGTCAAGGTCCTCTCTGAGTGTGTTATCACCCTTGACAGATTGGGAATGGTTATGCACCTGGTAATATTAGAGAAAAGGGATGAGACCCCATTGACAGCTCCTCAAGGCTCAAAGTCATCGCAACTAAACTATGGTTTTCCAAAATTCATTATACGTTAGAGAGAGAGAGAGAGAGAGAGAGAGAGAGAGAGAGAGAGAGAGAGAGAGAGAGAGAGAGAGAGAGAGAGAGAGAGAGAGAGAGAGAGAGAGAGGACATAGCACAGAGCTTACTTCGTGAGTATACTACGAACTGTGCTTGCAAGTGTACACACAAAGAGAGAGAGAGAGAGAGAGAGAGAGAGAGAGAGAGAGAGAGAGAGAGAGAGAGAGAGAGAGAGAGAGAGAGAGAGAGAGAGGACATAGCACAGAGCTTACTTCGTGAGTATACTATGAACTCTGCTTTGCAAGTGTACAGAGAGATTGCCTTTTCGCAAACCGGCCTGCACAAACATAAAGGAGGGAGTCAGAACGAGAGAGAGAGAGAGAGAGAGAGAGAGAGAGAGAGAGAGAGAGAGAGAGAGAGAGAGAGCTTACTTGGTGAGTATACTATGAACTCCACTTGCAATTGTACAAAGAGAGAGTGCCTTTTTGCAACCAGTCGCACAAACACAAAGGAGGGAGTTAGAACGAGAGAGAGAGAGAGAGAGAGAGAGAGAGAGAGAGAGAGAGAGAGAGAGAGAGAGAGGGCTCACCACAGCAAGGAGGCGTTGAAATACTATGTGCACATAACAACAAACGGGCTTGCACAAAATGAGATTGGAGAAGGAGCGTGCTACATGCAACTGGAGAAGGAGCATGCTGCATGCAACTGGAGAAGGAGGGCACTACAAGCTAAGAAATTCGAATGCATTTAGGGAGGGTGACTACAGGCTTTGACGACGGCTCTATAGGAGTGGTCATGACCTCATTATTTTTGGTGCAACTCTCCATCGCATTCTTTTTGGACACGTGGTAAGGAGCAAAACAGTCTCTTTTATATATAGTCATAGAAACCCAAATATTAACAAAAAAATACCTCTTGTAAACATCACTACGTTGTGCACAACTATAATCATGCGTCCATATTGACATGAAAAATTGCACTATTTATTATAAATATTAAACAGAATTGCATTATTTTATAGACTAACTGTTGTTCAATATTATAAAAATTGCACTATTTATTATGAATATTAAATAGAATTGCATTATTATATAGACTAACTATTGTTCAATGTAGCTAACACAAATTATGGATAGTAATAACAATATTATGCTTAAGTAAAACCACACCAGCCTTGCTCCACTTGTCATCCCTTTGTTGAAATGGCCAATCTAAGCACCATCTACCCCCTATCCAAGTTAGTGTACCCTGTTGTACAGTCCATATGCGAGCTCAAACCTGGGCCAAGTCCTTAAATGCACGCACTCGCCTTCTTGGCTCTAGCTGCCCCAGTCCTGCTTAGTGCTCACATAACCCAGTTTGCAGTGTAATTTTCTCGGCTCAAATTCAAAAATCTCGGTTGGAATCTCACAGTGCCTTTAATTTTAAGGGAAGAAATTTGTACATTTTAGTTGTAAATCCCAGCATGTTAGTGATTTTCAAGTCTAAATCCCAGTTAAGCCTAAGCATTGCCTTTAAATTTAAGGGTTGAAAAAAACACTTTTTTCAAGCACTGGTTCTGCTACTTGTGCATTGGATAATGTGTGGCACCTTTTCCTCTTTGCATACGACCTACGTTGTGTATGGACTCACGTTGCATACATGGTCAGCACCAACCGGACCCTCCACCTTCATTCTTGCAAACCATATATGCTCTCTCTCTCTCTCTCTCTCTCTCTCTCTCTCTCTCTCTCTCTCTCTCTCTCTCTCTCTCTCTCTCTCTATAGTGTTTCTCTCTCCCCGCCACCCTCTATCTCTCTCTCTCTCTCTCTCTCTCTCTCTCTCTCTCTCTCTCTCTCTCTCCGTCTCTCTCTCAATCTCTCTCCCTCCAACAATTTGTAACTAACAGTAATACATGTAATATTATAAGTGTGTATATTTAATGTATGAAGCCTACATGTAAACTTGCAAATACACACATGAAGTCAATCAAATTAACATATGAAGCCTGTAAACTTGCAAATACACACGTGAAGTCAATCAAGCGATATATAGTAAGTTTTCTTACCTTTTTTTACAAATCCAAAGACCTCCGTATCTCACAAAAAAACTCATGTGGTAAATTAGTACATACTCACTTTGCCTCTCAAGTACATGCATATACACACATATATATGCCTTATCCTATATATATATATATATATATATATACACACACACACATACATATGTATGCTTGTCTCTTTGAGTATATATGTATATACACAATGTAAAATTTCTTTAAACTATATTCATCAAATCAATCAAACATCACAACCACTATATGCTTTTCTCTACATCACTTCAGGAAATCGCTTTTCAAGAACTAATGGTGATTAAATTTATTTGATATGAAATAGCAATACCTTGTTAACTTTTTTTGTCTACATCTTTCTCGCACATATATACACAAAGAAAAGACCTCTTCCTTAACATATACACACATTTACACAAGTTAGTCTCTCTTTTTTCTAATATAAATTTTAATTTCTTAATGAAAAACAAAGTAAACGCAAGAGAAGAAAATTTGGGAGGCTATATTTGAAACCTTTTGTATATGCATATATACATGGATATATCCATGTTTGCATTTATAATTGTATATGTGTATATGTATGTCTATATAATATATGTCTATGTATATATACATGCATAGGTACCCACACCTATAAATACATGTATGCTTTTACACAAAAGACACACACACACACACACACACACACACACACACACAAGTGTATATATATACAAACACGCACAAGTGTATATATATACAAACACGCATACACACACACACATACACATACATATATAAACCCTTTTTACAAGAATGAAAATCACTATACGTCATAGGAAATGGCTCCTTTGATGAAGTTTAAAAGAACTCAAAAGGAGGATCTAGATTAGTACATACTGACTTTTCCTCTCAAATATATATGTGTGTGTGCGTGTGTGTGCGAGTGTGCGAGTGTGCGTGTGCGTATGTGTGTGTGTGTGTGTGTGCAAGTGTGCGTGTGTGTACACACACACACACACACACACACACACACACATATCTTTGTATATCTATATTTGCATGTCTATGTCTACCTCTATGTGTGTGTGTCTGTGTATATGTCTATGTGTGTGTGTGTGTGTGTGTGTGTGTGCGTGCGTGCATGTGTTTATGTAAGTGTGTATATATATAATGTACAATTTCTTTGGCATATTCATAAAATTATACAATTGATCAAACATCACAACCATCAAGCAAACTACATCAAGAAAGCATTTTTTAAACACTATTGGTAATTGAATTTATTAAATATATAGTAATAATATCTTGTTATCCCTCTTGTCCTACACGTTTCTCGCCTATAAATGTAACGAGAAAATCTTTTCCTTTATATATAAGGCCAGCGATAGTCATTTTATTTAATGTATAACCAACGGATTTCACTAATATTTTACCTGAGCCTTTTTTTCCAAGAAAAAAGAAAATTTATTTAATATATAGTTAGCAAGTTTTATTCATATTTTATTTGAATCATCTTTCCTAAGAAACACAAGAAAAAGATAAACCAAACCCCTCTATTGCTACCTCATTAATTTCTACCTAATTACAATATTGAATTATCTACACTTGCAATATGCCACATTCTATAACTATTTCAAATTGAGGAAAAAAGCTATATTAAATTGGTAGAGAAGAAGAGCAATAAAGCTAACTTGGCAAAGAAAGCTAAGTGCAAACTACCCAAGAAGAAACTGAAAAACTCACAACATGCAAAAAATGAATTTGTGTATTAGGAGCGCACACACAACTTGCCATTTTTTCTTTCTTTAGTAGCCCTAAACTTTCCCAAAGTCATGAAGAAGCAGCCAAAAAACCCTCCCACCCTCCCTAATTCATTTTTCTTTTTCTTTCATTTGTTTAAAACCCTTTCGTTTTTTAAAAATGAAAATAGATAAATCCATACCACCCCCTATAGCTACCTGCTACATGTAAGCACATGAGGAATAGAGTGCACACAATACATCAAAAGTTGTATTCTCTCTCATGTTAAGTAAAATACAAACCCTAAGTTAGCATGTTCAGTCTATGTACTTGACCTTATCCGTCTAAGCACATAGGAAGAGAGTGCTCACAACGATATATTGCAAGTGTGGTGTATTAATATCCAAACTTAAAAAAAGTATAACTAATCCAAGGGTGCAATCATAATGCATGATTGATTGATAAGTTTAGAGAGAGATTGCCTAGTTAAGTCAACTTCTTGAAGTGACCACAACTAATCTCTAAAGATTAGAGTGAACAAAACATATATGAACACATAAAAGGAATCATGCCATATTCAATATATCCTATTTCCTTTTCAAGTGGCAAATTAAAAACAAGAGAAAAGAAGTTTGTAAGACCATGTTTACAAACATGTGTATATATATATATATATATATATATATATATATATATATATGTGGATGTTGTTATATGACTTGTCCGTCTGTCCCTCTATGGATAATTGGGGGATGCCTAATTACCACTATGTTTAAAGCATGGCACTTGGGTTGTGAGGTCCTTGTTCCTACCGAGCAACGGATTCAGGATACTGGCAGCGAAAGTAACACATCATGCGCGGGTAGGGGTCTCACACTCGGGGCCTCGTCCATGGATATCCGGACAAGAGACTAATCCGTCGGTTTGTCCAAAACCGAAACTGGAAAAACTTTCTTTACCCGGAAAGTATGGGCGATTCCACCAGGATAACTCTTTACTCTAACGTAGTCAAGATCATTACGGATCAACTGATCTGACTGCACCTTTAACGGTACTTGGTCAATTCAAGGAAGAAACTTGCACTTGGATCATTGGGATCAACGCTTTTTTCCCCATCAAGAGGCACAGCCGTTGATTCCTATCCATAGAACAATTTCTATCCGGGATTTACTTCATCTATCGTAATAATAGAAATTAAATCTCGATTTACGGATCCATCAGTCCAGCCTAACCCCATCTGATCCCATGGGTTAGCCAACCGCCCAACCACTGTAGTGATGGGATCCAATTTGGAATTTGGTTAGGTTTTGTCCCGGGTACCAAGGAAAAGAGTTCCAAGGCCCCCTAGCCGAAAGTTCATGCAAACATAAAACTAGCCACACCACTTACACACCCAATATGAAATTGCCTTTTTCTTAGCATCAGCTAACTTTAAAACAATCCTTTAATGAAACCATAGTACCACTGATCACAATCTTCCAATTTATCCCAACCACTGTAGTGATGGGATCCCAACCACTGTAGTGATGGGATCCAATTTGGAATTTGGTTAGGTTTTGTCCCGGGTACCAAGGAAAAGAGTTCCAAGGCCCCCTAGCCGAAAGTTCATGCAAACATAGTAGTGATGGGATCCAATTTGGAATTTGGTTAGGTTTTGTCCCGGGTACCAAGGAAAAGAGTTCCAAGGCCCCCTAGCCGAAAGTTCATGCAAACATAAAACTAGCCACACCACTTACACACCCAATATGAAATTGCCTTTTTCTTAGCATCAGCTAACTTTAAAACAATCCTTTAATGAAACCATAGTACCACTGATCACAATCTTCCAATTTATCCGGTTGATTCATAATTTTCCATCATTCCTTCATCAGAGTATCTATGGCATCATTGGCAACTAGAACGCTCACCACCTGTCCACACAGGGGCCTTTTCGATAGTTCCTAGCCCATAATACTCGGCAATATAATCACTTATAAAAATTCAAGATGGACTCTCGTTGAAGATCAGCAAGATCAACCAACAGATCCATATAAAGAGCCATGGACTCATCCATTGAAGACCAGCAAGGTCAATCAACCAGATCCATGCCCGGTTTCACAAAACAACTCTTACTCCTTGTTCCAATATCTTCCTCGATGCACGTGTGGGTATCCTGGGTGACCCAGAGCCCGAGCACCGTATGGTCAGCACCCTCTAGGATCCTTCGCAGGTGACCTAGCGCTTCACTCATAGGCCGCTTCCTTGGTCCCTCATCCACCGTATCGGAAGCTCACCATTTAAATCGAACCGAGGCTGGTCAAGACCTCGGTCGACCTTGCTACGCGAGACGTCCTCCGTTGGCTCTCCGTCAGCAGTTGCAACTTTAACAGTTAGGTCTTCATGACCTTAATCCACAAGATGGTCAAAATGCTTCCCCAGCATTCTTGACATAAAACAGTCATTTACAAACAGTCACAAAATACAGTTTCTAAATCGAACTCTCGTCTTTCCACATTATCCCTCCTTAGTCCACATTACTTATTCCACATTCCATTCAATGTGTACTCATTCTCATCCATTTCCTCATATCGACGACACATTAATTCACATACACATTCACATTCACATCCATACATCCACATTTACATGCATACATCCATTTTCACATCCTCATTTATACATCCACATCCCATATCCACATTCATACATACACATCCATATCCACATCCATACATCCACATCCATATCCACATTCACATCCATACATCCACATTCACATCCATACATCCATATCTACATGTATACCTCCATTTTCACATCCTCATTTATACATCCATATCCCATATCTACATTCATACATACACATCCATATCGACATCCATACATCCACATCCACATCCACATTCATATTCACATCCATATATCTACATTTACATGCATACATCCATTATCACGTCCTCATTCATATATCCACATCCACATTCATATCCATATATCCACATCTACATGCATACATCCATTATCACGTCCTCATTCATACATCCACATCCACATTCCCATTCACATCTATACATCCACATCTACATCCACATTCACATACATCTATATCCACATTCCCATTCACATCTATACATCCACATCTACATCCACATACATACATACATCCACATCCACATTCCCATTCACATCCATACATCCACATCTACATCCACATTCACATCCACATTCCCATTCACATCTATACATCCACATCTACATCCACATTCACATCCACATTCCCATTCACATCTATACATCCACATCTACATCCACATTCACATCTATGCATATACATCTTCATGCATACATCCATTTTCACATTCATACATCCATACTCCCATCTCCACATCCACACATCCACATACATACATCCATTTCCACATTCCCATTCATATAACCCCATATGCCTTCACATCTAAGCTTTTACATCACATCCATTCTTGCCCTATCACAACCCATATACATCTTATCCTATCACATACACTTCTCACCTCATCCCATACACATCTTATCACATCTTAATTCATCTTATCACCTCTTATACACCTCTTATCACATCCTATCACATCTCATATCTATTTATAGAATACAAGAGAATTCTTATATTTGATATAAGATTTCTTTACACATTTACTTATCCATAAATTCCATTTAAGGAGATTAATACTTCCGAAGTAAAATCAATCTTTTATGCATCTTCCTATGCATAAATTCATTTTAAATGAAAATGACACTTTTGAATTAAAATTCAATCTTTTATGCATCTTCATATGCATAAATTCAATTTAGATGAGAATGACACTTTTGAATTAAAAATCAAATTTTTATGCATCTTCTTATGCATAAATTCAATTTAGTAGGAATTACACTTTTAGAATAAAAGAATTTCTCTTATGCATCTAAGTTATGCATAAAATCCATTTATGAGAAAAATCACACTTTTAGTATAAAAAGAATATCTTTTATGCATACCTCTATGCATGAAATCCAATATGATAAAAGTAACACTCTTACAATAAAATAATCAACTTTTTATGCATACCTCTATGCATGAAATTCAATTATGATAAAAGTCACACTTTTATAATAAAATAATCAACCTTTATGCATACCTCTATGCATGAAATTCAATATAATAAAAGACACACTTTTATAATAAAATAATCAACTTTTATGCATATCCTTATGCATGAAATTCAAATATGATAAAAGTAACACTTTTGATATAAAAATTTATCCATTATGTATACTTCTATGCATGAAATAAAAATGATAAAAGTAACACTTTTGATATAAAAATTTATCCTTTATACATACTTCTATGCATGAAAATAAAAATGATAAAAATAACACTTTTGATATAAAAATTTATCCTTTATGCATACTTCTATGCATGAAAATAAAAATTGATAAAAATAACACTTTTGATATAAAAATTTATCCATTATGCATACTTCTATGCATGAAAATAAATCTGGTTAAAGTAACACTTTTGATATAAAAATTTAACCATTATGCATACTTCTATGCATGAAATAAAAATGGTAAAAATAACACTTTTGATATAAATTTTTTTCCTTTATGCATACTTCTATGCATGAAAATTAAAAATGATAAAAGTAACACTTTTAATATAAAAAAATTATCTTTTATGCATACTTCTATGCATGAAAATCAATTATGCATAATATAAAAATCAATTTCTCTATGATTACAATGAATATCTTTCAATTAATCTAGGATGATAATTCCTAGAATATGGTAGGAAGTCCTCTTTTTATGCTTTGAATGAAATTATTTTATGCATAATTTTTATAAAAATTTTGCCATAGCTCCGCTGCTATGACTGATAAATCTCAATTTTTCTAAGGGATAAAGCTTATCATTAAGGAAATAATTAAAATGGATCATTCATCCATAATGGATTGAATCATCAATATACATAAACTAAAAGCATAGAAAAAAGCCATTAATTTGGTCTCAAGCATAGCTTAATCTTGGGTTAAGCAAAAGCTTTATGAAAAGCTTGATTTGGATTGAGAATGGGTCATGAGTATGACCATTTCTTGATTGAGAGAGAGAAGTTACATAAAAACTATTAGAATTTAAACATAAATGGAAATTAACTTCAATAGCATTTATTAAATTATGTAACTCTTCACTAACATTATCAATTCACTTCAATAGCATTAAAAAAAAAACCATACCAATTAAGCTTCTCAAGCTTGAGAGGGGTTGAGAAGAGAGAGACATTGAGAAATTATAGAAAAGATCAATATTCACTAATTACCTTACAAATTGCTTGATTCTTTGTTCACGGTAGAGGCCCCCAACCAATCAATTGGTTAAGTATACTAATGGGGATTGAAGAAAGAGGGAAGCTCCAAAAACTAGTGAATTATTAAATGAATTCACAGTTCTTGGCTTAGGTGGAGTAGAGTAACGATGCATAAACACTATATTTTTTTCAACAAGGGGGAGGCTTCTATTTATAGGAAAAATTGAGCTCCTAACCAAACAAACTGATTCTAGAATTTTCTAAATCAGTTTGGTCAATATTTGACCATTTTTAGGTCAGTTAAGCTAACTTTTTGGAACTAGACTTGAATGAGGAGAGAGGAGAGATGAAATATCTCAATTTTTATGAGTTTAAAACTCATTCAAGCATGTGAAATATGCACCTCCTTTAAAGAACTCCCCTTCCTTACATATGTGTCATAATGGAATCATTTTAATATTGCTCATAGTTTTTTACTAATAAACCTTGTACATTTTCAACTCTTCATCTTATGTGAAATATGCACCTCCTTTAAAGAACTCCCCTTCCTTACATATGTGTCATAATGGAATCATTTTAATATTGCTCATAGTTTTTTTACTAATAAACCTTGTACATTTTCAACTCTTCATCTTATGTGAGCATTTACTCATTTTTGGATACCCAAAATATCTCATATTTTTAATATTGCTCATAGTTTTTTACTAATAAACCTTGTACATTTTCAACTCTTCATCTTATGTGAGCATTTACTCATTTTTGGGTATCTTCTTTTACAAATTGGATTTATCTCCTCCCTACACATGGATTGATGCTATTGGCCCATAGGAACCTTAGTTGGACCATAATCCAAAAATTTCTGAAAATCTAGACCCTTAGGCTAAGGTCCTTTATACCCAGTTCCAATTAATTCCAATTGCACATTGGAAAGTTCTTTTTGAATTTCTGTTTCAGGGGAACTTATTTTTAATAAGATGAGTTATTTTTCTATCCAAAAATATTCATAATCTGAATATTCTCTCTCTAGAATATTTTCTCTCTCTAGGTTAAAACAGTTAGAAACAAGGTCTTTATATTTCTGAAGAGGGATTGATTACAGGGGAAGATACTAGACATCAAAAGGGGGTTGGGAGAGGAATCTTACATGGGTGATTCTGAATATTCCATGTGTAGGACATATGAATTTAGGGATGGCAGGAACTAAGTGTTGGATTTAATGCTTATGTACTCTTGTGTAATTTTAGCAGGTGTTGCTAATGTGTAATGTGTTTGAATGGACAACCTATAGGTTGGTGAGATTGATGAGCCTCATGCTCATAAGCCGGTATGGTTGGGACATGATGACAATGATTTGGCGTGAGCAATTATCTGGAAGGTTTTTCCCTTTAGTATTTTGGATTTGGTGGGATAGCCAGTGATTTTGGTATTTTGGCCGTGGTAAGATATTTTTGTATTTTGCTAGCCACCCCCTTTTGCTATACATGGGCATGGATCTATTAGCTTGGTTGCACGTGAATTAGCCCTTGGGGATTTATATGTATTTTCCCTTAGTGATTTGGATTGGAAGGATTTATTAAAGCTTTTCGTAAAAGCAACTCCTATTTTATGTAAAGGGCAAGCCCATGCAAGAGCGTGCAACTATTTTTGGCATGTGGGCTATTTTTACAAATAAATACATAAATACACAAGAAGTGGGAGTATGCCGACACTTCTGGGGGGGAGATTGCACCCCAATACTATGTTGAAGGTGATGTCTCCTCTATCTCTTGGTTTTATTTTATTTTATGCTTAATCTTGTTAATTTGGTTCAATTCTATGGTTTAATTCTTGATGTTCATGTGAGTTTTGAATTATTCTTCAAAAAGTATTTGAGGTCTCTTGTCAGTGTGGTATTAGAGCATAGGGATACTTGGATTTGAAGAATAGGGGGGAAGCTCACTAAAATCCAAAAGGCAAAGTAGACAAGACTCAAGAACTCATGGACAAAATCTTGAAGGGTTATGGGAGTTTTCTAAGCCACTGTATAAAAATTTAGATGAAGGGCTATGGATTAATGTCAACCTTTGATCAAAAACCACTTTTGTTAAACCAAAAACCATCCTTCTTCTTGTAAAACCAGAGTAATACCCTATTTTCAGAGTTGCTAAGCATTTGCATGCTCAAAATCAATAATCAATGGGGTGGGGGATTACCCATAAATCAATTGAGGGAGAAAAGCATTTATTGAAGGTTATACCAGAGATCAATCTTGGATTAAGAAGCTTAATCCAAGCTTAATCAAGAGAGAACCAAGCTTCAATTTAATTATCTCTATCCCTTTTCTACTCACGGACGATGGAAAATTTCTAGGTAGTGATTTTTTTTTGTGCGTTTTCCTTGAACGAAGCATTGCGCGTTGTTTGTTATTTTGTGGAGAAGCTTGATTTTGAGCTTTTAATCCTAATAGAGTACCTTGCACACAAGAGAGAAGCATAGTTCGGATTCATCCAATACCTTTGTTAGGGGATTAATCGGCTTTGCATCGTCCTTTAGATTGATCTAATGTTGGTAGAATCAAGGATCAATCCCTTTCATGTTAATGTAGCTCCATGCAAAGACATCCTGAAAGGAAGTGAGTAGTCCTTAAATCTCCGCTTGGAATGCATCATCCAGTTTGGTGCTGACTCTGACCATCTTCAGGTCAGCCTTTGTTCCCGGCCTTTGTTCCCAAATTCATTTCTGTCAGCTCATCTTCCTTGACTCTTTTGGACTTCTTCAAGTTCTTCTCAAAGGTCTTCTCCACCTCAATGATCTGGAGGTATGGAATGCTATCATCTTTGGACAATGCTTCATAAAAGTCCGGGGTCTCATCTGGAGATTCCCCTTGCCTCCTTTGGTTACTTTCGGTTGAGACGGGTTCCCACTCTCCGATGGGCTGGCCACTGAAAGTATGACCTTCTTCTTGCCTCTCTTGATGGTGATTCTATTCGCATCCCAATCTTGCTTAACTAGTGCCTGCCTACTGCCTTAGTAACATTGGGTAGGCACCCTTTATATCCTCCATGTGGAGCTCCACCACTACTATTTGGAAGGTGAATCTAGATACTTCCATTGTGAGCCCACGGATCAATCCGAGTGGTTGGACCCTACGTTGATTTGCCATTTTTACCACAAAAGGGGCTCGATCCCATTGCTCAATCTTAGTTTTTGGCATGTCATATTTGACAAAATGTTGACTCCCGATCCACCATCCAACAATACCTCTGCTATGTGCATTCCAAACAGCTTGA
>NC_141098.1:15520641-15538141 GCF_041138505.1 Cibotium barometz | reverse complement strand
ATAGAACATATATATATGTGTATATGCATGTACATGAGAGAGGCAAAGTGATTATGTAATAATCTGGATTTCTTTTCTTGGTCCTTTTGGAATTTTTCATAGGAGTTCTTTTTGTGAGATAAGGAGGCATTTGTGCTCATTAACAAGGTAAGAAAACTTACTATGTATCACTTGACTGATTTCATGTGTATATTTGAAAGCTTACAAGCTTCGTACATTGATTTGTGTGTGTGTGTGTGTGTGTGTGTGTGTGTGTGTGTGTGTGTGTTCATAGACAAGACTTCACTTACTTACACTATATTCTATATCTACATACACATATATGTAAGTGTATCACTTGACTGATTTCATGTGCATATTTGAAAGCTTACAAGCTTCGTACATTGATTTTTGTGTGTGTGTGTGTGTGTGTGTGTGTGTGTGTGTGTGTGTTCATAGTAGACAAGACTTCACTTACTTACACTATATTCTATATCTACATACACATATATGTAAGTATATATGTATGTGTAAATAGTTAGATAGATAGAGAAATATGCATGTACGTATGTATGTGTATGTACATACATACTCAATCTTTTATTTGCATAGACACAAATTTAACTACTTAGAATGATCAAAATACAATACACAAGAAGGGAGAAGTGTAGCAGCAAACTCTTACTTTATACTCAAATTTTCTTGGAGGTTTTAATGGCTATGATTGATGCCACTCAAGACTACTCATATTACTTGTAAACCTTAAAGTCTTCAGGTTTGCACCTAGTTCTTAGCCTTGCAAAGGAGTTGCAGCTTATACTCTGCTTGAGGGTTGCACTGTGCCATTGTTTTGCCAAGCTTACTTGGAACTCACATATGGCATTTCTTAAAATGACCTTATCATGGAAAACTGTATCTAATAACCTCCTCCTTGTTTACTATGTGTCATTCATCTCCGTGCAAGCATCAACAAAGATCGCACCCTCGAGTTTTCTTCAAAATTCTATTGTCTCAAATTAGAGAGTTCTCTTAGGCATAGGAGAGACTCATGAATGCACGAGACTATTAGAGTTTTGCCTTGGGAGTTACATCATGTGGGTGTTATCTCATGTATGAGACTAGTGAGCTAGTCCACACACTCCAAAGCAAGTCCAAGATGCTCTAGAGCATTCCAATGATGGAATCTCAGTAAAAACTTATTGTAACAAAAGGCAATATGTCTATGTAAGCTGTATATTGACCTAAGGTTTGGCAAGTAGCTAGGTAAACTATAGGTCCACCACCAAAACAGAATAGGTAAGGTGAACTTAAGGCTCACAAGCATTGTGTCTAGCCAATAGGTGACATACAAAGACCAAAGGAAGGTGTAGGACTGTAGCAAGTAGCTAACGAGTCCTGCCAATGCTCGAAGAAAGTAACCCCCAGAAGACAAGGGGACATAGCCCGCACGCTTAATTTAAGTCCAGTAAACTCGAATGGAAAAAAGGTTTATGCATTTGAATGGGGGCTTAGCCTAAAGAAGAATATCACAAGGGGTTAAAGGATGGGAGGAGAGTCCTCCTTGCCATAGACGAATTTCATTTTTTCCTTCTTCTTCTTCCCAAGTTCATGATGCATAAGGGCATTTTTTGTTATTGCTATCTGAGGAGGACGTATGGCCACACTGTTTAATGTAGCTTCACACAGTGATGCCACCATAGTCTCACTACCCTATAAGCCACCACTATTGAAGGTTTCCCCAATATGCATCCCTCGCATACATGCTTATGGGGGAGCTGCATAGATGACAGCTCATGAACCATAGCTTGATGCTATAACTGCAAAAGAGATGAAAAATTCAAGTGACCAAACCAAGCATGTCAAATCTCAATCATGCTAAATCTGTGGGGTGAAAACAATCAAGGCATCTACATGAGGATCAGTACCCCTATCATACATGTCAATCCTGTATAGATGATTGCATAATGTACTGGACAAGAGAAGCACATCAGAATCAATTCTGTCATGAATGGAATAGCAATGATGAAAAAACTGCATATTCAAGCCAGCTTTGACAAGTGCTAAGACAAAAATGAGATTCTTGCGGATTTCAGGTACATACAAGGTGTCAGCAACAAGAGTATAAGGATCCTTAGAACATGAAGTCAATTCCACATTTCCAATGCCTTTGATGGCATAGGATGCATTGTTAGCACACAAAGCTGGTCCACTTGACGGAGCATCTCTCAAGGTAGTAAACATCTACTTACATGAAGTAAACAGCTTAGTGGCACCGAAATCAAAGTATCAGTCAGCATCTGACAAGGACAGACAAGAGGCAGGCAGATCATTGCATGTTACTGCAATGCATAACCATCACGTGCAAATTTTTCTTCCTCTGCATGGTCACTTGTAGTGGCAACAAGTATTTGCTGCTACTTCTTCTTCTTTCTCTCCTTTGCTTCCGACAGTCCTCTAGAACATGGCCAAGTTTCCGACAGTGATTGCATCTCTTCTTCTTCTCACCTATCTATGCTTTGGGCTTAGGGATATCTAATGGGACTTGTGCTTTGCCCTTAGGCTTAGCACAAGATGGAGTCCCATATTTACCTTTTCCAGGACGGGAGCTAGCAAATGCCTGATCAAAAGCAAGCATATTGTTCTTATTGGAACAAGACTACTCTTCTTATAACAAAAGAGCCACCAACTTATCAAAAGTATATAATTCTCAATTTCTCTTAATTAGGAGAGGGAGTGTGTTATTATATGCACATTATGTATACATATACTAGGAGGCTAACCCACATTAGGCTTGTGAGCATGGGAGCATGGGAGCATGGAGACAAGCTCTAGTGGAGCATGGGTTAGGACTAACCTTAAGGGGGTTAAGGTTAGGGTCAGGCATCCAAGGGTCACACATGGGAGATGGAGAGTCAAGAGTCACTTGAGGGCCCTCCTATATAACAGGGGCATGGGGCACACTCAAGGGAGGCTTAGGCTATGGTCTCCTGATGCTATCTTGAGTCTAGGTTATGTTATGTTCTCTTCTGTAGATGATCATAACTACTCACCTACCATTTCACACTATAGTTACATGCTATTGGATTGAAGTTATACCTCTTGATGGTATGGGACATCAAGGTAAAGATATGATGTACTTCTTTATAATTTATGTGTGCATCCCTTGGCTCGGAGGTGGTCGAGTGGATGAGTTTATGCCTGATTTATGCATGTTTATGCATAACAATTATCTAGAGAGATCTTAGGGTTTTAACAATGGTATCAGAGCAATCTCTAGTTAATTGTTGTTATTTTTTCTTTCTTATTGTAATTTTTAGCATTTTTTGAAGTAAATTTTAATATTTACTATATAAAAATGTGATTTTGTTAATTTGTGTTGATGATTTGCACGTGGATTGTCGATATGGTAGTTGGAACGCGTGTTACTACTATTCAATGGATGAATCGACATTGCGGGGGAATTTCGTGAGTTTAATGCTATATTTTCCTATTTTTTGTGGTTTAAAATAAGCATTAATGGAAAGTTTTACCAAAATACCACATATTTTATTGTGGATATTTTTGGTAGAATGGATTTCTTGAACTTTTATAATTTTTTAGGAATTTTTTCTTAGTTTTTTTTAAAAAAATTTGAGCATTTTTATGAAAAAATGTATTTTTAATGCATTTTGCAGGTTTTCCGCGGGTATGCTTTCGATTTTCTGCCAATTTTAGCTGAAAAGCAGTGTGGGGTAGTCAATTGATGCATTGGGTTCTCTCTCGTGCACGTAAAGTTCTTCTCTTCCATTAGATAGATGCGGCTTATTCGCATATTATTAATACGATTATAGTTATTTCTATTTGGATTAATTCTAAACGATGTTTTCATGATTTTTTACCATTGTTTAGCCATTCTTTTGGGACATGTTCCTTAAATTTTTTTAATGATGGCTAGAATCTGCATTCAAAGTATGTCTTATCTTTGACACTTATCCATGATAATTTATTTTTCACTTGTTTAAGTGTGGTCTATGCTTAATTTCTTAAGCCTAAGACAAATTCTATCATGGGTTAGTTGATCTATTTGTTTTGGTGGATTTTATTGGATGTTTTCCAAGTTTTATATGGACTCATCAAGTTCTGCCTAGATCACTTATGTTGTCTAGGGGTTTTTTATTGAGTGCTACACACGTGTTTCACTTGCTTACTTTGGAGTTTTACTTGAATGATACCACGTTCATATACTTCGGATTGATGAGTTGGCCACCAATTTTAATGCTTCTTTTGGCATGATTAATGACCATAAGATGGCATGCATTGATTGTTATGATCAACTATGGTTTTCATGGATTTGAGGAGCTTCGATGCTTTTATCCATGGTTTTATAAGGATCTTTTGATCTTTTGGATAATTTCATGTGCTTTGAGGGTAGCATTTGCCTTCGTTTTTTGCACATAATTTTGGAGTATATTTCTTGTACTCTTGTACATATTCCAACTCGAATACCTAGTTGTTTATGTATCTAGGTGAGTTATTTTTTTACCCTAACTTTATTCCAACTCGAAGTTGTTTATGTATCTAGGTGAGTTATTTTTCTACCCTAACTTTATTGTGTTTATTGGGTAGTTATCAATAATTCAAAATTCTTTTCAAATGATGTACTCCAAAAGAGTTATTCTTTGATGTGGTCTCAAGAATATAGAGACAGGTTTTAGTATGTGAAAGTCTAGGATAAGGCCATCTTATTCCTTTTATATAGGATTTTATTCATATTTTCGAGACGGCATACTAGGGAGTTTCAAATTGGTAAGGTACATATGGGTGGTATCATGGTGGTATGGGACGCTAGCGATCCCTCACATATATTATCTTATGGGATAATTTGGGCTCAAGATTATTGCTTTGCTTACATCACTTAGCATGTTGACCTCAACATTCAAAGACAATCTCATTTTCTGAATTCATTTAAAGTTATTGTGTGGGCATTCTCTAGATAAACTTCTTTTATCTACAGCTTGCATGTATTGATGAGTGTAATCTTGTCAGCATTTTCACTTGTTGAAATCTCTTTCTTTAGAGTTCAACGAGATTATCTTGTTGTGTTCGGATTAAGGAAATTTGGATTTTTCCTTTGTTGGACCTCATTTGGATGCAGTGAGATGCATTATGCGATATGTAAAGACCACTACACATTATGGTCTTCTTTATGAGCATGGTAAAGGCTTGGATATACATGGCTACACAGATGCAAATTAGGCAGGTAGCTCGTATGACAGGAGGTCTACTAGTGGTTATGCCTTTACATTTGGAAGTACAGTGGTGAGTTGGAGTAGCAAGAAGCAACCTATTGTTGCTTTATCTAGTACAGAGGCTGAATACAGGGGTGCAGCCATTGCTACATGTGAAGGAGTATGATTAAAGGGTCTCTTGGCTGATTTGGGTGAGCCTATTGATGGCAAGGTTGTCATTCATTGTGACAACATGAGCAGCATACAAGAATCCAGTTTTTCATGCATGGACCAAACACATAGAGGTCCACTATCACTTTGTCAAAGAGAGAAAGTACTAGATGGTACAGTGGATTTACAGTATGTGAAGACTGAAGAGCAGGTGGCCAACATCTTTACAAAGCCACTTAGCACGGAGAAGTTTGAGTACTTCCATACTATGTTGGGAGTACGTGGGATGAGCTTGAGGGGGAGTGTTGAGAGCTTTAATAGCCCAAGCTCATCTATATCTTCATCTATGGAAGTACATCGTGAGCTTGAGAGGGGCTGTTGAGATTCAAGCTCGATGTCAGCTTGTGCCAGCTGCACCATGTGCTGGCATGTTAGGTAGGAACATGTGTGAGACATAAATGACCGCGTCCAGCTGGTCATAGGGTGTGGACATTAGCTAGGGTTAGCTGTGTGTGGACACAACACATAGTGTGAGTTGTGTATTATGGATTATGGCTTTATGCATTGTGTGAGAAGGGAGATGGCTTCCCTCTATGGTTAGGGTTTGCAATATACATGAGGGTTTGCTCCTCTGTGTGTGTCTCCTCTCCCTCTACCTGTTTTTCATCATCAAGGGCATGCTTTTGGGCCTCCATTGTTTATTTCAATTGGTTCATATGGAGGGGTAATTCTTGGGGTACTTACGCGTGGTAAACATGTGTGTGGCTGTTATTTGAATATTTATGGATTGTCTATATCTCAAGACAACGTTGGGATTAATTGATGTGTTCAATTAATTGTTTAACTAACGTGGACAGTGTTTGAGTATAGCAACGAGAAGTGCGAGGGTACCGATTGAGGTGTTGCACTATACATGGGTACCGATTGAGGTGTCATATGGCTAGTGAATTGAGAGGTGTTGGGAAAAGCAAGCCCAATTTGTATGCTCATCTATTCTTAGCTCCTTGGTTTTATGAATAAAATTCTCAAAATACTCAAGTCATGGAAGTGAAGCTACACACTTGAGGGGGGAGATTGCACCCAATCTTGTCTTGTGGTATTCTCTATCCTTTACTCTTGATGGTGATATTATTCTAACTCTCTTGTCTTTTATTATAATAGTTATGTTTTTTAAATTCAATTCGTCTTTATTAAATTTAATTCGTCTTTATTAAATTCAATTCGTCTTTATTTCAATTTGTGAGATTTCAAATTATTTTCTTCAAGAAGTACAAAAGAGTCCCATGACAAGAACAATCCGCAATGTCAACTCCAAGGCAATGACTTCATGGTGGGGTCCCACATCACATGTGCACAACATGAACCAATGTTGTGCACCAAATTGGTATGCCAATACCAAGTTGATTTGGTAGCACTGTAGCATATAAGGGTAACCCAAATACGTTTGTCTTGAAAGTGTTATCTATGGCCCATGAGTTGTTTTTAGAGAAACGTAAAGCCATTTCTAACATCCAATCCTCTTGCAAAACCAAGATGAATGGCCTATCTTTGGCATCCTTTGCACTTGGATTATAGGGTTGGCAATACAACACCTACACAACAATAATGTGTCTCCAAAGTACTGTGAGGTTTAGAATACACTACCTTTTGTTGTTGTTTCAATGCTAAAGACTCCATGTACATTGACTCCCAATCATCTTTAAAAACCTTACCTTCCACTTCGTTTAGCTCCACTTCCTCTATGACACGTATAGTCAACCATAGCCTTGGGATGGGTGGTGCCTCTTTGATGAACGCACCCCCATGACTAGTCTCACCATATGCTCTATCATTATATTCTTCAATTTCATGTCCACCATATGCTCTATCATTATATTCTTCAATTGCATGTCCACATCAGCCCTATTTGTATGTATAGCATATGATGGCTCCTTGTTTAGATCCCATTTGTGATGCCTAATTAAAGGGAGTTGTTGACATGTACATGTATTAATAATCTCCTTGATGTAAGATAAGGGTATTCCATGACTTCTGATGTCATTGCACCATGTTAACTTGATGGCTTCAAGCGTGGCATTTGCACTTTTGTATTCTCTTGTGCCTCTGACACAATGCATAGTTTTCACAATGCTTTCCCACTCCTCAATACATGCAATCTTTAACTTAAATGGCCCCTTCAATCAAATACAAACAGAACCATCCTCTCTCTCTCTCTCTCTCTCTCTCTCTCTCTCTCTCTCTCTCTCTCTCTCTCTCACTCTCAAGCAAAGCACATCTTTCATTTCTTGCCACTTCTTCAAATCAAGCATTCCTCTATCATCATGACTTTTTAGCATTTCTAAGCTTATGGACACATCATCTTGTAGTACTTTTATCATTAAGTTATATAGCTCCTCACTAAAAGAGAAATATATACGGGATAAATGCTCATTTGGATTGCATAAAACCTTGTAATTTTTTGAGCCATTAGTTGTAGTATTATGGTTGTTACCACTTTGACATTGGTCTTCAATGTTAATATTATCACTACTTGCATCATCACACTATCCTCATCTCCAACTAGCCAATCCATCACTGTGGTAATTAAAGACTACATTATCAATACATACACAATCAAATTGATTAATATGCTAAAATATAAATTGTTTAAAGATAATGCACATCACATTGGAGATAAAATCATGTCAAAATAAAGAATTTCATTATCAAATTGATCAATATGCTAAACTATAAATTGTTTTAAAGATAATGCACATCATATTGGAGATCAAATCATGTCAAAACAAAGTGTTTTTTGGCAATGCTTGTAACCAAAAGTATAGCTCAATGTATTAGAAAGATCAAGCTAAGAGAAATACCTTCTTGATAGATTAATGCAAGTGGTAGTTTGATCTTTAGATCCAACAAGATAATAGAATGTTCTTCTCCTCCCCACTTTCTACACTGTATTATCTAAAGAGAGAGAGAGAGAGAGAGAGAGAGAGAGGCTATAATGTCAATGGTCATTTTTTTGTTTTGGTTTTTTTACCATCCCAAAATTACGGTGGGCCGAGATTACTATTATCTTGAGATTACTATTGTCAAGATTACTTATTGGCAGCTAGCATTATCATCCCTATAATGATGTTTAGTAAACATCATTTAAGGAAATATGGACACTCTTTGAATCAAAATTTTCAAAATTGTACCCACCAGTGCATTCAATTCCCTTTACTTTCCAAAAAGATACGCCACCCCCCCGCCTGCCCCCCAGCCTGAGATTACTTTTGATCTGAGATTACTTTGGGCACCATGAGATTACTCAACTGGCGCCCGCCACCAAGATCAATGCCTCTCATGCCAAGATGCAACCCCCAAACCTTCTCCACCATTGATCCCCCTTGGTCTTGCCTATGTCAAATAGAGCTGAGGATAGCCGAATAAGACATCAATGGTTCCACTTGGTGTCAAAATCTTTGACCTTTTAAAGAGTAGTGTAGGTGTATATATCAGTCATGCGATCAAGTGCTCAATAATGGCAATGCTAACTATAATAATAATGTGGACATCAAGTACAAATGTCACACACGTGATAAGAAAAATAGGGATTGTCTTTTTTCAATAAAATTTACAAAAAGGATGTTTTTTTCAAGAAAAATACAAATTAGGTTCCTGGGGTGTAGGGTAATGGAGAGAATTCCCATCATTCATGATGATGAAGCACTTGGTTTTGACCACACCTCAATATTGTTAGCTTTTAAAAATAGAATGAGATGCTAAGGGAAACTATGAATGAGATGGACCTTTTTTGAAAGAAATGTTAAGGAAAACTATGAATAGGAGGGATTCCATTTGTATGATAACAAGAGAACATTCACAATGAAATAGGACTTGTATATGTCCGTGCTGAAAGAGTAGAGTCTATTGACATAATGATAAAGGGAGAATTTTTAGAACTAGTATCTTTTCAAATGACACAGAGAAGTCTCAAATACTGAAAGGGTGATAAGGGATAATCTTTATAAGAAGGAGAGAGAAATGCTAAATTTGCACCAAGATGTAGATTTGGCATTGAGGATGAAGAACCGACAAATGTTCATTATGACTTGGATGTAACATCTTTTTGGTAATTAGAGTAGAGAGGTAGCACATATTTAGGTGAAGGGATAATCTTCATGAGGAGAGAGAAAAGACAAATCTTCACCAAGATGTAGAAATATCATTTATTCATCAAGGTGTACAAGCAGAATATGTGTAGGTGATGAGAATGAGTGATGTTCAAGGTGCTTCATGCTATGTGCATGATAGAGAAAAGGGAGGGATTTTAGGCAGCAAAGAAATGTGAGGTGAGAAACAGAGAAAAAAATAAAAGAGTTGTTTGCTTACACCATGGAGGCAAGTTAGTGATGCAAATGACTCTGATCATCTGCTTTGTTGTTTTAGGTGGTCGTGGCTTGAAATGAGAGGATAAGTAGGATGAAAACATGGAAATGTGAAGTGAAAAAGAGAAAAAAACTAGAGAGTTGTTTGCTTACGCCATGGAGATGGGTTGGCAATGCAAATGAATGTGATCATTTGCTTTATTGTTCTAGGTGGTCATGCTTAAAAAGAGAGGATAAGTAGGGCGAACATGAGGAAATGTAGAGGGATGTGATAGGCTAGAGAGAGAGAGAGAGAGAGAGAGAGAGAGAGAGAGAGAGAGAGAGAGAGAGAGAGAGAGAGAGAGAGAGAGAGAGAGAGCAAGGTCACATATTCCATAAGTTTTGAAATGCTCATATCAAAACACCCATATACTAATTTTTTAGGTTCATTATGGAGAGGAAAGTGTGAAAAATAAATACACGTGCTCCACGATAAAGTGGTAGATGGGCAAGCAAACATAACCCTTGCTTTTCTTGAGAAGCATGCTCCACATAGTCTACATTTTTCTACTTCTTGTGCCATTCTGTGTTCTACACCATGATCGTCTACTCCATGGCCCGTGTCATGCAAGCCATTTATCATGTCTTCAATGTCATGCTAAGTGGTAGATGGGCAAGAAAACATAGCCTTTGTTTCTCTTGAGAAGCATGCTCCATATAGTCTATATTTGTCTACTTCTTGTGCCATTCCATGCTCACACCATGATCGTATACTCCATGGCATATGTTATATAAGCCATCTATCATGTCTTCCATGTCATGCTCTATAAATTTCTACGAGTCTGTCGAAGCTTCCTTAGGTTCCAATCACATAATGTTTACCTCTACTCTTGCTTGTCCGCTTCACTTAGGCTAGATATCCACATGGTCAACCAATTCATCGTTGTTTGGGTGCACATTGGTGTCACCAATTAGATGTTGAAGTGATCCATTAGAAATATGCCCCATTTTGTAGAATGCTTGTTGTTGCAAACTCTTCAACATCGAGTTAATTGGCACTTGCAAAAAAGTGCACGGGCATAGAATATTTTCCTCGAAGGTGACAAAATTTGAGATGTTTGTAGCATATATGGATTCCATTTTTAATATGTAACACGAATGTAAGTTTATTTGTGAGGGAAGAATGAACTTTTGTATTTGATACATGGCCCAGTTACACATTCAAATTTCAAATGTAAAGGTATCGGCAACCAAAAGTTTGAAAATTTGAAGCAAATTATTTTGACCCCTACCAGATAGCAGGGGTTAAAATAAACATCAAAATATATGACAAAAAAACATCTAAAAGCAACAATTTTCCATGTGTATTTTGATCCTTATTTCAATGTCCACTTACGACGTTGTAGAATTTTAATAGAGTATCACAAAGAGTTTTTAACACTTTTCTTTGTTTTGCAAGTTCGGACGGTTTTGGGCATGGAGAAGATCAGACCTAATCTACACCTCTCCCACCTCCACTCACTCGTTAGGGGTAGAGATAGCCCTTCCCCCTTGCTCTAGTTTTTTATTTAGTGTGTGCATGTGGGATGGGGTGTGTGTATGTGATTTGATTGTTGCTAGCTTGCTTTGTTTATGTTATTTTACAGGGTTTCCATCAATTTACTCTCTTAAGCTCTCTCTTGGTCTCTGAAGCTATCTCAAGCAATTGCATGCCCTCTCTCTTGACTCAATGATCTCTCTAGTAAGTTCCCTAAACACATCATTTTGATTTATTTTTGTTTTACTCTACTTTCTTTTAAAGTTTCCCCTCATTTGGGTAGCCAGATCTAAGCACAACTATGTATATCCAAGGGATTCAACAATACCCTTTATCTTCAATGTATAATCATTAATAGTAAACACACTCTTCTTTTCCACTCTTCTTTTCCATTGTGTTCTTATTTTAGCCACAACTTCCTTTTCTTTGTGTTTGTTTGGAATATCTTCACACCAAGTCTCGAAATGTAATTGCTAGAGTGTCGGCATCTTTTATATGACCTATCATAATGTTTGTCACATTGATTGAGAGCCAATACATGGCTTACCTTGCACCCTGGTTCCAATCTTCAAATGCCTTTGTGTCTGTAGTCAATAGCATTCTCTTTAGGAAATTCCACAAGCTCTTCATTGTCTCCCTTGGCATAATTCTTTAATACTTTTTCCATTAAAAAAATTATCATTCTAAACTTCCATGCATGGAAGTTGTTCTTGTCTAGCTTATCTAATTGAGTTTATTCAACACAACAGACAATCATAAAGTAGAAGGCTAAAATCATCTTCTTGTTATTCTACTCAAAAGAGGTCTATAAAAGATCAATGAAAACCAAAACTATGTACAAGTAGTTTATGGGGTGAACATAATAAGAAGGTGAGTTGGCAAGATAAGTATGGCATAACATGAGTGGACTAGGTAGGTGTAGTCTAGCTATAGAATCACTAGCAAGTATCCCTTATATCAATAGCTACCAAACATGCCAATTGTGTAAAGGTGGAACTATCACACGAGCTCATCATGAGTGTTAGCTTGTGTTGGCTTTGACATCTCAACAACTTATAAAAAATTGCTATCCAGTCTCAAATCTAGGAGTATAAGTTAACAAGTGATATTGGGTAGAATGAAAAATCTCTTGGACAAAATCATATTTGGGTTGATAAAATAAGGAGTTTTTTTATTTCAAGCTTCAAGGTAATTTCTTTGTTTATAGAGATAGTGGCTTAGAGAACAGAGCCTTTATGCGGAGTTCCCAATATGGAAAAATTGTAAACTTTTTTAATAGTGTGTCAACACTTCATATATAATCACCATAGGAGGTGATCAGACTACCAAATTCAATAATGTTTTATGACCATAAAACATTAATAGATAACCATTAACATTAAGTGTGGATTATATATTTATTTTATTCTTTCTTTGCACCACACAATATAATCACCCACATGAGATGACAAGACCACCAAATTTAACAATGTTTAATAACCATAAAATATTAATATATAACCATTCACATTAACTATCTACAACTCACCACACAAAACTTGTCACTTTACAAATAATGGCTAAAACTTACACATCAAAAATAAGAAGTGAAACTTTTCATTTTGTAATTTAAGCCAAACTCATGCCATAAAAAAGAATGAAATGCAACCTATCACATCACAAACAATGTCAAACTTGTCATGACACAATACATATTGTCTAGGATTAAACAAATATGTTTAGGGCACACAAACATGCCAAATAGTTCCTTGTGAATTGTCTAACCTGCAAGCTTGATGCTAGTTTGATAAGACGAGGCTGATCAAGTATGAAGGCGACATCCCTAACGGAAAGCATTAATTGATGAATAATCATATGTTGATTACATTCCAAATCTAAGACATGCATGCAAACATAGTACATGTGCTTATATACAAGAAATGGTTTGTGCTCCATCTCTCTCTTTTGAAAATTTGGACTCGTTAGCCTTGATGTGCACATCATAGCAATTCGATGTTATATCAAGAAAAAACTTACGTGACTCCTTGTCAATAATGTTATCTCCTCTACTAATGTTGCATTCATAGTATTGGCTACTACCAACAAGTCTTTTCTCGGCTTCTTTAGATATTCCAAGTCTCCAATTTTTGCTTCGCTTGCTAGAAGATAGACGAGAATGGTCACTACATCCCACCTGTATGCCACTTTGTTCTCTTAATTCTATTGAAAATGTTGATTCTACAATCTTCAAATTAAACCTTGCTTGTTGAAGACTTGCTAGCTCCTCTTTTGTGACATTAGTACCAAGAGCATCAAGTCATTTAGATGGAGTCTCCAATTTTTGCTTCGCTTGCTAGAAGATAGAAGAGAATGGTCACTACATCCCACCTGTATGCCACTTTGTCCTCTTCATTCTGTTGAAAATGTTGATTCTACAATCTTCAAATTAAACCTTGCTTGTTGAAGACTTGCTAACTCCTCTTTTGTGACATTAGTACCAAGAGCATCAGGTCATTTACATGGAGTCTCTAGTAGATGCTTCACAAGTTCGTCCACACCCCATGTGTGCTCTATATTATGATTACAAAAGCACATCCACCATTGACATATTTGATTTCCATCATATGTTCTCTCTCACCAGAAAGAAGGGGCAACTAGTCCTAGTGACCTACTCTCCATCATTTTTGTGCACCTTCTTTTTTGAAGAAATCAAAAACACTTTCTTTTGAAATGAGGTGACATTCTACTAATGGCCCATAATGTCATGTGCACATTTTCCTCGACAACTCTCATTACATCTCCAAAGTTGAGTGCCATCTACACATTGGATTTGTCCTCTAGATTTTGCCTTATCCTCATCTGATTCATTCAAGAAACAATTATCTTCTTTGGATGCACTAGCTTGTGTGACATATTTATGTCAAACCTAATTTTTTGTGGATGACTGTGTGGCTTGTGATGCCTTGATTCCATTACATATCCTAGACTATATGAGCTATTTTGTGTGTTTGACCTCTTCTTTATTTGCAACATTTCTTTATCATGATGAATTAAAGGCTCCTCAAACATGGGGGTACCAACAACTACTCCTTGCACCACACAAACCTTGTGTGTTACGAACGAGAACCAACTCGCTTGAGGAAAGTATCCATATCGGGTCTAGTTCCAATATCCAAGTTTCTTTGCACATTGAATATACGAATTGATCACATCGGAGACACAAGATTCATATGATGAAATCTTCATGTTTCCACCTTATCCACCTAGCATGTACACTTTTAGAAAGATTTATATTTGATATGGCCGCTTGCTTCCAAGGTCCTATAAGGTTCAACAATTAGTGATACTCTCTAAATTCCTTGAACATCTAATCTAAGCATAAATATCAAGGATGACATAATACATACATATATCCATGTGAAGACAACCCCAATGAGAGATGATGTCTTCCCACCATTTAAACCATTTTTCCAAGGCTTTAATATTTTCCTTTGGCACGGTTCCATCTCGCCCCCATTTCCTAATTGTGCTAGCTTGCTTGGACGTAGCCTTTATTGTTTTGCATAACCTCAACTCCTCAAACATGTTTAGATGATTTGCTATTTTGTCGCTTGGGACAAGTTTCTTTGTATGATTTTGAAAACTATGTTCCCAATGAAAAAGACATGATCTCTCTCATCCTATAAAAACATTGTCAACCCCCCCCATTGTACACTATCTGAATTGTAATCCAATTGGCTCTTGCTTCATCTGCCACCATGAAGCCAGCCCACATTGAACCATCATAGCATTGAGATTCCCCTAAAACAAGATCTATGACTCTACATCCTCTTCTTTCATCTCACAAAATAGCAATAACCATCAATCCCTTCAAGCTCTACCAAAAGTATCTACATTAGTTACATCAAAACATCTAAGTAAATTCTTTATAGGATTAGAAAGTACGCAAATTGTACCCCGTGTCGTAAACAGAATAGGACATTGTTGCCCATCCATCAATCCTATGTGTATGATCAAAATGCACCCATGCATTACAAAGGTCCTCTTCTCCAATTCGACGTATGTGGTTCACAAGGTCTACCCCTGATCTCGAACCTCTTATGGACATTTTGAAAAGAAAGTATTTGTCCATCAGAGAGCCACCTTGACTAGGAAACCTACTACCATGGAAAAATGGAAATGTACACTTCCTTTTCAATTGCAGAATGTAATCAAATCCATCTCCAACAATAGATTCCTCCTTATGCGTCATACGCCACAATGCTCTTGAATTTGCACCACTCAATAGAACAAAAACACTAGAAATGACATTCATTATAACTTCAAGTCACATCAGGCTTTTCTAATTAAGTTTAGAGCAATGGATACCTCTCCCTCGTCGAGGTAGTCTATCCACCATGGGCACGATGTCCATGTCTCCTTGCCTTGTAGCTCATTGATCCACTCCTCGAGGTACAATCACTTCTCCTCTCTCTCAGATTGTACCCATGTGTCTAAAAGGTGCTTGAGAATACATACGCAATTACACATACAATTTCTCCACCACCTAATATAAATACATTTGTATACATGTGTCTAAAAGGTGTCTAAAAGGTGCTTGAGAATACATACGCAATTACACATACAATTTCTCCACCACCTAATATAAATAAATTTGTATACTCTTTCAATACAATAGTCTAACAATAAAATGAGACACACAATATCGATTATGCTACTTATAGCTGTACAAGATGTGCCATGCTGTGCACGGCAAGTGTGGTTGCTGGTTAGATCTAGGGTGGCACACATTTTCCCTTTCCACCTTAGGAACGCCTTTTGAAAGTGTGTCTTCCTAAAAGCTTTGAGGGCATCCATGATACCCACCCCCCAGAGTCGAGTGTGGCTCTCTCATGCATGCCAGCTATGGCGAGTGAGTTCTCCTCCAACTTTGTCTAGAGTTGTAGAATGTACCTTGTCAATTGGAACCAGTACACATGACGATCTATCCACATAAAGAATGCTCACCACCAGCCAATATGCTAATGAGCCTACATTTTCTACATTATGAACTAGATTTATGTGTCTAGCTACATATCAAAAAAACTTTAATGTGTCTAGAGAAAATGTGTGATCTTACTCTGCATTTGGAATATACGCATGAGTGATCTCTATAAGATTAGGAGTAGTGAATTTGCTCGCCTTTTCACCCCAACCTTGGTAAGAGCACCTTCTTGAAAATCTCTTTGCCCGTAGAGTCGGGGTTGGCAATTTGTGCCAGCTCATGTCCCCTCTTTGTAAATAACACCTCTGCCTCCTTAAGGGCGTCATTGTAACTCTTATCAAACATTTTTGCATTTTGATTGTACTCCCTTGCTCAAGCAAGCCACTGAACTTTGTTTGGTATGTGGCATCAAACTCAGACTGCAAAATGCATTTTTGTTTTAGAAACAACATCTATGGAAATCAAAATATTGCTTTATTGTAGTGTGTTTATCAGGTGCACACATACCTTGAACACCAATTGAGAGAGGAGTGTCATGGGAAGCTTTAGCCACTTTGATTTTTTAGGCCCCTAATGCCTAAAAAAGAGTTTTCTTTGCCCACACACGATCCTCGTCACTAAACTTTGACAACAACAACAACTGTGGATCGACAAGCCCTACACGCTACATCATGAATATGTCATGTGCTATTGTGTTTGGCACATGAATGCTACTCACCCTAGTAATTTTACATGCATATTAAATTGGGTTAATGATAACATATAAGATGTTTGTTCGTTTCAATCGCAAAAAAACAAGATACAATAGCACCATCAAGAACTCAACCTCCTCCTACAAGAATCGAATCATCCTACAATTCACCTTTGGAACCATGTTTCTATATCAGCTCGAGTGGTTCTTGAGATGATGATTGCCATCCCAGACAACAAACAACCCAACCATGTGTTGCCATCCTGGAGTCTTCTCTAGTATCATGTCAAACTCTCTGGACAATGATAGGTCGGGGCCAATTGCACTTTGATGGTCAAATAGAATGGGCTCGTGGGGCCAAGGAAACTCAGAGACAATGCACGCTGCCAATATTTTCTTGTATGTGCTGTCTTTCATGCTTTTAATAAACCCTTTGATGCAATCCTCATTCATGTAGATTATAGGGTTTGCAAAATGGCAACATAGAGGAACTCTAAAGAAGGCAGCATTGATCATCAACCAAGTGATTCTCCACCCAATTCGTAGAGAAATGTCAATCAACCACTTGTCTAAAACTCTCCTTTATGGACTCCTCTTCCTTGGCAATCATGG
>NC_141098.1:15283141-15508141 GCF_041138505.1 Cibotium barometz | reverse complement strand
TTGTCATATTTAAATAATGAATCTCATACAAGAAAACCTTAAAAGGATAAGACATTCATTTACAAAGGAAAATTTTCAACTTGTCTTAGTTTGTGTATTTTTACTTGCAATTTCTCACTTTACCCATTTGTCTACAATCTTCTCAACAAACTCCAAAGACAAACAAAAACGAGTATCATTCGGCAATTCAATGAATAAGGAATCCTTACTCTTATTGTAAGTTTGTGTTGTATTTTCTAACCCAAAAACGAGACATTTTAATGTTTCTCACTTTGAGGGTAGAAAATAGAGATACTAGAGGAGGCGCACGCTTCACTACCTTCATTGCCAAATGGCTGTCAAGTTGTAGGAATACTTAATGGCGTGGAATATGTGCAAAACCCAATGGAGGAAAAATCTGCATACATATCTTTTAAGGCATGCTTGAATATTGGAAAATAGAAATTAGTACTAGAGGACGACTTCACTACCTTCATTGCCAAACGGTTGGCAAGTTGTAGGAATACATAACGGCGTGGAATATGTGCAAAACCCAATGGAGGAAAAATTTGCATACATATCTTTTCAGGCATGCTTGAATATTGGAAAAGCTAAAAAGTAGGTATTTTGGGCATACCACAACTAGAATAGACTCTATGTGATCTCTATATGCTTGTCAAATGGGCCTCAAGAACAAGGTATCCTTGACTTGAATCATTTTTTGTGAAAGAGCATACAAATATATGAACCACCATATAAGGAACAAACTCATGATCACATTGCCAACACTAATGATGCACATATTGCTACTCGAAGGTAGTATTCTTACATCTCTTAGACCTTTCCAAGCACACAAATACACATGGATTTGGCAAGAGAGATTTGTGTGGGAATGTGATGACGCTTCTTCCAAACATTCAAATTCAAGATGTGAAAAAATTTTCTTTTAGATTGCAAAAACTCAAGGATGAAGAAAAGATGTACAAATTCTTACTATTCCATTCAAAAATTGCAAGATGGTGGTGCTCCATGTTTTAGAGAATATTCTATTATCTCCAATTTTGAAGAAGGCTTGCATTATTAGAAAACTCACTTCTTTTTTCATAATTTAAGTCTCTTTTCTTCTCAATAAATTCCCTACAATGCATTCTTAGTATATATTGTGCTTCATTAATACTTTTGCTGCTCTCCTCACAATACAAAAAATAATAATAACATAAGTACCTTGTGTTCTTGTTTTCGCATTGTTCTTAATTGTCATGTTTTGTCAATTTCATGCCCCATTCGATGAAAAGTGTATCTTTGTTTATTGAATTTGCAATCTTTTGAACTTCCTCTTAATCCATCCAAATTTTGCATTGTTGGGAGTATAATTAGCTTTATTGTTATGTTTTTTTTAATGTTTATGTTGTTTGTAATGTTCAAAGATTATTGTAATGTCGCATGCTAGATGATATTAATATATGAATACTTAGTAGGAGCCTATGATAATGCTTCGGAAAGTGAGACACCTCATCAAGTAGTAAGTTACAAGGAACATACAAGTCTCTCCTCAAAGTACAAAGAATTAATATGCTTGTAGAAGCATGTAAATAAAAAAAGAGGGAAGATCATAATGAAAATATACCTTTCTTATAGTCCCCAAAAGCATGGAAGGTGAATTTCATTTACTCGAGCTTTTTAGATACACTTCAATGGGATTCAAATATTTGTGTTCCTTGATTGCACCAATTTTTTTCTTATCCTCAGAGTTTACAAAAATGCATAGGGTGGTTCTACTTGTGGGAACATCAATCACACTAATGCCTACAAACTTGTATCAGGGAATGAATGCGGAGAGTTGAACCCCGAAACCCACAGCAGCAGCTCCCAATTTTTTAAATACACGAATGGCCTTTAAATGATGAGACCTTTAATGTACCGCTGTATTTGTCTTAAGACCGACCTGCGATCTTGATGTGCTTATGATATGCTTGAGGCCACTTTTGACATCCGAAGCATAATAAGAATTATATTTCAAGAATCAATATGTAGGAGTACAAATTACATGGATGTGTGTTGCTTACATTGCATCTTCTATACCTCGTTGGGAGAGGGAGTGGGCACGAAGGGCCCCTTGCAAGAAATTAACACAATGCTCTGGAGGCAAAACGTGCCTGACTAACATGCAGATCACTAATAAAATTACAAATTCCTTTTTCGGAACACCGATGCAGGGATTGACAAAAGGAACCCAGCATAATTTTGGAACTTTCAGTCTGATGAGTTTGCCTAGCAGATACTGCAGCTCTATCATGACAAGCTTCATTTCATCCAATCAATCTCCTTGCAAAACCATCAATTTTGCTCAGTGCGGTTGTCTCCGCACGAGAAGGACAACAGTTTGAAAAAGCGAGGGCAGCTCGGTGCTTCCCGCGTATCGCATCAGAGAGCAGAGAACCAACTGTTACAAGGTCACTCTGAAACAGCCTGTAAGAACTGAAAAGCCGAGTTTTCACGTAGCAAAGGTGGAGGTTCGATCTCTGCCAAGTCTACATCAGACATTGACTTTGAGATATCCTCAAAAGAGAAGGGAATACTGTGAAATCAACCCAATTGCCAAAATCAGCACTAGGTCAATCAATCAGATTTTGTCATCTAATCAATCAACAACAGCCTTCTTGCATTTTCAAGGTATTTGATTTGTACACATGGTTAACATAATGTCAGACAAACAGGAACTCCACGACTAGCTTACCTGGAGTCGTCGTCAAGCAAAAATGAGCTACTCAAAGGACTGTTTGATTCTTCTGTCATGAGCTTTCTCATAGTGGCTATAACCTGTACACAGTTTGGACAACAAGATCAATAACATTACCAAGCATACGAAAAAGCCTGCTAAAGCTCCTTTGTCCACAACCCCCTTTCTTCAATTATTCTAACCGGCGATCCTTAGCTGATTCCACTCCTTCCATGAAGCACTGCAGCATCAATAAAACTGGGAAGAAGTATCATCCATGCTGGCGCCAGATGACATTGAAACTGGGGAGGTGCATCATCCGAGAAGCAACAGGCTGCTGATTTCTCTATTATTCCTTAAGCACATAGACGACCAATCCGCCAATGTCGACCATGCTTCCCAGCATGCAGCTCAGTGATGCTCAATAAACTCCTGCTAAGGAAAACTCTCAAGTCCACAATGATATCTTACAACCTCAACAGAAGACTCATTTTTGGTATGACTGAGGTGATGTTTCTTTTTTTTTTTTCAAGAAAAGAGACTTCATTTAAGTATGAGTGAAACAGTACAGAATCACGGGTACAAGCTGGAAAGCAATATCCTCATTCCAGAATATAGGGAGATCTCAACCAGTCTAGGGGATTATGCTGCCAAGAGAATTCCGTGGGGGTCGAAAAGAAGAAAACAGTATGATCCCACTCTCATAAACAGGTTGCATTTCGCCTGCACAGCCCTGGATGGTGGACCGTGTTCAGGCCCATCTGGCCATAAGAGGGTGATCGATATCACTCTTTATGCTGCATATACACTGAGCATCATATATATGAGTGCGCTCCAAAGCCTCTGTGCATTTGGCTTTCCAAATCTGCCACGCTGTCACGCTGACAATGATCTCCCAAGTGGTGTCAATGCTCTGCGAAGGTGGTGCATACTATGACTCAGGAATATCCTGAACTGCGCCTCTGGGCCACACCTCCACTTACCAAAATGTGAGGATCAGAATCCCTAACCTCGAGGAATATCTCTGGACCAGCCAAGCAATAGCACCCCAAGGAACATAAATTGGGCCTCTCCTCAATCTGCCCAAGAGCTAGGCTATAGATACCCAGATCCTCTGTGCTGCTAAGCAACGCATCTGGAACTCTATAATATTCAACCCCCTTCTTGCTTGGGAAGAATTATAGTCTACCAAGCAGCTTTGGCCCCCAGTGTTGAGGTGCCATCCAATCCTGACCATAAAAAGTTGTGGGTCAGCCTTGGCAGCTGCCCAATACATCCATGATCGAAGCAACATGAAGCAATAAACCAAGCTAGTAACACTTGGTTAACCACCAAAGCCTTGGAGATCAAATCCAACTTCCTCAAACTCCAATGAAGAAGCTTCTTCCTTATGCTCATGAGCACAAGAGCAAATTGTTGCGCAGGCGAAATATCAATCCCAATCTGGCAATGCAGCCTCTCTCAATCCCAGTAAATCCATCCTCTGCACCCCAATCAACTCTCTGAGAATTACTAACCCAAAATCCATAACTGATATGGGCCAATTTATGATGACCCCTGCTGCTAGAAAAAATTCATCCAAGGCAAGCTGAAATGAGCACAAACATGAATAGGAGGCCTCTAGGAACATAGAAGTATATTCTCTAAGTCGATGACATGATCTTAACAAGGAACAATGAGCTCAAAATTTCAGCATTCAAGGCTCATTTACAGACAGACTTTGAGGTGACAGAACTTGGTTTATTTGCATTACTATTTGGGCGTGCAGTATATGCAGCACAAAGATGGCATTCTTATGTCCCAATCTAAGTATGTTGGAGGGCTTTTGAAGAGGTTTTGCATGGACAATTGCAAGCCTATTGTCACTCCGGTTGAGACAGGTTTGAGACTTAGTAGCTTTGATGCTGGTAAGCCATTCATCCAAGGCAAAGCTGAAACAAGCACTAACATGAACAGGAGGCGTCTAGGAACATAGGAGTATATTCTCTAAGTTGATGACATGATCTTAAAAAGGAACAGTGAGCTTAAAATTTCAGCATTCAAGGCTCATTTACAGACAGACATTGAGATGACAGATCCTGGTTTATTGCATTACTATTTGGGCATGCAATTTATGCAACACAAAGATGGCATTCTTATGTCTCAGTCTAAGTATGTTGGAGGGCTTTTGAAGCGATTTTGCACGGACAATTGCAAGCCTATTGTCACTCCGGTTGAGATAGGTTTGAGACTTAGTAGTTTTGATGCTGGTGAGCCATTTGATGATACTTGTTACAGCTAGGTTCTTGGTACCTTATTGATATGTGCAACCCGGCCGGACATATCATTTGGTGTTTCTCTGTTGAGTAGGTTCACAGAGCCCACATACAAAGAATTGGCAAGCTATGAAGTGCATATTCAGATATCTCCAAGGACACAGTCAGTTGCATTGTTCTATGCCCGGTGGGAAGAGAGGGAATGGCAGGGGGGCACGGGGCTGGGGCGTGGGGGGGATTTTCAGCTATGTGCTTACAGTGATTCTAATTGGTGTTTCTCTGTTGAGTAGGTTCACAGAGCCCACATACTAAGAATTGGCATTTGGTGTTTCTCTGTGGAGTAGGTTCACAGAGCCCACATAAAAAGAATTGGTAAAGCTATGAAGTGCATATTCAGATATCTCCAAGGACACAGTCAGTTGCATTGTTCTATGCCCGGTGGGAAGAGAGGGAATGGCAGGGGGGCACGGGGCTGGGGCGTGGGGGGGATTTTCAGCTATGTGCTTACAGTGATTCTAATTGGGCTGAAGAATTTGACACTAGATAGTCCACACTACAGGAGAGATTTGTGAGAGCCAGATTTGTAGCGGTAAATGTGTTAGGGGGTTAGGTATAAGTGCTTGCGGTGCACATACTTTTAATGTTAGCAAAAAAGGAGATAGAAACCTTAGGACTCAGACTTATAGTATAAATGACACTTGGCATTAGTGTGTAAATAAAGCAAGAAAGCTTATAAATCAAGCATGGGTTAATAATAGCTGAGTTATTGCTAGATAAGTGATCTTGGGGGGACTCACGAGTTATTAGAGGTATCCATGCGTTGGACACGAGAGCTAATAGTGGTGTGCAAGACCTTGGGCCCAGCTCCAAGCGGATGGCTAGACCTATTGGTATGGGACACGCCAGCTTGGCAAGGTCGCGGCTCGAGGATGGTTTGAGGCACTAAACCTGTCACCAATTGGCCGACCATTTGGTCCATCTCCAGATTTTGTGTCTCGTTCACTTAAGGCCAGGCCGGTGTCTCATGTGAAGAGGCCAGTATTTTGCTGACATGAACGGGAGCCAGACTAGTGCCACCCGTGTGTTAGCAGGATGGTGTCGTATGGACGGGAGCAAGACTGGTGCCACCCGTGTATGACCTGGACTGTGTTCTATCCATGGGATTGTCATGCCATGGAAGAGCCAGTATTCGTGCCGTGTCTTGCCTATGGGACTGTCACACCATCATAGTTTCCAGAAACGGCGTTTCTGGACCACCGAAACGTGGAAACGTTTCGGAAACGTTTCCAGAAACGGAAACGGCGTTTCCAAGTTTTATTTTTTCCAGGGTTTAGAAACCCGCGTGCTCTCTTTCGCCGGCATTTTGCGCCTTCTTTCCACCGCCTGTTTGGAGCTGCTCTACCCATCTACCTTGCCCTCTACTCCTCTACCTCCACATCAGCCCTCTACCACGCCCTCTACTTGAGCAAAGATGTATTTTTCAAGCTTTTGTAATGTTTTTATTATTATATATGTATGTATTAAACCCTAAAACCGAAACTCCGTTTCCCCGTTTCTTCCCGAAGGCCGAAACTCCGAAACTCCGTTTCCCGCCGTGCTCCGCACCCCCGTTTCCGAAACTCGTGGAAACTATGCACACCATAGGGAGGCTCGTCCTTGGAACTGTGTCTTACCTATGGGACTGTCACTCCATAGAAGACCAGGTTTTTATGTTTTACGTAGTGCCATTTTTGTGCCGACAGATATTTTGTACTTGTTCCATGAACGGGAGATATGTCCATGATACTATTTGCACATGCACACATGTTTTGCATGTTTGAAACTGTTTTTGTAGGACTTGTATTTTTGTGTTTGCCTGCCTGACGTGTCACTTACTGAGCGGGGACACCTGCCAGTGAGTCGTGAAGTCTACTCTGTCTTCTGACGAGTTTTGGTGCATGTGAACAGGTGGTAAGTATATTGCACATGTTGGTTTAATATTTTATATTTCTAACCCTTTGATTTATAAGGTTGTATGTTCACACACTTAAAAGTGGGCACCCACTTAGGGGCCAAGGTGGGAAGCCACACTTAAGTGTGTGTGAGTGGGCAAGGTCACCTACCACACCCCTTTGGAACTGGCCACACACATGCAAGCGTGGGGAGCCAGCCAAACACTATAGCTTTACTCCACTTTATTTTTTATAAAAAATAAGCCACGACTCCCATGAAGCACAAGCGGGCGATCATCTCCTGGATTTTTCTAACGGCACTAGCTCCCCCAGCTCTGCAGGCGATTGTACGGGCTCAAGGATGCTGCACTAGTGCTCTCTCTCCCAGGCGACTGCATCTCCACAAGATGAGCAAACTTACCCAGGCTGCGACTGTACTGCTGCGCATGCTCTTCTACAAGCGACTGTACTTCCAGCAAGCGACTGCACCTATTTCCCCAGCAGACTGCCTTCTCTTCGCCAGGTAATCCTGCAAGCTGCTGTGTGTTCTCTTTTTCATACGGGCAGCACAGACTGCTGTACTTTCAGCAGGCGGCTAACAACTCCAGCCAGCTGCGCTGAGCAAGCAGCTGCCACCTCCAAAAGGTTGTGCTGCTATCTTCACAGGCCGCTGGTATTATTACTAGCAGACGGCGCTGCCCTTGAAGGAGCATGTGTGCTCTCCTGCGCCTGTCTTCCAACAGGTTTCCTATCCACTGCAGGCACCTACACCGCCTTCATCTCCTCTTTGCAGTCAGAGTGCTCATCTGCAATCAGGCGACTACATATTGGTTGCTCTTCCACACCTCTTGAGGCTGAGCCACCTTCTCATATACATCAGGTGGCTGTGTTCCTACAGCGAGACTTTACCTTTCCTAAGGCGGTTGCTCCATTTTCTTTTTGCAAGAGGTGGCACTTCTTTTCCACTGGCGGCTACAAGAGGACTTCACACCTCTTAGGTGGCTACACTTTCTACACAAATACCACGGGTATTGGTCCTCCATCTGTCATCCACCACAAGTAAGTGAAATTTTCAGATTTAAGTAAAGTATTTTTGATAAATCTGATAAGGGACTCTCTCCACGGCAACACCCGTTCAGTGCCGGGTAGTCCAAGCTATTGGAGAACCTCGGTCCAAAGGTGCTGAGATCGGGAGAGCCAGGCGTTAGTACGGTGTCGTGACGTGGGCGGTATCGCTGGGAAAGTGCGAAACTTCTGGCTGTGAGAGTAGCTTCAAATCCCAGATATCAAACGTTTCAGCCTTCCTGTGGTAGAGAGAGAGAGAGAGAGAGCATAGAACGCTTCAGTCGGCTGCATCCCAGAGCTCCAGCAGCTCTTCCCAAGGCGATCCCCACACTCCCTTCTCATACAAGCTTCAGCAGCATCTCCCTCTCTCAACGGCCAAAGACTCCCTCCGTAGAGAACACGGCCCCAAACAAACAAAAAACTCTGCGCTTCTGCCCCCTCTTCCCTGTCAGTAGAATTCCCCAGCCCTTGATGGCCACCGTTGAGGCCACCCTCCAAATCACCACTCGCTGCCGCTTTTTGCACCTAGCGATCCCCCCCCCCCCCCCCCCGCCCCCCCGCAGTATTACCAGCCCACACCAGCTGCGCCTCAGAGCCCCCCCCAGCCGCTCTTCAGACTCACGATCGGCTACCACCCTTCTCCAATCCCCCCCCCCCCACCTTCCTTCTTCGCCACTGCCCCCGTTACAAGCTTCCCGCTACTCACGTACAAGGCCACACCTTTCCACTATCTTCTGCGCCAGCTCGCCAGCTTCTAGACGTCGACTTGGCAGCCAATAAGGCCTTCCACATGGCCTACTCAATTCCCCCCTTATATAACTTAGCTCTTTGCCCACTTTCTCTTTTGCCCTTTTCATTATCAAAGCCTGCAACAATTCCGGGCTTGCCGTGTGAAGAAAGCAAAACACTCTAGTGATCCGCCCATCAGCATCTGTCCTCTTACTTGCAATGAGAAGAGCCTCAACATGGTGCCCATCACGGTCGAAAAATGCCAAAGGAAAATTTTCCGACTCTTGGCCATTCACTACATCATTCAACCTATCATCAGCTTTGTGACCACATCCTGTCCGTGCAGGCGACAGCAAACCATCTGCAACCCAAAGATCTCACCCACAAGCATTTTGCCCAAAACCTCCTCCCTTCTCCAGCTTCGGATCATCACGCCGCACCTACGACCTTCCAAAACCAAAGCTGCAATATCTGCTTTGAATCATCAACATCATTATTACCAAGACACGGCCATTTCCCAGTCATTTTGAACCTCAATCAAGTGCCACTATCATCTCAAGCATGATTTCTGAGCATTTTACCATCTCGTGGGACCAAGCATGGTTAGTTAGTACGAAAGGTACGGTACGGTACGGTACGATAAAATACGGTACTAATTGGTACCTTGAAATTTTTTGAGGTACGGTACGATATTAGTACGTTTTTTTTAAAAAAAATACTTCCTAAACTTAAAAATTGTAGACAAGAAGTTACAAAATAGTAGAACCATGAACATAATGTCATCATGCCATTAGAGTACAAAATTGCTACAAAAGGATAGGCCAAAAACTCATGGCATGGGCGACCGCCAACATGCGTACATACATGATTACATCATCGATGGGCTAGAAGGAGATAGATGCCCAATGCCTAGAGAGCTATAACATATCAAAAGTCTACATCATCACCAACATCTGCATGATCATCAACATGATCACTACTAGAGTGTCCATCAAGAGAGTTCTCTGAAGAGGACTCTTCGAAGGTGGACGAGACACTCTGGGGATCATTCTCGCTAAGTAGGTTGCCATCATCATCAAACAAGGGCTCTCTAGGCAGTGGGGTATCATCATGAGGGGGCAATGGAATATCATCATGAAGGCGGGGATTGGAGCTCGAGGATCCCCGCCTCACATATGTGCGAAGGCCACCCTTTGCCGATGCCGAAGGCGGAGGCCTATGAACTCCAACTGCTCGGGCCTCCGTCCATGCTGACTCCTGGTGCTGCGAGTATCTGCTGCCACAAGCTCACTATAGAGCTCCATGAAGATTGCCTCGTCCTCCTCATCAGGCAATATGATCGCTTGCCTAATATGGCAATGGCAAGTGCACACGCTGACAAACAGCTCCCTATAGGCTGCAAATGGCGATGAATGGCTCTCTAGAAGACTGAAATTGCTCCACGCAACAGCAACAACAACAACAACAAAACGACGACGACGACGACCAAAAAAATAAAAAAATAAAAAATAAAAAATAAAAAATCGTACGGTATCGTACGAATCCGTACGGTACCGTACCGTACAGCAAGTACGTACGATTTCAGTCGTACGACGTACGGAACTAAGCCTGGGACCAAGAAAAGCTGTTAAATACTCAAGCAAAATCCAAACCTATGTACATAGGCACAGGGACTTCTGCTAGCCCCCAAGGTTCACCACAAGCATAAAAACTCCACGATTCACACCACACTCGTGTACTGAGGCTTCGAGACCTGGCTCAGCTTCAGCTCGTCTTATTGAACCTCATTTACAATATGAACATATGTACTTAGGCATCATATAATGACTCAAGTCATGGCACTTAATCCCATGCATCTGGATTTGCATTTAATGGCCTCATATGCATGGTTTTACACCATAGACGTGCCATGGCACGACATCCACCCTCTCTAAACCTGCACATCCTCTGGTATGTGCCAAATCATCATCAAGATCCACATATATCTGGATGTTGTCTTCATCTTCTACATTACCAGGGAGATCATCCTCTTCCTCTTCAGCCATACCCATGCTATCACTATCAAGCCTCTCATCCTGAGTCTCTTGTGAATCAAAAGGATCACTGTCATGCCTTCTTTTAAACATCTTGATCCTTTTGCCTGCTACAAGATTCTTTATCTCTGTTCCATCAAGCTCACACAGGGTATACGTGGCATTTTCATGCACATGCTTGACAATGTAAGGGCCAAACCATCTTTTTGCAAACTTTCTTTGAACAGTAAACTAGTTGTCAAGGCTACTATCATACATTAGGACCCAATCACCTTCTTCAATAGGTTTTGGTCGGAGTCTGTGTCTTCTATCAAATCTTTCTTTATTTTTCAACCTTGCATCTTTCAAACGAGCTTTAGCAAGCTCTACATCTTCAGGCCTCCTCTCCAGCTACCTTATTCGCAATGCAAGGAGGTCTTCCCTGTTCAATCCTTCCACCCAGGGTAATACATTCCAAGTTGGAACTACTTTTTCAACTGGCATTACTGGCTTCTGACCATACATTAATTCTGCAGGCATGTATCCTGTCACTAAGCTATGAGTTGTACGGTCAGCCCACAAAGCATATGGTAGTAGCCTTGGCCACTCTCGCATTCTTTCTCTGCATGCCTTAGCCAAAGCTTTAATGATTGGAGGATGTCCTCGCTCACTTTTACCATTGCCCTCAGGGTTGTAAGCACATGTTAGGGCCAGTTTGATGCCAATTCTAGAGAAGAATTCCCTTGCTTCTTCAACATCTAGCTCACCCCTATCAGCTGTTATTTTCCCAACACAACCATACTGGCAAATCACATCTTCCAAGAGAAATTTGCATACTGTTTCCGTACTCTTTGTTCTAAGAGCACGCCCTTCTACCTGATTTGTCAAATCTTCTCTTGCAAGTGCTATGTACCGCTTCTGCCAAATTTCCAAGGGCATTGTAACTAGATCCACTACCCATTTGTAGTGCATGGCAGGTGGGTAGGTTGGTTGCAAGCCATCACGATGTCGCACATTTGAGTACATTTGACATACCATGCATGTTTCCACATATTGGGAAATATCCTTGTACATTCCTTTCCACCAATATCTTTCCTTTATTTTGGTAAAGGTGGCCCACGCACTTCGATGTCCAGCCCAGAGACTCTCATGGAATTCTTTCATGAGCTTCCCTTGAGTCTCTTTATCACATATGACTCTCTGTGGCATAGCATTCCTCTGCTTAGGATGCTTCCACAGGTACCCATCCTTTAGAAAATACCCATATGCTTTTCTGCGGATCCTCTTAAATTCTGAGTCAGACCAATTTTCCTGTCTTGTCAGAGTACTCAAGTATTGACCAATAAGCAACCAATCTCCTTCATACATTTCCTCAGTAAAAGACTCAAGTGTATTTGATAGGCAAGTATGGTCCCCTTTTGCATGTGCAGTAGTGTAGAACTTTGTACCTACATCATCAATGTCACTAATCATCCCTTCTTTATCTTCATACCTGGCTCTTGATAGCATATCTGCAACTGGGTTATCTTTTCCTGCAATATGCTCAAACTCAGGATTTAGTGACTTGATATAGGCAATCCACCTAAGCATAGCGATATCTGGAGTGGTGCAGCTTGCAATCATCCCAAGGAGTGGCAAGCAATCAGTTTCCACAAGTACAGATGCCCCAATAAGATATTCTTTTTCACATTTTAGAGCAGTGACTATTCCCCATAACTCTCTCTTGATCTGTGGATATTTTCGTTGACGAATGCTTAATACCTTTGCTCCAAATCTGATTACATACCTGTGATCATCCTCATCATCTTGCCCTACTGCCCATCCTATCCCAGTAGGACTAGTATCAACTGTAACAATCACAGGCCTGCCACACTCATAATCCGCCTTCCTTAGAGTAGGTGATAATTGGAGCAAACATTTCAACTTCCGCATAGCTTTAATATGTACTGCACTCCACAAAAATTTTTGATTTTTCCTCAAAAGTTGATAAAGAGGATCTGCTACATGTGCATAATGTGGGATCCAAATAACATAAGAGACACATGCACCAAGAAATCTCCTCAGCTCTGTAACATTAATGCATATCTCTTTCATTCTTTGTATTGCATCTATCTTGGCTGGACAAGGTCGGCGTCCACTAGTACTACAAAGATGCCCCACTATTAGCACTTCACCAACCCCAAACACTGATTTCAGTCCAGATAAAGTAAGATTCACCTCTTCAAGCCTGGATAGAATCATATCACAATCCTTTATATGATTCGCCACAAACTTGCGGCACCCCTTCGAATCCAGATCCCCATCTTTGTCTTTCTCATCACAGCCTTTTATTGGCACATCATCCAGAAAAGGCATTGTTATTTGTGGTATGAAGTCTCGCAAGACTTTATTCATTCCATTCATCATATGCGCCACTGAGTTGGTGGCTCCCTGTGGTAAGGTACACATTCTTACCAATCCCAAAGAAGTTTTCATTGTGGTCAAGTCCCTGCTTTGTATATCCAGCTGAAACTGATCATATCCCGAATACAGATCACCCATAGAGTATATAGCTTTCCCTGCAAATGCTTCTGCAAACTCGTCCACAATCGGACCTGCTCCCACATTCCTGATTGTGACCTTGTTTACAGGTTGCATGTCTTGAATGAAGCGCAATGTTCCATTTTTCTTTGGCACGGTAAGCCATCTGTTGGAATATGGAGCGCATGATGGCTCCAAAATTCCCATCCTGAACTTTTCTTTTAGTAATTCCATCAGCTTTGGCAAGAGAGCCTTTGGTACTGGAATCGGCCGCAGGTTCCAGGGCACATGTGGCACAGTAAAGATCACCATTGGCGCTGTTACACTTGGATCAACACAGCCTATCTCATGCGGCTGAAAAGCAAAGGCTTTCCCATGTTTTACAAGCGTCTCCTCAAAGCATTCCCTTTCAACTGGCAAAACAGAAAATCCTTTTCACCAATCTTCAGCTCTTTTAGGGTTTCCTGTGTAAACTTATGTCCAATTTTCTTCGGATCTCTGAGATTCGGTTGCATAGAGGCTTCATTTATTTTCTCCTTGCTTCCTGGTGGCAAGGGCAAGGCAACTGGTTTCACCTTCTTTGCAACCGTTTTATACTTTGTATCAACATGAGCATCCATCTCACAATCCATGTTTTTACATTCCATCCCCTCAAATTCCCGGATTATATCATACATCCCCACAGATGACACCTCTATCATCTCATTTCCACCCTGTAAGCATACTCTTTCCATAGCAAAAAGCACATCCATAGTATCCACAAATGACACCTCATCAAGCACCCCTGATATAAACTCATTCTTCTCCAAAAGACCACACTGCTCAAGACTTTTTTGTTCATTTTGTACATGTCGACGCATACCACGCTTCAAATCCTTACTTTTTACATAGACCAGTGATCCATAGCTAGAAAATCCTTGAAAATTTGCTGAAAAGTTATTTACATTGATTGAGTCCTGCGAGAACTCATTTTCCCTTGTACCATTGGAATCCCGCTTTACAATGGCACCTGGCCAAAATCCTTCATCTCCCTGTAGTTCATAAATTCTCTGTTTATCTTTGGGAGTAACTGTGCTCGAAGAGACTCACGATTTCTTTCATGGTTAATGCAAACTGTCAAGAACTGAACAGCTTTCTTGCCATCTTTACTCCTTATTCTTGCATATGCCGAGCCATCATCCAAAACTTTTGTTTCCATCCTCACAGCTGTAATGTAGGGTTGCCCAAGGATGAGGGGATACGATGACATCTCCTGAACAAAGAAGTTCTGATCATCTTTCACATCCCCTATAGTTACCCTTACATTTGGACAGGCTGCATAGAGCTCTCCAGATGAGTTATTAGCTGCTTTAATCATCCACCCATGATCTACATCCATTGGCCACTTACATTTGTTGTAGAGATTTTTAGCCATAAGATTTATTTCAGACCCATGGTCGATTAGAGCGACATACGGCTCTTCCAAGTCACCTATCTTGACAAGGGTTTCAGTGGTGGCCCTTGCCCAATGGCTCCTGGAGTAATGACTCTTTGTAAGAACTTCTTTTTCATCATCCTCATCCACAAAGCGCACTTATCGTGCTCCTTCAGCAGAGTGATTACATTCCACCACATTCTCTCTCTCTTCCTTTTACTGTACCTGTACTCCATGAGTCTTAGAAGTGCTTGCCTCCCCTTGTGATGGAATAGACTCAATTATGGACTGCCTTTTCCTTCGTATAATATCAATTATCTCATCATGAAATTCTTTCTTTGCAATCCCCAAGACTTCCCCTAGTGTAAATTCCACCCTACTGTTTAGAATCCTCTCTTCAAGCACCTTTTTGAGGTCTGTTGCGGCTTCAATATCAGATTGAAGCTTGTAGAGTGGACTTTTTCCTTTACCCTTCTCCCTCTCATGCTTCATTTTTGCTGGCACTTCTTCCATTGATACTTCCTGTGGAGGTCTGCTATGCGGTGGAGGCATATGTGATGGCCCAGGATCCTTCTTTCCACTACCACGAGTGACCCTTTTTGATGGCCCTCCTTCCTCATTTTCCCTCTTACGCTTTTCCTCCACCTGTGCCTCATTATTCTGGCATTTTGCAATGTAGGCATGAACAGATAAAGAATCCACAGGTTCTTCCCAGCCAGTCTCAAGACGTATAGAGTCTCCTGCCTCATGCAAAGCCTGCTTAGACACCTTCTTTGACGCAATTAGCTCCATTGTTGATGGCCAAAAATCTTCATTCTCATAATCTTCATCATTCTCAGATTCCTGCTTTGATTGACCAACCTTTAACCCATAGGTTGCTGCCTCAACCATAGAGATGGCATGTCCAGCAACCATGTCTTCAACCAGTTTTTTCATCCCTCCTTTTCCAAAGTTTGTGCTTAATGGAAGACCAGTCTCTGTAAGGTGGATTTTCCCATCTTTGAAAAACACAAGTTGATTTCTGAGGGCTTCCTTATAGCTAGCACAGTCTTTCTTTGCATATTCTGGGTCATCACACCATATACATCTGAATGTAAACCCTTCTTGAGGCCTTTGCATAAAAGCCTGCCCTAATGGTAGCCCTTTCTCCTCAATCCTGGACATCTTCAGTTTTAGGTCTCGCATGCCCTTAATAAGCTCATCCATCGGCCCTTCTACCTTTGGGATTGCAGCAGCAGGTTTTGGTAGATTCTCAGGGTTAACAATTATAGGAGTTGCCGAGCTCATCACCATTTTATCCCTCCTTCGCTGCCGCTTTGCTAGCATGGTGACCGCATCCTCGACATCATTCCAATCATTCTTTAGCCCCTGCTCTGTATCCTTATCCTCAAGGAGAATTTCCAGTTTTTCTTGGAGATCTTTCCCAGTTGCTTGTAAGAAGAGCTCTGTTTTTTCCCTGTCTAAGGTTGTGCGCTCAATCCTTGACAGCTGGACATAGCGCTTCTCAAACTCTCTTAGCAACTCTGTGGTGGCAGAAATTCCCATTTTGGGTTTTGTGACCCATTCCAAGAAAGTTCGTTTGGTCACCCGCTCGGAATCCTCCATGAAATAATCATCCTTCAAAGCAAGCTTGAACTCCTCCCAATTTCTGCCACCATGTGCTGCCTGTAATCCTCTTATGCGCTCTCTTATTTCAGGAACACATACCAGCTCAAAGCTTCGAACCATATCCTCCTCAGTCACCCTGTTTAGCTCCATTTCCTTTGTGTAATTGCACAGGTACTTTGTGATGTCCTTACCATCAAATTGATCCACCTTTTTCACAATTGACTGCAGTGCTTTAGTCGTGGGAATTTGCCCCCTCTCAGCAGCTTGCTGCTGTTGCATATACATAGTAAACATCTGAAACATTTGCATAACCCCGGGGTCAAAGTGAACCCCCTGTCCCTCAGGATTCTCAGCCATAGCTTCCCTCTGTATTTCACCACACTCTCACCCAAGCAGTTTCACGTCGTGTTCACCAAAGAGCTGTCGTGACGTGGGCGGTATCGCTGGGAAAGTGCGAGACTTCGAGCTGTGAGAGTAGCTTCAAATCCCAGCAAGGAAACAGATTATTTATCTCTTCAAGGGGAACCACCAGCAGAAGCTTTTCAATTTAGACAGATGGGTACAAGCTTACCAGGTCACCAACACATGGCCTCATCAATGCAATCATGTAGTATATTATTTTGGAAAAGAGTTTTGTGAAGACCAGAGACAAGTAGTGCACACATGCCACCAAAACACAACACCTATGGTATTTTAGCCTCTCTTCGAAGATGAAAAGGATAGGACACCCAATCTGCCTAACAACCACCTTGGAAATATTTTCTACATAACAATAGCTACAAGCTGCTCGCAGCTTTCCAAGGAAACGAGTCTAATAACCATCAAACTAAAAGCTCAACAACAGAATACTTGCTGTACCACTGTGTTTGGAATCCTGTGTTGAGAGAGTGATACACTTCGTACACAGCCCTGTATACAATAAATTACCCAATGGAGAACAACGAAGTTTTTGACAAGCTGTCCCTCTTCTCCTCTTTGTGCACAGCCTTGGAAAAGCCAAGAATAGACATGATGGAGTATTCCTGTAGTTCAGTTTTGAGAGAAAGGAAAGAGAGATACTTGTGGCGCAGTCCAGTCAGCAAGCATATTGATGACTATCATTCCGTCTGTATGTGAGAGAAAGATATCAAACGTTTCAGCCTTCCTGTGGTAGAGAGAGAGAGAGAGCATAGAACGCTTCAGTCGGCTGCATCCCAGAGCTCCAGCAGCTCTTCCCAAGGCGATCCCCACACTCCCTTCTCATACAAGCTTCAGCAGCATCTCCCTCTCTCAACGGCCAAAGACTCCCTCCGTAGAGAACACGGCCCCAAACAAACAAAAAACTCTGCGCTTCTGCCCCCTCTTCCCTGTCAGTAGAATTCCCCAGCCCTTGACGGCCACCGTTGAGGCCACCCTCCAAATCACCACTCGCTGCCGCTTTTTGCACCTAGCGATCCCCCCCCCCCCCCCCCCGCCCCCCCGCAGTATTACCAGCCCACACCAGCTGCGCCTCAGAGCCCCCCCCCCCAGCTGCTCTTCAGACTCACGATCGGCTACCACCCTTCTCCAATCCCCCCCCCCCCCCCCCCCACCTTCCTTCTTCGCCACTGCCCCCGTTACAAGCTTCCCGCTACTCACGTACAAGGCCACACCTTTCCACTATCTTCTGCGCCAGCTCGCCAGCTTCTAGACGTCGACTTGGCAGCCAATAAGGCCTTCCACATGGCCTACTCAATTCCCCCCTTATATAACTTAGCTCTTTGCCCACTTTCTCTTTTGCTCTTTTCATTATCAAAGCCTGCAACAATTCCGGGCTTGCCGTGTGAAGAAAGCAAAACACTCCAGTGATCCGCCCATCAGCATCTGTCCTCTTACTTGCAATGAGAAGAGCCTCAACATGGTGCCCATCACGGTTGAAAAATGCCAAAGGAAATTTTTCCGACTCTTGGCCATTCACTGCATCATTCAACACTATCATCAGCTTTGTGACCACATCCTGTCCGTGCAAGCGACAGCAAACCATCTCCAACCCAAAGATCTCACCCACAAGCATTTTGCCCAAAACCTCCTCCCTTCTCCAGCTTCGGATCATCACGCCGCAACTACGACCTTCCAAAACCAAAGCTGCAATATCTGCTTTGAATCATCAGCATCATTATTACCAAGACACGGCCATTTCCCAATCATTTTGAACCTCAATCAAATGCCACTATCATCTCAAGCATGATTTCTGAGCATTTTACCATCTCGTGGGGCCAAGAAAAGCTGTTAAATACTCAAGCAAAATCCAAACCTATGTACATAGGCACAGGGACTTCTGCTAGCCCCCAAGGTTCACCAGAAGCATAAAAACTCCACGATTCACACCACACTCATGTACTGACGCTTCGAGACCTGGCTCAGCTTCAGCTCGTCTTATTGAACCTCATTTACAATATGAACATATGTACTTAGGCATCATATAATGACTCAAGTCATGGCACTTAATCCCATGCATCTGGATTTGCATTTAATGGCCTCATATGCATGGTTTCACACCATAGACGTGCCATGGCACGACAACGGGAGCGCGTGTTTGTGCATGGTCCTGGAACACCAGTTGGACGCTCTCCGCGGAATCCAGTGAAAGCACAGGACCGTAGAGACTGGACCACTCGGTGGTCGTTCTGCTTCGAACATCTACATCGAATTTCGACTTCGAGCCTATTTGTTTGGCCCCGTTGGATAAGGGGAAAAGAAAAAGAGAAGACCATGAGCCTCATGCCAGGAAGCTCAAGGAATTTAAAGCAGGTGACAAATCTATCAAGTTTGATGTCTTTCATGGAGAACATGATGCTTCTAAAGTGTTAGCATTTGTGGCACAGTTCGACATTGCTTTTAGTGATGAGGACTTTACTGAAAAGTCAAAAGTACGCCATGCTAGCATGTTTTTGAAAGGGATTGCTTCTCATTGGTGGATCACTGAAAAGATCACCGAGGATCCCATTAGCACCTGGAAGGAATTGAAGGACCGATTCTATGCTCAGTTTTTGCCACCAAATGTGGAGCAAACTCTCACTCAAAAGTGGGACAGGCTGGAGCAAAGAGATAATGAAAGCGTGCAACAGTATGTTAACAAGTTTTGGAAAGTGTTGCTGGAAGTAACTCCCTTTATGCAAATCACAGAGGATGAAAGAAACAGGAAGTTTCGCTTTGGATTGCAACCAGCATATTGTTCGGGCATTGAATTGCACCCGAAACATACTTTGCAACAGCTCACAGCTTCTGCTCTTGCTAGGGAGCAATTGATGCTCAAGATTAAACAGGATCAAGGAGGTTCAAAGGGGAAAGACAAGGCTGTCCCAAATCTGCAAAAGGGTGGACAGCCACCTAAAAAGAACTTCCGGGAGACCTACAAGGGTGGTAAAGCTGAAAATAACACATCTAAAGATCAGGGCCCAAGGAAGAATAAATTCGGCTTAACCCCGGAGCAAAGAGAGCAATATGCCAAGGATGGAAAATGCTTTTCTTGTGGTAGCAAAGAGCACATGTTTAGACAGTGCCCTGACCGCAAACCAAAGCACGAGGACAAGCAAACCAAGGCTAATGTTCATGCAGTTCCTGATGTGCAAGGAAATACAAGTCATGATGCAAAAGAGCGAATGGTATGCAAGGCTTGGGAGCAAATCAAGGATTAGCCCGCCTTATTCATGTTTGATGACTGTGCAACCAATAACTTCATCTCTATGCAAACGGCAGCTGCATTGGGTATGGAGGTTGAGAACATGGGACCTCGATTGAAGCCGAAGCTGCATTTATTGGTAAAGAGGTGCAGGTTACCCCTTGATAGGGAAGTTGCACACCCATATCCAAGGCTACCTTGATAATGAACATTTCCTAGTTGCTCCACTAAATGGATGTGATGTATTATTGGGCAAGCCGTGGCATCATAGGCTTGAGCCCCGCAAAGAATACAAGACCAATATGATCTCTTTTATGCATAAAGGCCGCATGCATTTTATTGATGCTGGCAAAGAAGGGGATTCCATCCCACTTGTATCACACATCCAAATTAATAAAGCAATGAAAAAGGATCTTTCTGCGTACTTGGTTTTTGTTCGTGATAGCCTTGTACCAAATCATCAAAATGTGGATGCTATGTCTAATGATAGGCTGAATTTTCTTTATGCATTCAATGACTGTTTTGCTGACTCGTTGCCAGGAGAATTACCTCCCCAAAGGCCCGAAGATCACCGCATAGATCTTGTGCCAAGTAGTTCTCCACCCAACAAACCCGCATACCAAGTGAGTGCTGCACAACAAGAAGAGATCATGAAGCAGGTAAATGAGCTTTTAGATAAAGGTTTGGTTCAGCCCAGTTCCTCACCTTACTGCTCCCCTGTGCTTCTTGTTCAAAAGAAGGACGGATCATTCCGCATGTGTGTGGACTATAGAGCTTTGAACAAGCTTACCATCAAGAACAGATTCCCAATTCCGCGAATTGATGATATTTTGGACAAGCTTGATGGCTCAGCTTGTTTTAGCAGACTTGATTTGAAGAGTGGTTATCACCAGATACGAGTGGTGCCACAAGATGTCCATAAAACTGCATTCAAGACAGTCTTCGGATTATATGAATTTTTGGTAATGCCTTTTGGTCTCACCAATGCTCCTGCTACGTTTAATCGTGTGATGGATAGGATATTCCGACCCCATCGCAAATTCACAGGAGTATTCTTTGATGATATCTTGGTTTTCTCCAAGAATGAGCAGGAACACAGAACTCATTTTGTCACAATGTTCGAAGAGTTGCGGAAGCATAAACTTTTCATTAATGCCAGGAAAAGTGAGTTTTTCCTTTCAGAGATTCATTATTTGGGTCATATTGTATCCAAAGATGGAGTTACAATGGATCCTGCAAAGATAGAGACCATTCGGAATTGGCCCGAATTGCAAAACGTACATCAAGTACGTAGTTTTCTGTGATTATGTTCGTATTACAGGCGTTTCATAAGGCATTTTGCTATGATAGCCACTCCTCTACATGATCTCACAAAGAAGAAAATCACCTTCAAATGGACTTCAAAGGAACAGGATGCTTTCTTGCAGCTCAAGCATGCTATTATATGTGGTCCAGTATTGATTGTTCCTGACTTGCACAAGTCATTCGTAGTTGAATGTGATGCTTGTGGTGATTGCATAGGAGCTGTTCCAAATCAAGAAGGGCATGCAGTTGCATACGAAAGCCGTCGCTTGCATGATGCCGAGCTTCATATGGATATCTATGAGGAAGAGCTCTTGGCTATAATTCATGCCTTAAAGATATGGAAACATTATCTTCTTGGGGCTGAATTTGTGATCATCAAAGCTTGAGATACTTTCTATCTCAAACAAAGCTTTCAGAGAAGCAGATGAGAATGGCAAACTTTCTTTCCATGTTTCATTTTGACATTGTGCATACTCCAGGAAAGAAAAATGTAGTGGCCGATGCATTATCCAGGAGGCCTTATGTAGCTGCAGTCTCAGTGGCCTCTCATGGCGACCTATCTGCTATGAGAGATTTGTATCATTTGGATGCTGATTTTTGCCATATATGGACTGATTTGATGGCTGGTCATTCACATGCCTCTTATGTGATCAACGAGGGTTATCTTATGAAGGATAATTGCCTAAGTGTGGTGAAGGATTTGCGTCCAAAGGTTATGGACGAATGTCACGCTCCACCTTATGCTGGTCATAGAGGTATTATGCCCACTACCCGCATGATTCAAAGATATTTCTTTTGGCCAAGCATGCGTAAAGACATTGAGGCTTATGTACGTGCATGTATTACTTGCCAAAAGGTGAAATTTGACAAGCAAAAACCTCCAGGTTTACTTCAGCCATTGCCTATTCCCTTGCAACCTTGGAAAAGTATTACTATGGATTTTATTATGGATTTGCCTAGATCCCAGCATGGGAATGATGCTATTTGGACCATTGTCGACAAGTTTAGCAAGCAAGCTCATTTCTTGCCTATCAAGAAAACCATTAAAGCTGATCATATGGTAAAGCTTTTTCTTGCTAATATTTTTAAGCATCATGGTATGCCTAAATCCATTGTTGGGGATAGAGATCCCAGGACTACGAGCCTCTTTTGGAGGGCTTTATTTGATGATATGGGTACTAAACTTGAGTTTTCATCAGCTTATCATCCCCAAACGAATGGCTAAAGTGAAGCTGCAAATTCAGCCGTGTTGGATTTGTTGACATGTTATGTGGAAGATCAAAAGACTGCATAGGAGAAGTATCTTCCACTTGTTGAGTTTGCCTACAACAATACGATCCATGCCTCCACGGGAAAGGCTCCGTTAGAGATTATCTATGGCAGAGTGGTATTGCCACCCATCCTTCGAACAAAGGATGAGATTTTTGCAGCTGATGAATATGTTCGTGACTTGGATGTATCCTTTGGTCAGGTGCAGACAGTCATTGCAAGATCACAAGATAAGCATAAAATGGCTGCTGACAAGCATAGAAGGGACATGGAAGTCAAAGAAGGTGATTGGGTTTTGCTGAAATTTGAGAAGGCTTGGCTTCGGAAGAGGCCAGGACGAGAAGGATCATATCCTAAGCTTTCTCCTCGCTATTATGGACCCTTCCAGGTGATTTAGAAGATCAATGAAGTGTCCTACAGGGTTGCTTAACCTACTCACTGGAAGATTCACAATGCTTTTCATGTGAGTCTATTTTGGAAATATGTGGGGCCAGATCCTGATGAGCCTGTCACACAAGATCCGCCAAAGATTGAAGAGCTTGAGGAGAACCTCCATCCAGAACAGATTGTTTTTCAAAAGGAGCGAAAGCTACCTGCAGGAAAGCTTTCCAGGAGATACCTTGTGAAGTTTAATAATTATTTGCCTATTGATGCAAAGTGGGTAAATGAGGATTACTTTGTTGATTACCCACAGTTGTTGCAGACATTTCTTCAGGCTTTTCACTTGAGGACAACTCTTTAGAAGCCCGGAGGGATGTCACCAATTGGCCGACCATTCGGTCCATCTCCAGATTTTGTGTCTCGTTCACTTGAGGCCAGGCCGGTGTCTCATGTGAAGAGGCCAATATTTTGCTGACATGGACGGGAGCCAGACTGGTGCCACCCGTGTGTTAGCAAGATGGTGTCGTATGGACGGGAGCGAGACTGGTGCCACCCGTGTATGACCTGGACTGTGTTCTATCCATGGGATTGTCACGCCATGGAAGAGCCAGTATTCGTGCCGTGTCATGCCTATGGGACTGTCACACCATAGGGAGGCTCGTGCCTGGAACTGTGTCTTACCTATGGAACTGTCACTCCATAGGAAGACCAAGTTTTTATGTTTTACGTCGTGCCATTTTTGTGCCGACAGATATTTTCTTCCATGAACGGGGGATATGTCCATGATACTATTTGCACATGCACACATGTTTTGTATGTTTGAAACTGTTTTAACATGACTTGTATTTTTGTGTTTGCCTGCTTGACGTGTCACTGAGCAGGGATGCCTGCCAGTGAGTCGTGAAGTCTGCTCTGTCTTCTGACGAGTTTTGGTGCATGTGAACAGATGGTAAGTATATTGCACATGTTGGTTTAATATTTTATATTTCTAACCCTTTGATTTATAAGGTTGTACATTCACATACACTTAACAGTGGGCACCCACTTAGGGGCCAAGGTGGGGAGCCACACTTAAGTGTGTGTGAGTGGGCAAGGTCACCTACCACACCCCTTTGGAACTCGCCACCCACATGCAAGCGTGGGGAGCCAGCCAAACACTATAGCTTTACTCCACTTTATTTTTTATAAAAAAGAAGCCACGACTCCCATGAAGGACAAGCGGGCGATCATCTCCTGGATTTTTCTACCGGCGCCAGCTCCCCCAGCTCTGCAGGCGATTGTATGGGCTCAAGGATGCTGCACTAGTGCTCTCTCTCCCAGGCGACTGCATCTCCACAGGATGAGCAAACTTACCCAGGCTGCAACTGTACTGCTGCGCATGCTCTTCTTCAGGCGGCTATACTTCCAGCAAGCGACTGCACTTGTTTCCCCAGCAGACTGCCTTCTCTTCGCCAGGTAATCCTGCAGGCTGCTGTGTTCTCTTTTTCATACGGGCAGTACAGACTGCTGTACTTTCAACAGGCGGCTAACAACTCCAGCCAACTGCGCTGAGCAAGCAGCTGCCACCTCCAAAAGGTTGTGCTGCTATCTTCACAGGCGGCTCGTATTATTACTAGCAGACGATGCTGCCCTTGAAGGCGCCTGTGTGCTCTCTTGAACCTGTCTTCCAGCAGGTTGCCCTATCCACTGTAGGCACCTACACCGCCTTCATCTCCTCTTTGCAATCAGAGTGCTCATCTGCAATCAGGCGACTACATATTGGTTGCTCTTCCACGCCTCTTGAGGCTGAGCCACCTTCTCATATACATCAGGTGGCTGTGCTCCTACAGCGAGACTTTACCTTTCCTAAGGCGGTTGCTCCATTTTCTTTTTGCAAGAGGTGGCACTTCTTTTCCACTGGCGGCTACAAGAGGACTACACACCTCTTAGGTGGCTACACTTTCTACACAAATACCACGGGTATTGGTCCTCCATTTGCCATCCACAAGTAAGTGAAATTTTCAAATTTAAGTAAAGTATTTTTGATAAATCTGATAAGGGACTCTCTCCACGGCAACACCCGTTCGGTGCCGGGTAGTCCAAGCTATTGGAGAACCTCGGTCCAAAGGTGCTAAGATCGGGAGAGCCATGCGTTAGTACAGGAGCGCCTGTTTGTGCCTGGTCCTGGAACACCAGTTGGGCGCTCTCCGCGGAATCCAGTGAAAGCACAGGACCGTAGAGACTGGACCACTCAGTGGTCGTTCTGCTTCGAACATCTACATCGAATTTCGACTTCGAGCCTATTTGTTTGGTACTGTATTCATATGTACATGGACATCGTCTGGTTCTTGGAACCCATGGAGCATTGTATTTGTTAAATACTCCCAATAAATATATCATATATTGAGGGGGGGTCGGCCCGTTCCGGCCCCAGTGCTAGTGTCAATTTATCTATTTCATTTCATTTCAATTTCAAGTTGTAATTAAGTTGTCCATTTCAAATTGTGGTATTAAGTTGTGCTATTACGCGTGTGGGTGTCCAACGGAGTCATTCCCACTTGACGGGATCGGTTTCAAGACCTACGGTTGGGTGGTGAGTTGCAAACCACAATTCTTCGAGGTCATACAATGTGTGTGACACCTCATCTACAAAACCTTTGTTATGGTTTCTTAGGTATGTGGTTCTATGTCGGGATGATCCTTGGCTAGGTCTATGAAGACCTTACAACAAACATCTTTTCTCTCTCTTTCTCTCTCTCTCTCTTTCTCTCTCAGGCAAGCAAGCGGGCAACAAAGCAGGAGGGGTGGGCGCAGCGGGAGGGGGGGGGGGGCGCAGGCAAGCAGCCCCCCCCCTCCCGTTTCGCTGCCCGCTGCTTGCCTGCGCTCCCCCCTCCCGCTTGCCCACCCCTCCCGCTCTTCGCTCTCCCCTCCGCTGCGCCCACCCCTTCCATTTCGCTCTGCGCCCACCCCTCCCGCTGCCTGCCTGCGCCTCTGTCACTGTTCGCGTGCAGTCGCCCCCTCTCAGCCCGTCTCTTTCGCCAGGCCTTTGTGTCACTGTTCGCCCCCTCTTAGCTCGTCTCTTTCGCCAGGCCTCTCTGTCACTGTTCGCCTGCATCTGTCTGCCTGCCTGCCTGCCTGCGCCTCTCTGTCATTGTTCGCCTGTAGTCGCCCCTTCTCAACCCGTCTCTTTCGCCAGGCCTCTCTGTCACTGTTCGCCCCCTCTCAGCCCGTCTCTTTCGCCAAGCCTCTCTGTCTTTGTCTGCCCTTGCTCAAGCCCCCAAGGCAGCAACATAATGGGGACTTGAATTTCATCCATTTCTTCTCTCTCTCCCCCACATATTTACCTGCTCCTTTCAAACATTCCCTCCCTCTACAATGGGAGGGTCTGTAGATGACAAAATCAGCCAGCTTGATCATATCCTTAGGGATCTTATTAAGGACCAGAAGAAGACACTGGACAGCACCATCACCGCCATCAAGAAGGACTTATTGACGCGTATGGGGAAGCTGGAGGCCGAAGCCGAAATATGGAAGGAAGAGAAGCTTACCATGCATGAGGAGTGGAAGAAGGAAAAGCTCGCCATGCAGGAGGAAATCAACCTTTTGAAGGGCGAAGTGGCATCCTTACGCGATCATCCACGGGAGGAAGGAGAGACTCTTGAGGTGGACAAAGAGGCAATCAAAGAAGAGATCACCAAAACCCTCACCCACACAATCGAGGGGAAAATGGAGGCGGTCCGCGAAGGATGGGTAGAAGTGATGAAGAAGAACATCAAAAAGGAGGTGCAAGAAGATGTACAAGTGATGAAGAAGAACATCAAGAAGGAGGTACAAGAAGATGTACACATGATGCAGTCTACTCTTGATGAAGAGAAGATGCGACGGATCCGGCGCCTCAACATCCGAGTCACAGGGATACCAGAGAGCACTACCTCCACGCCTGAGATTGACGGGCGGAACCTATGTACCAAGGTAGGACTAAAGGAGGATGAGCCGCTCCCATTCACTAGAGTATGGAGGACAACCCCAAAGGACTCCACCAAAGGCAAGGCCTTAGTGCTACAGTTCCCGGACGAGGAGAGTAGGATGAGGTTTATGAGAGGACGGGCTATCTTGAGGAGCTTGCCAGGGGACCCCATCTACTTCGATGATGACCTCACATGGATGCAACTGGAGCACAGAAGATTATGCATGCCGAAGATCAAGGCGGCACGCAAAGAAGGACAGAAGGCACATTATAGGGACGGTCACATCTACATTGATGGGAAGAGGGTCGAATAGCGGCATCTGGCCTATGAGACACGGAGGAAACAACATGAAGACAAAGAGATACACAGAGCAATCTGGAACTGTAATGGAGTCCTATGGACACATCCAGGGAGACTTGAGGAGGTGATGGAGGGCCGGGATATCATCTTGATGACAGAGACACATGAGAGCCCGGAGAGGGGCTTACCATGGGTTGAGGGTTATCAGTGGGAGTCAGCTCACCGACAGGGGATGAGATAGGCCACCTCCCGAGGTTCAAGAGGCATTGCAGTGCTTTTCAGGCATGGGTTACATGAGCATGTTCGAGTCGTAGCACGAGACTCGGAGGCGAGATACATGTGGATTAGCTTACGCCCCTCGGAGACCACATGGATTTATATCGCCCTTTGCTACTTTCCTCCGAAGGGGTCGCGGTTTGCCACCACCGAGGAGCCGGGTGGAGGAGAGGCTAGTGAGTCTCCATACTCTGTCTTATCTGAGGAGATCTTACACTATTCGACACTGGGAGAAGTCTTCTTGATGGGGGACTTCAATGCACGGACTCAGAGCACACACTACGAGATCTATGACTTTGAGGATCCCCTGAGACTAGAGCCGCTAGCTACAGAGGATACATGGACAGCTTGGGGCCCGACACCATCTCGTTATTTATAACGGGATGACTCAGTGGCCAGATTCAGGTGGGTTGACTTGCTTTCCAGAGGGAGGTGGTAGTAGTACAGTGGATTATGTGATGGGATCCCGGGAGGCAGCAAATATGGTGTCTCACTTCACCGTACCACCATGCCCATTGGGGCGGATCATACATACCTATCCCTCACTTTCAGGAGCTTATTGGAGACCCACCCACCCATCATACAGCCACCACGCACTATTTTTCACTTCACTCAGGACCTAGCCGAGGTGTACGACTATCATGTTCATGATCAGCTATTTGCCTTAGATCCATCGGCACCCATGGCCATGCTCACCTCCCAGCTCTCACATGTACTACACTCCGCAGCCGCGAGGAGTTTCCCATACCACATACAGACAGGACGGCCACCTACATCAAGGAGCATGCCCTAGAACCGATGGTATGATGATGAATGCAGAAACCTTTACCACAGTCTCCGAAAGCAAAGGGCTCGCAAGGAGATCACCCGGAGGCAGGCAAGCAGGAGGATGCATACTCTCACCCGCCGTAAGCGACGAGCTTATGAGGAGGCTCAGTACTAGGACACATATCACATGCTCATGAGCAGAGATGCTGCTGCTGCTTGGAGGAGACTCAGAGAGCCCCGTCCTCCCACACCGATTGCCGATCCTCAGACCTGGCAGACATATGCAGAGACACTTTATGATGTGCCTGCACAGCCCCCTATACCACAGCCCACAGAGCCATGCTCCACAGTCTCCACCTTCTTCACCCCACCTATGGTTAGGAGGGCCATATGCCGACTCCAACATGGACGGGCGACAGATCATACAGGATTACAGGGAGAGCATCTCATCTATGCTATCGGTACATTGGCACCATTTCTTGCTCATCTCTTCAACAGAGCTCTGTCAGAGGGGTTTCCGGCTGAGTGGACGATGCACACTATTGTGCCGATCCATAAAGCGGGAGATGTACTAGAACCCGGGAACTACAGGACCATCATGATTGGCCATATATTGGCCAAACTATACGGGGCAATTTTGGAGGCAGAGCTAAGCACTAATGCAGAGGTTGGGGGATTGAGAGCAGCAGGCCAGGCAGGCTTCCGTCGAGCCTTCTCGACCATCGACTACATTTTTACATTGAGGTGCCTGATTGATCAAGCCAAGGCACGGAGGCAACGGCTCTATTGTTGCTTTGTGGATTTCCGCAAGGCATTTGATACTCTGCCCAGAGAGCGCCTCTTTCGGCGACTACAGACACTAGGCATACCTTCAAACATGATGTGGGGCATATACAGGCTATATGAGCAGGTGTTTGGGAGAGTCCGATGCCCAGGAGGCTTGTCCGACACAGTTGCTAGCACCATTGGTGTGAAGCAGGGGTGCCCGCTCTCCCCCACGCTCTTTGGGCTCTATATTGATGAGGTGGTCGATTACATCACACAGGGAGGAGGCTCTGGGGTTGAGCTATCAGGTATTACTGTCCATGTTATGCTTTATGCTGATGACATCGTCTTGGTATCCGACACGCAGGTTGGGCTTCAAAGACACCTTGTGGCTCTTGATGACTTCTGCGCACAGCAGGGGCTCACAATGAACCTTGGGAAAACCAAGGTTATGATCTTCCACACTTCACCCGCAGTCGGGAGCCACACTACTCTCACATTAGCACGAGGGCGGGTCGAGGTGGTGAGCTCTTATGTTTACCTTGGCATCACATTTACTAGCTCAGCTGGATGCTTCTCCATGGCTCAGGCAATCCGAGACAGAGTGACCCGGGGGTATGCAGCTCTTGCTGGCCTTGAGCGTCAGTGTCATCAGGCACATTTTCAGGAACCCCGCACGAAGGGGTGACTCTTTGATACATTAGTGACACCAGCCTTGATGTATGCAGCAGCGGTTTGGGCACCAGGACTTGCAGCCTCCACATGGGTACAGCTGGAGAGACCACAGATCTTGATGCTCTCGAGGATGATACGCAGCAAACCATCCGTCCCGCACGACATTGTTCGAGCTGAGTTTGCTGCACCACCTATGGCAGTGGAGGCATTGTTCCAAACGATCTCCTTTATATACAGGATGAGGGAGATGCCCATGGAGAGATTATCCCGCCGAGCTTTTGAGGCATCTAGACAGTTGGCCGGGGTTGGACATACTGAATCTTGGTATGCACAGATGCTACAGTGGTTCTCACATCACGGTATAGACATTGAGCGGTTGCCACCTTTTCAATATGATCAGTCTGCTCCACGGGGTTACCTCTCTCTCAATGAGAGGAACAGAGTGATGAGACAGGACATATGGCAGCACTACATACAGGAGACATGGACAGCACCAGAGAGCCCACTACCACCGAAGATGCTGTATTACAGAGACCACTTTATGAGCATTTCAGGGGATGGGTTTATACATCGACTGCGGTACATGGATGTATACATGCCACAGCTCTCGTGTTGCTATTGGACAGCTGCGAGTCTCATCACATCAGCTAGAGATAGAGGCTGGGAGAGCGGCACGGGTTCCTAGAGCTGAGCAGATATGCAGATTGTGCCGCGAGGAGGTGGAGACTGAGGATCACTTTGTATGTAGATGTAGAGCCCACCAGGGGGTCAGAGATAGATATGCAGGATTGTTTGAGGAGCACTCTTCACTACATCAGTTGATAGAGGCCTCGGACCAGCGACAGCTTGGCAGACTACTACTAGAGCTTCATAGTTCTTGAGTGAGACTCCTCCAGACACCCGCTCCCACTAGGGGTGGGAGACAGTCTCAACTCACAGATTTCTTCTGGAGAGCTATGCCAGTGCCAGCTGATGTACCACGTGGGGTGACCGCACAGAGAGCAAAGGAATTGAGAGCCAGGAGGAGACCTAGAGAGACTGGACATAGAGCACCCCGACTCCGTCACCGAGAGATAGCAGCTATCCGAATGAGACACCAGATGGAGACACAAGTGAGGCTAGCTCGCTTTCATTCAGACTCAGGGTACATGTTCATGCCATTCACAGCCTCAGCATCGGCGATGTATGATATCTTATATCTCTCTAATGGCACTGGATGGAGTTAGACATAGATCTGCATAGCATGCTTGTACTACCCCTTCAGCATGTAGAGATGCATCTTGCCTTAGCACTCCATCCACATCCCCACCCCCCTTATATTGTTTGTATATGGGCTCCACCGATCCATGATGATTCACAGTTGTATCCAGACACATGCACACTTTTTCTTTTGTTTCTTTTCTTTCGATGACCGGAAGAACACAGTTGTATTATTTTTTGTCTCATAGGCCGACTTTGGCCTCTCGTAGACGTTAATCTCTCTCTCTCTCTCTCTCTCTCTCTCTCTCTCTCTCTCTCTCTCTCTCTCTCTCTCTCTCTCTCTCTCTCTCTCTCTCTCTCTCATTCATTTCGCCTCGCTGATTCGTTTGCCGCCGCCCGCTATGCTGGCCCGCCTTCCTCTCCGGTAGGCCCTGTGAATCCGCCTCGCTGATTCGCTTCACTGTTCGCCGCCGCCTGGCTATGCTGTCCCGCCTCCCTCTCCGCTAGGCTCTGCGCCCTGTTTCACCACCCACCCTTGCTCAGGCCCCCAAGCAGTGTTGCCAGGCGTTTCTGAAACGGCAGGTATGCAACGGGTTTCATACGTTTTGAAACGTTTCATAAAAGGTAAGAAACGGGTACAAAAAGGTTTCATACAAAATAGAAAAAGCATGTATATTTTTAACTTGAAATATACAAAAGAAAAAACTGTTGACATAACTTATAAGAGACCACATTGAATTCATTTCAATAAATTTAAAATACATGTAAGATATGATGATATCACAAATCACGTGGGTGATCACTGCGAGTCCTCTTGGAGACACTTTGACGTGCTTCAGGCTCTCCCAGATTGGGGATATCCTCAAGGGGGATACCTAGCTGCAAGGCCTTCCAAGCCTTGAGGCTATCATAGATTTCTTGTGGCACATGCTTACATGGCCAGATGCCAAAACCCTTTGTTTGTGACAAATGTGCCTTCAGCCTGGTGACACTGCCATGGTGCTTATCAACACAAAAGTTGCTGTAACACGTGGAAGCTCTGGGAGTCTTCTTTCAGCCCTAAACACTCTTGAGAACCTTCTCATGCAAAAACGCACCATCTCATGCAAAAACGCAGATATAGAGAGAGAGTAGAGGGAGAGGGAAGTGCTGGAAATTCAATATATTTCTATGATACAAAAAAGGTATCTGAATCTGCAGCCATGGGCTGCCTTACATAAAAGGTGATGACACCTGAATCTGTCCCCTATGGGACCTCTAAGGATCCAATCCCCCTAGTGGGAGAGAATGAATACAATGACAGGCACTTGGGCTATTTATAGCCCTTTGAAATTCCTGGGGAACTGGCCAACTGCTGGTCGGCCAGTTCATATATTCATAAATCCCTTTTTAATGCAGCCGACTGGTTATACTTCTTGCTCATGATGCGCCTACTGCTCACAACCTGCTGACGTCATCCGACAGCTCTTCTGGCAACCAGCATCCTCTGTCCTGCAACCGACAGCCCTTATCTGGATCATGCGTTTCAGCCGTCTGCTTCCCTCCGTGATCCCACTTGTCCTGTTCCATGCCCACCACTGATGATACACCTGAAGCTCTTACATTCTGGTTCTACCTATCTTCTACTGGTTCATACTCTTTATCTGGTTGCCTTTTCTGGATCTAGCCCTGAGAATGTCCATGGCATCTATGATGCACATGACAGTTGCATTTCCACTTTCCGGAGCCCGAGCCACCATATCTAGACTCGAAGGTAACATTGTTCCAAACAGAATCACCTGTTCGAGGCATCCTACAAGGCGGGGATAAATGCAGATTGTTGGCCCTGCAAGTGCGACACAGAACATAAACTAATCTCATTATATGATTCATGATTTTAAATGTCATCTTGGCCAACAATAGAGCAAGGGGAAGAGAAGGTAGATAGCCTTAGAAGTAAAGCCTCAATAGAGCGACGGTGGACAGTGGAAGATACGCCATAAATATTGATGGAAGAGAAAAAAGTGTGCTGCTTTGTGAGTTGTGCAGAGAAAACCAACATAAACCAAAACATGACATTACCCCTTTGGAAGACCTCCACAAGGCCCAAGGACACCAAGGAGCAGGCGGGCTGACACGAGCGATGGCAGGCTAGCACACAAATCGACAAAAAGTCACAGGCGACAAAAAGTCACTGGGAAACATGAACGAAAGTGCACCGTACGAAACAATTCGTTTTTTAGGTTTTTAAAATATGCATGATGAGAAAAACGCGTTTCGTACAGGACAAAACGTTTCGAAACGTTTCCTACGTTTCGAACCTGTACGAAACACGTTTCTATCCAACTGTGCCCCCAAGGAGGCAAGATAGCTCTCTCTCTCTCTCTCTCTCCTCCTTGCCTGTGGAAAGGACTGCAGAGTAATCTAGAGGAATGGCCCCGAGTCTCCAAGAGAAACTCGAGGCCCTCGAGACAGCAATGAAGGCACTAATCAAGGAGAACAAGAACACATCCGATTCCAACCTCAATGAGGTGGAGAACAAACTACACCGGCACATCATGGCCCTCGAAGCACGGGTAACGGACCTTGAACAAGAGAACACGGCACTCAAGGAGGAGGTGAGTGCATTGAAAGTGGAACTGGTAGCCATAAAGAATACTAAGAAGGAAGAAGGGGAGATCAATGACCACTCTCACGGCCATCAAAGAAGAGATCTCCAAGGAGATCACAAAGGACATTGAGGGAAAACTCGAAGCCAAGCAGCTAGGATGGGTTGAGGTGGTGAAGAAGAACATCCGTAAAGAAGTGAGGGAGGAGACTCAAAGGGAAGAACACCAAATCATTCACACCACCATTGAGGAGGAGGAGATGAGGCATGCCCGCCGCCTCAACATTCGAGTCACACGTATAGCCGAGACACCCGACTCCACTCCTGAAAGAAAGATGGACAGCTTCTATGCATCAAGCTTGGCTACTGGGAAGAGGACCCTCTCCCCTTCACCAAGGCATGGAGAGCCGGGAAAGACTCAACACAGAGGCGTGCCCTCATCCTACAGTTTGCAGGAGAGACGGAGAGGGTCACCTTGATGAGGAAGAGGGTCATACTACGAGGTTTAGAGGGAGCTCCTATTTTCTTGGATGATGATCTCACGAGGATGCAGCTTGAGCATAGGAGAGCTTGCATGCCACGAGTCTTACACGCGAGGAGAGAAGGCAAGAAGGCCTTCTATCGAGATGGTCGGGTCATCATTGATGGCCAGCCCATGGATTAGGCCCATGGATTAGCGGTTTGGGGCCTATGGGACACAGACCAGGCTACTTACAGAGATACACATGGCAGTATGGGACTGTAATGGTTCACTATGGGTGCAGCCTCGACAACTGGAGCATGTTATGGTGGGGAGAGACATCATACTTCTGACAGAGACACATCAGAGCCCAGAGAGAGGGCTACCTCGAGTAGAGGGATTCCAGTGGGAGTTAGCATACAAGAGGACCACACGCCAGGGTACCTCGAGAGGGTCAAGGGGAGTAGCAGTTCTATTCAGACGGGAGCTACAGGGGAGACTGAGAGTGGTAGCAGAGGATCCAGAGCCCAGATACATGTGGATCAGCTTACAGCTCTCACAGGACAGGGTTATATAGATAGCCCTATGTTACTTTCCTCCATTAGGATCCTCCTATGTCATTACAGAGGACATGCCACAGGAGGAGGAGACAGGAGCCTCGCCATACACTTGTCTGTCAGAGGAGATTATGCATTATTCTACACTAGGGGAAGTATTTCTTACGGGTGACTTCAATGCCCACACACAGAGCAGACAGTGTGAGGTGTATGACTATGATGACATGGAGATCCTCCACCCTGTGGATCCAGAGGAGATAGGGGGGCTAGTTGGGCATCAGAGGACACTGGACCAAACAAAGGACATTATGGGGACCACTTACTAGAGTTGGGAGCCGGGCATCGTCTCATTATTTATAACGGGATGCTACAGTGCCGGGATCAGGAGGGCTGACATGCTTCCCACATGGGGGTCATACACAGGCCGGAGGCACAGTGGTAGACTACATTATGGGGTCTTTGGAGGCATCACAGCTTGTCACCTCATTCTCCATTCCACCTCGTCCTATTGGAGCAGATCATACATACTTGGCATTTTCACTAGCCGGATCACCAGTATCACCAACCCCCCACATACCGACGCCACACACTACCATCTACCTCACACATGACATGGCAGACATATACACTGGCAAAGTAGAGGATGGGCTCCTACTCATGGATCCCCTGGCACCTATGGATACCATTACAGACCAACTCGCATCACTCCTACACACGGCTGCATTACAGAGCTTCCCACATCGTGTCCACTCAGGAGAGCCTGCGAGATTTGGGACTATGCCCCAGAACAGATGGTATGATGACGAGTGCAGAGCCCTATACTCACGGCTCCGCATACAGAGAGCCCTGGGAGCCATCAAAGAGCAGGAGTCGAGGAGAGAGATGAGGAGACTTACTCGCCGCAAAAGGCGGGCCTTCGCAGAGATACAGGAGCTACAGATCTTCCATTTCTTCATGAGTAGAGATAGCCCTATCTCATGGCGGCACTTCAGAGAGCCCCGGACACGAACACCCATTGCAGACCCATAGACATGGCACACAAATGCAGAGGGCCTATACCACGCCCCACAGCAACCACCTATATCTCAGCCACAGAAGCCTCGACCTACCACAGCTAGCTTCTTTACCCACTTGATGGTAAAGTAAGCTATCCGCTGCCTACAACATGGACAGGCCGCCGACCATATGGGCCTACAGGGTGAGCATCTCATATATGCAGTAGATTCTTTGGCCCCTTTTCTTGCACACATGTTTAACAGGGCACTAGCAGAGGGTTTGCCTGCGGAGTGGACGATGCACACCATTGTGCCGATCCACAAACACGCGATATGCTTGATCCGAGCAACTACAGGACGGTTATGGTTGGCCACGTGTTGGCCAAACTCTATGGTGTAGTGTTGGAGCAAGAGCTTAGCTTATATGCTGAGCGAGCAGGTTTACGCTGATCAGGGCAGGCAGGCTTCAGGAGAGCTTTTTCTACCACTGACCATGTATTCACTTTGAGATGTATGATTGATCAGGCCAGAGTGAGGATGATTGATCAGGCCAGAGTGAGGAAGAGAAAGCTCTATTGCTGCTTTGTGGATTTCCGCAAGGCATTTGACACAGTACCACGAGAGAGGCTCTTTCAACGCCTGCAGTCTCTTGGCATACCAGCAGATATGACATGGGGCATCTATGCATTATATGAGCAGGTTTTTGGGCAAGTCAGATGCCCAGGAGGTATGTCCGAGACTATTGCTAGCACCATTGGTGTGAAGCAAGGATGCCCACTTTCCCCCACGCTATTTGGGTTATATAATGATGAGGTGGCTGACTTCATTACATGGGGAGGCGGAGATGGAGTTGACCTAGCAGGTACCTTAGTACATATTATGCTTTATGTTGATATTGTATTAGTGTCTAAGTCTCCAGGAGGTCTACAGCAGCATTTACATGCACTCGATGATTTCTGGGGTCTTACTGTGAACCTTGGGAAAACCAAGGTTATGGTCTTTCATACATCGAGATAGGGTAAGAGTCAGCTAACATTCACTCTCGCAGGATGCCAGGTGGAGGTGGTGACATCATACGTGTACCTAGGGGTTACCTTCTCTGCAGCAGCCACGCGCTTCACCATGGGTTCAGTAGCCAGAGCTAGATTGACACGGGGATATGCATCATTGGCTATGCTAGAGAGACAGTGCCACCAGGCGCATTTTCACGAGCCCCGGACGAAGGGGTGGCTAGTTGACACCTTAGTCACACCGGCACTGATGTATGGAGCAACGGTATGGGCGCCAGGCCTTGCTACCCATTGGTGGACACAGATAGAGAGACCACAGGCCCTCATGATGGCACGCATGATACGCAACAAACCGTCAGTACCCCATGACATTATCCGAGCAGAGTTTGCTGCGCCTCCTATGATGGTAGAGGCCATATTCTAGACTATATGCCTGCTAGACAAATTCAGAGAGATGCCACAGAACAGATTGTCATACAGAGCTTTTGAGGCATCTAGACAGCTGGCTGAGGCAGGAGACAGAGGATCATGGTATGCACAGGTCACACATTGGTTCTCACAACATGGCCTAGACATGGATCATCTACCACCATTCCAGTATGACAGGGATGCACCACATATCCGTCTCTCTCATAGTAAGAGGAACAGGGTATTGAGACAGGACCTATGGCAGCTCTATACACGAGAGACATGGATATCGCCTACACAGCCTCTTCAACCGAAGATGCTATACTACAGAGATCACTTCATGAGTATCACTGATGTTGGATTTATAGAGAGGCCTAGATACATGGAGGGCTTTTTACCGCACGGCTCCCGCGTAGCTATTGGTCAGCTTAGAGTCTCATCACATCGATTGGAGATCGAGACTGGCAGAGCAGCACGGATCCCCCGCGAGGAGAGGGTATGCAGATTGTGCAGAGAAGAGGTGGAGAGTGAGGAGCATTATGTATGCAGATGCAGAGCATATACAACCATTAGATAGATATCCCATTTTATTCAAAGAGCCACATTCCCTACGCCAGCTCTTTGAGGCAGCGAACCAGCACATACTGGGGAGACTCATTCTAGACATACAGTGTCATAGAGAGACATCATTACAGGCTCAAACAGCTCTAGAGGGGGGACGATAGACACATATTACTACACTTTTTCAGAGATCCACCCCACTCCCAGCCCCTACACGGCAAGGAATTACTCTCCATAGAGCAGAGACACTCAGAGCCTGCAGGAGACAGAGGACACCTGGCTTTCGGACACCATGCCTATACTAGAGAGAGATGACAGGGATCAGAGCTCAGTTTCAGAGAGGGTGCGGAGCGGCTGGCTTGCTTCAGAACAGACCCATGCATGTTCTTCAGGGAGTTGTGGACACCCCCTTCATTGATGTATACCATCTTATAACCCCAGTATGGTACAGGATGGAGCTAGCCATGTTGCATATCATGATTGTACACTCCATGCATATAGCTTTGCATTCTTCTAGTAGTACAGCTTCATCCCCTCCCCCACTCATTCTACTTATTGCAGACCCAGATTCAGCTTTTTAGTTCAGTACTTTTTCATTTTGTTGGGATGACAGAGGATACCCCACATAGGTACACTGACTTGTCTCATAGGCCGAGTTCGGTTTTTTGGAAGACGTTAATAAAATCTTTCTTTCTTTCTTTCTTTCTCTCTCTCTCTCTCTCTCTCGTGTTCAATAGAGCCCTTTGTGAAGGATTTCCACCCTCTTGGTCCGCTAACACAGTCATCCCCATCCTGAAAACCGGAGACCCACTTGATCCTAATAATTACAGGACGATCATAATTGGCCACACATTGGCCAAACTCTATGGATCAGTGCTAGAGGTGGAGCTCAGTTCATTTGCAGAGAGAAAGGGATGTAGAGCTTGACCACATCTTCACCCTCCGTGCCAACATTGAGAAGAGTAGAGCACAAAATCACAAGATTTACTTCTGCTTTGTGGATTTCCACAAAGCTTTTGATATTGTGCCCCAACCCCGCCTCCTACACCGTCTACAGGAGATAGGAGTCCCATCTAACATAGTTTGGAGCATCATCGCCCTCTATGAGTCTGTCACTAGGCGAGTGAGAGCCCTAGGAGGTACATCGTAGGAGATTTCCAGCACTCTTGGGATAAAACAGGGCTGCCCTCTATCACCCACTCTTTTTGGCCTCTACATTGATGAGATTAGGCAAGGCTGACAGGCATACCGATCCCCCTACTTCTTTATGCAGATGATCATCTTCCTTTCAAATTCAGCTGAGGGGCTTCAGAGACAGTCGGATGCCTTACATGACTTCTACACTCAACGGGACATCTCTGTTAACCTTGGACAACACCAAGGTAATGGTCTTCAATACCTCCCGCCCCTTCACATCAAAATTGGGCTTCACATTACAGCGGGGATCTTGTGGAGATTCTCTAATCCTATGTCTACCTTGGTGTCATTTTCACTGGCCCACACTTCACCGTGCTTCCCACATCACATGCTAGAGTGACACGGGGATATGAAGCCTTGAGCTTCCTTGAGCGGCAATGCTTCTAGGCACATTTCCACGAGCCCAAGACAAAGGCTTGGCTTTTTGACACCCTCCTCACACCAACCTTGATGCATGGAGCAGCCTTCTAGCGGCCAGATTTATCCGATGAGGATTGGCAACAAGATGAGAGGCCCAAAGTCATGATGTTCTCCTGTATGATCCACGACAAACTATCAGTTCCACACCAGATTATCCAGGCAGACTTTGCTGCAGCCCCGATAGTAGTGGATGCACTCTTCTAGACAGTCATATACCTCCATCGCATTAGTCACATGGATCCCCACACGTACCTGAGCAGTCCTCGAAACAGCTAGCACTCAAGGGCCACCCTAGAGAGTACACTTTGGACTCTTCTTTTATCCAGATCTCACATGAGGACACCAACAGGGTTATCCGGTTAGATCTTCTCAGCCTCTACACCCGCTACACATGGATCACACCTTTCGAGCTCCCTCTCCCATCGATCCTTAGCTTTTCAGTTTTTAGCTTTTCAGCTTTGTACCTTGTACCTTTTTCTTTATCTGGATACCCAAAGGACATTGACAGTTGTATATTGTTTTGTCTCATAGGCTGACTTCGGCCTCTAGTAGACGTTAATAAAGTCGGCCTCTAGTAGACGTTAATAAAGCTTTCTTTATTTATCTCTCTTCTTTTCTGTTCCATGATGAGATATGCCATGGGCATTATTTTCTCACTTTGGTCTCATAGGCCCATTGGGTCTCTGGCCATCAGGGCACCAGCCACGCTCCCAGGGAGTCACCACTGATAGAGCAGTCGTCTTATGTCATGCTGGTCGGCCATGCCCAACACACTCCAAAGCCAAATCCACACTCTGCCATGCATCAGGGGCACCACAAGACCTCCAAACATCCACCACCTTCCGTGAAAGTGCTGCATACGAGTAAAAAGATTTGAGAATGCGCACAGGGGGAGGAGAACTGTGACTCCCGGGACCTCTGATGCCCAGTACTACTGGGCAATGGTCAGATTTTGACATTCCAGGCGCTACGAGTGCATAACCACCTCTGCGAACCCAATCGTCACCGTAGAGACGGTCTAATCGGGAATAAATGCAACCTACATCTCTCCTTCAGTTGGTCCAGGAGAAGAGGGAGTGAGTTTGGCCTCCTATGGATGTCATCCTCCCAACCTGCCCTCTCTAAGGGGTGAGCAATGCCCTCATGCCCCCTTCAGGTTGCTCAACCATGTTGAAGTCCCCTCCAACAATAGAATGGTCTACCTTAGGGAGAGAGTTGGTGATGGCATTTCAGAACAATATTCCCTCCCCTCTAAGATTAGGAGCATACACATTCAAAATGCCAAGTTTCATCCCATTTGCATAAGAATGACCCCCTACTCTGGCAGGCATAATGACCCCATGGCCAACAACGAAGGGAAAAATAGTGGTTACCATTGATAAACATACACAATCTTTGGTCCCATCGGCACCTGACCAAAAGGTGTGCCCTGATAAAATCTTCCCGGATCTATTACACTAATCAGAAGTAAGTCTGTGTTCTTGCAATAGCAGGATGTCTATAGGACCTTCTGCGACTGCAGGGTGAAGCTAGTTCCTAATGAACTAATTCCAGTGGCGAGGAAAATACCACCAAGACCCTGCACATTCCATGAGACAACTCATGGTTCCTGTGCTAGAGGTCTGGTGCCTGACCACGTTTCATATATCTGGCGCCTATCAAATATGAACAGTGCAATTAAGGAGCAGAAACTGCTCTAGAGTGTTGGCAACCAATGGAGCCAGCAGATTACGATGCATTACATCCAAATGCAAAGTATCACCACGTGCTCCCTCATCACTATGAGACTGCAGTGCATCTATATCCAAATTTAGAACATCATCACGTGCACCCTCACCACCAAGAGACTGCCACACATGTACATCAGGCTCAATACTAAGAACAATCATTGCACATTCTGAATTACCCACTTCTGCGCAGTCTAGGGTGCTCCACTAAAGGGTCTGGTGCAACAAGAGGAGGTCATCTGCTGTCTCTGCCCATAACCCCACGCGGCTAGGCCTAGGGGTAGAGCAGCACAAGGAACGCTGTGCATGTCTGACTGGTAGCTGCTGTGCCTGTCCACCAGACACATGTTGCTCGCGTCTGCCTCTTCTCTTCCTGTTTCTAGACACTCATGGCCAATGAAGTGGCAGACACCGCAGTGTTCCAGTTTCCGGTAATCTCAATCTTCTATCTGAAGTGCGAGCCATCTGGTCTCTGCACCAGCAAGACATGATCCCCTGGGATGGCTGGATCAGAGACAAGCACAATAACTCTGGGTACCCCGTCTAAGCTGGCGGTGATGGCTTCTGAGGCAGACGAGGGTGGACCAGGTAGTGGAGGGATCTCCAGTACCGGAGGCAGCTCCTATTAACCTCAGCAAATTACAATAGGCCCTTGGGAGGCTAGGAAATCTAAGTGTAATGGAGGTGAGACGTCGGATTTCTTGCAGTGGATCAAAGTATGTGCAATACATGAAGAGGAAGATCCTTTTAGGACCAAGTGGAAGGGAACTACTGGCCAAAAGCCCAGAGTGGCTTCTGATAAGTCAAAGCCTACTTGGAAGAAGCCCCTACCAAGTAGGTGTACATCCTGGAAATGTTCTGCAACCTCCACGGGTAGGGCTGCTTGAAGCCAGTCCCATAAATGCTTCCTGTTCAATGTCAATCTGGAAGGTGTGCATCTCCTCTTGTGAAAAAATAATGGTTCTCCTGGCAGGGGGGGGTGAGGAAAGATTCTATGACTAAACAATTTGCTTGTTCCATAGACAGTGCATTTGAAAGTATTTAGAGAATAACACATGAGCTCTGGTTTGCAGATCGACAAGACTTAACTTCACCTATACACTGCATGAATTTTTAAAATGTTGATACCACAAAGCAGCCTACTTAATAGGTTCTAGGACGTGGTTGATTTTTTTCTAATTCAACATGCAACCAACTTGGACTGCTACCAACACCATCAAAAGTTGAAGAAGAAAAGGTTACCTCAGGAGACACACTGTGGGTCCCATATTTGTCATCCCAGTACATTGTGCTTATACGATACAGTTGCTGAACACTCAAGACCTGTAGCAATATTTAGTCAGAATGATGCCCCAAGAAACTTACAAAAGCACACCTCAAGAAGGAACATAACCATCAGTAGAGATCTTAGAAGGATACCGGGCATAGATCATGCATTATCTCATCCAGTGATTTTTTGGGCTTTTGATGAATGACCTGCAGTTGAGTTTATGGATAAGTACTTAATTTGATATCAACAAACTGACAACAAAGCAATGCAAGAAGGAAATCACACTCCAACTATAATTCTTATGGAAGCACGCGTGCACATGCACACAAGCACGTGCACACGTGCGCGAGAAAGAAGAAAGAAGCTTTTTTTAATGTTGTAGGCACAATCCCAAGAGACCAAATATGATCTATCCGACAGGAGTGAGATTCAAACACGAGACGTTGAATAACAACTCCATGAGCTAACCAATCTACCACACTTGGCTCATAGAACGGTTAGCCCATTTTGTTTATTTACCCACACCCCCGATGAGAAAATGAAATAAAATGAAATGAAATGATATATTAACCTCTCTAAGAGGCCATAGTGGCCTATGAGACCAAAACTGAGAGTACATCTGAAGTTGGTGTCTCATCAAAGAGAACAACTAAATCAGACTAAAAAGTACTCCTACAATTATAAGAACAGAACTGTAAGACTCCGAGATGATACTGAGTAGAAAATACTGGAAAATACTGAAAAATGTGTATCAGGTAGATCCATGTATGCTGATCAGTTGAAGTGTTGCCCTCTCCTTAGATCAAGTATCTCCGCCATAGGGCTGTCTAGAATGGAGAGGTCGTAGAAGCGAGGTCGGCGCCTCCGATGCCAAGCAATAATGGCTCTGATCTGCCGATGGTGGTGAGGATGCCGTGGTAGGGATCCTGGTGGGCGTGGCCGACGGGCACGACATAAGATAACTGCTCTATCAGTGGTGACTCCCTGGGAGTGTGGTCGGTGCCCTGATGGCCCAATGGAGGAGGTATCAGGAGGTGTGTAGGCTGGGTTGCTGGTGCTGGTGCCGAAGAAATCTGTCAGGGTCCTCTGTCTAGGTACATCATGGCTCGGCCTCTTGTCAGCCAAGAGGGTCTCTCTGTGTCTCCTGAGCTCAAGCAGAAACAATCCCAGGCATCTCTGATCCTCAAAATCCATGACCTTGCGTAACAGCCCAAAACCCTCTCGGAAGAGGCAGTGATATCTCCCTCGGATCTCATAATAGACTGTACATCGGCACATGTAGTGTTCCTCTGTCTCTACCTCCTGGTAGCATAGCTGACAAATGCGGTCATCCACGATCTGATGCACATATCGCCCTGTCTCAATCCGCAGCTGGTGTGATGAGGTCCGGATCTGTCCAATGGCACAACGTATCCCGTGTAATAGGTGTACATCCATGTACGCCGGGCAGGTGATAAAATCATCCGGTGAGAGGTGTAGAAAATGGCTCTTGTAATGAGCCATTTTCGTCCCCAAGGGCTCAAGGGGGCTAGTCCATGTCCTCGTTGTGTCCACTCTGATGATATCCATCCTGATCACGCAGTTTTGCTCTGAGCGGGTGAGATCCAAAAATGGACAATCTAGACTGTACTGAAAGGGTGGTAGTGCCTCTATCCGCAAACCATGTAGGTCAAACCATGATCTCATCTGAGCGTACCAACAATGAGTGTCTCCATCCTCTGCCAGCTGTATGGATGAGGTCAATGCCAATCGGGAGTACCTCTGCTGCGGGAGCTCCCATAGCCGCTGTAAAAAGGTAACTGCCTGGAATAGGGCCTCGGTTACTACTAGTGGGGCACCCAGTTCAACCCGAACAATCTCATCTGGTAGTACTGATGATTTGCTCCGAATCATGCGGGCAATCATCATAATCAGTGGTCTCTCCATTTGCCTCCATCCCTCATCTGTCCCTCTCTGAGATCTGTGATGTATACTGGGTCCCCAAATTGGAGCTCCGTACAGGAGGGTCGGTGTGACAAGCGTATCAAATAGCCACAATTTGGTGCGTGGGTCCTAAAACTGTATGTGTGAACACTGCCTCTCAAGTGCCCCCAAGGCTGCATGCCCTCGAGCTAATCTAGTTGTTGCTGCCTCCTTCAGGGAGAAACGCGGTCCTGTGAAAGTAACTCCCAAGTAGACATGACCTGACGTACTCTAACGGCTCCCCTCGGAAAGTGAATTGAGGCTCTGATCTCGTCACCCATGCCTGTGTGGTGTTAAACACCATAACCTTGGTTTTCCCAAGGTTCATTGTCAGATCTCTATCCACACAGAAAGCCTGTAATGCATCCAGGTGTCTCTGTAATCCCTCCGGAGAGCCTGAGATTAGAACAATATCATCAGCATATAACAAGATGGGTATCAACACCCCTGCCAGGCATGCCCTTGGGCCTCCCAATCTGTCTACATAATCAGAGACCGCGTCAATGTACAGTCCAAAGAGAGTGGGCGATAGCGGGGATCCCTACTTCACCCCTGTCGTGCTGGTCACCCTATCAAATAGTCCGCCTGGAGCTCGGACTCTGCCTGTCTCACAGACTCATACAAAGCATATATCCCCCACTGCATATCTTCAGGTACCTCAATGTCATGCAATCTGTGCATAAGCCTAGCACGTGGTACGGTATCGAAGGCTTTGCGGAAGTCCACAAAGCAGCATTGTTTCCTTCTCTTCTGTGCCCTGTCCTCTTCAATAAGTGCCCGAAGTGCGGCTCAACTCCGACTCCAATATAGAGCCATATAATTTGGCCAAGTAATGACCAATCATGATCGTCCTATAGTTGCCTGGTACCATGGGGTCCCCACTCTTAAAGAGTGGTACAATGATATGCTCTGTCCAACTTGTCGGGAAACCCTCACAAATGGCACAATTAAACACATGTACGATGAGCGGAGCCAAAGTGTCTGGTACATATGAGAAGTGCTCTCCAACTAGCCCATCATGATCGTGTGCCTTTCCATTCTGTAACATGTCTATCGCATCTAGCACCATCCGCATAGTAAAAAAGGTGCTGCTAGCCGGTCTAGCTCCCACTGGTGGGAGGGGGGGTGGGGGCATCATATAGCTCTCTAGCATAAGTATGCCATGCCTCAGGTGCAATAATCGGAGTACCAGGCTGTCTCTCCTGAAACATCTTCCATGCCCTCTTGCTATCCTTCCCCAAGAACAGTTGGTAGATCTCCTCCTCTAGCTTAGCCAGAAAGGCTCGTTTCTTCTTCCGCACAAGGCGCCGAAAGATCATCCTAGCCTGTCTATGCGTGTGAGACCCAATGGCAATCTCACGCTGTAGCTGTGCTCGTGTCTCACGACACTCATCATCATACCAATGTGGGGCAGTGCTGCGGGGGTGGGTGGAAGGGATAATAGTGCAGGGAAATGCATGAGGCGGATGCATGTAGTACACCTGCCAATCCTCTCGTGATCTCGTCCAAAGGGCTATGCGGGTCTAAAGCGAACAAGCCATCAATTATTGTATCTCGATGGACCCCAACTGTCTCACGTCTAAACTGATATCTCGGGTACCTATGTAGATGAGTGGCTGGCCCATCTCTCGGGGATCTACCTACTAGTGTGAAACTCAGGTATGCATGATCGGCTGCTATGCCTATGGGCCTACTGGAAATCGTGACACCCCGCACATCAAGTATCAATGAAGGAGATCCCATCAAGTAGTCCACTATGCTCGCTCCCCCTTTAGAGTTCCAGTGTGTGAGAGCATCTGATTCTTGCCATCTCGATAAGCCATTGTATATGACCAATGCACGTGCACTCCCGAGTGTGAGAAAATGCCTGCCATAATCTGTAATCTCCCCCTCATCCTGTGCTGATCTCTGCAACCCTTCATCCTCTGCCGTGATCTCCCGGTACATAGCCTCTTGAGTATCATACAACTCTGTCTGCTCTGTGCCTGTACGTGCATTAAAGTCTCCCAATAGTAATATGTCTCCCATGCTGGTAAACCTCATGATATCATCATATGGTGGTATATAGGGCGACTCTCTTGATGGTGCAAACCTGGTGTGGGCTGGGGGAAAGTAGCATACCGCCACATATAGCTCGCGGAGCCCCTCTCTGCATATTCGGACCCACATGCACCTCGCATCTGCATCTCTATGTACCACATGTATTTTGTCCGAAGCTCCTCCCTGTAAAGTATTGCCACTCCTCCAGATCCTTTGGTACCTCCCACTGTGCGTGGCTGAGGGCAGAAAACTGATTCCCATCTATAACCCCGACGTCAGGAAGCCTCTTGTTTGTGCACTGATGGGTCTCCGTATACATAGCAATATCACTGTGTCTGAAAGTATCCTCAGAGTATCCTGCATCTGTTCTAAGGGCTCCGTTGCAATTCCACACCGTGAATGGCAAGGTCTCATAGGCCGCGCACCGTCAAGCGGGCCTCCTCTCCGTAATGATGACTTCGCCATCTCTGTATACCGCCCATTTCCCCTCTTTCCTTGCCTCAAGCACACGCGGCATGTGTTCCTTCCAGTGTGCTATCTGTGCCGGTGTAAGGTCCTCATCCAAATAAATCTTTTCCCCCTTAAGGGCCATCCTTTTGGAAAGGAAGGCCTTTTTCTTCTCCAAGTCACCAAACCTGATGATCAATATCTTCGCCCTAGTTTCATCTCTGCCTACTCGCCATGCGCCGGTAATGGGTACATTAGTGGCTCCAATTTTTGTTGCAAGAGCTTTTGCATCCTCTTGGGGATTTCCCTTATCTTCCCAACCAACTACACGTACATGTAAGGCACGTGCCCGTCTCTTGGCTTCCTCTTCCAATGTAGCATTCGTCACCTCTACTTTATTGACCGGTGTATTCCTCTATTTTTTTACTACTTCAATCCATGGGTTGACTTCCTCAATTTGTTTCTTTGTGGCACTGGCAATTTCAGCCCATGAATGCATTTCCTTCTCACCTGCAGCCACTTTGTCTTACATGATTCCAAAGTGTTTTGCATTTCCGTGATGTCTTTTTCGTGTACGATGCAACTGTTGTGCCAATCTCTCGGAGCATGTCATCCTTCCATTTCTGCATCTCTTTTTTCATTTCCATGTGCATCAAGGCTTGGGCTAATTCCATCTCAACTCCTACTTGGGCTTGCATTTCTCCCTTCAATTGGATATATATCTCTTCCTTCAGCATTTCGTATATCACTTTCCTTTGGGCATGCATTTCCTCGGTCCATTCTTTTTCAAGCTCCTGTCGCATGGTGTTCATCTTTGTCCTTATGTGAAGCTGTAGCTCCTTATAAAGGGCCTCATCTCGTCGGGCCATCTTCGTAATCCTTCGTGAGCCAAGGGACATGATTCCTTCCCTCAGTCTTCTACAGTAGGCATTTGGTGCCTTCGTGGGGGTGTGAAAGGTTGTCTCACCATCCTGTTCCCCCTCTAGGGGTTGATACATGTTTTCCCCTACTAGTTGCTGCCTTGGGGGCTTGAGCAAGGGTGGGTGGGGAAAGGGAGCAGAACTGAAAACTGGCAATGCACCTTACTGTACCTTCTGCTCGACTGTACCTCTTGCACCTTACTGTTTGCACCTGCGCAGAACTGCAAAAGAGAGAGAAAGGGAAGTACAGTCCCTTCTGCACTTTCTGCAACTACCTGCAAACCCAAGCACCTCCTGCAGTCCTATTTGCCTAGCTTCCTTCGAAAAGGCGACGATTTTTGTGTACAAGACGCAAGCCTCCGCACTTCTGGTGGGCAAACGTGCACGCAATCGACTATGGCGCTTCGCTTCAGTCGGCCGGAAGAGAGTTCAGTCGGCTGCCTTCGATTCGGTGCACAGGTCATCTCAACAGGCGAGGGCACGTACAATGCACAGAGAGAGAGAGAGAGAGAGAGAGAGAGAGAGAGAGAGAGAGTTCATTGTAACCAAGAAAGGAAAGGGGAGTTACCAGAAATCCAACGGCCTGCCTGATAAATCTCAGCTCCTCCCAAGACCTACCTGCATACTGTTAAATACAACATTGTGAAGGAATTGCAAGATTGAAATTTATGTTCCAAAAAGCAACAATACCCTTAACAACTCGGAAGTGCACCAACCTTTTCAGATGCTTCAAATATCCACCGGTCTAGTTCTGCAAGGCCAGCTTTGACATACTCTCCATTGCTAAACGAGCAGCACTCTCGTCTCAATAAGAGGCTGTAATAAACACAAGGGAAAAAAAAAAGCACATTTGTATCAATCGGAACAAAAAAGTTATATTTCAATTCAGTGTATCAAGATTACAACCCAATGCTTATGGTGAGTCAGCAACCTGTTGAAAAGCTGTACATTGATAAACGAGAATATCTGTGTAAAAATTTTGCAAATCAAAAAAGGAGGCACCTGCAGAGAAAAGCAAGTATTAGCTTCTGAGAGAGCAACCAGATGAGAGACATTAAAGACCATAACCCAAAAGCAAAAAGATGAAAGGAAGACGGAAGTGTATACATGATTCGCACGTAATGTGTTGAGAAGTGTATTGAGACTGTTTATGATGCCATGCCAATGACTGCTCAATAGATGCTGCGTTGATGATACTGCACTAGGAGACCGAGATTGCCCTTTTGCCATGCCAACCCGAGATGTCCTTGGCGCCTTCACAAACAAAAAAAGGGGAGTATGAACTGAAAAAGTTTCTGCGACCAAGGCCATATTTGAAATTCGCATAAAATCCTCCTCTTAGCACACTACCCACAAATTTACACACAAACGCACACATTACACAAATCAAAATGAAGCTGGAAAAAGGTTTCGAAGGGTGCAAGAAACAAGGAATAATGACCAATGTCGTAGAAATTATTCTATGGCATGTACCTCGTCTAATCCTATGCTACATGTGCTCTAGGCTAAAACCCATTAACAAGTGTATAAGTAAATGTTTGGTACTGTTATAAGGAAACCCTAGTATCATTAGATACTCCTCCCAGGCAGTAGCCTCTTATTCATGTAATCTTGAAACATATCTTCGATGACCTGATTGTGCCTCTCTGTCTGTGGTCATCAATGTAAGCATGTACAATGCTCACATGTAACCTGGCATCCAACCTATGCAAGACAGCTCTCCCCTCAACAAGAGATAACTAAGATTAATTATCCCGATCACCAATAATAATAGCCAGAGGCCCATAAAGTTTACTTAGACCCTTCAAAAGTGGTCAAACTAGCATATTATTATGGCTTGTTATCCATCTACCATTTGTTCCCTGGCTATAGCACGAGTTTGCTCACAACCTCGAATCGGGTGGTAAGATGACGAGTGCAAAGCCACACATCTTCAGCTCCTCCGACCCCCGAGAAAGAGGAGATGGACAGATCTCTGCACCTGAGATGCAGAGGTCCTTCCACCGACTAAAAAGGGCACATTTTTGGCTCGACACAAAAACGAATTGTGCTGCCTCTTTCTGAGCGATGATAACTCCGATGCTTGGCGCATCCTTGAAGAAAAGACACCTGACTTGACCAAGCCTGCCAGATGGAATCTTAAGGACAAGGGCTTTAGGATGTCCCTAACCAACCCCGACGTGACATATCACATATCCCACACCCATCATCATCCATACTCTTCAACACATTGATTGTCACAAAAGTCCTATTAAAGCTTGACAAAGGTAGAGCTAGATTTCAAAAGGACCTCTGCACAGAGCACTTGGCACATGGGTGGAGAGTCCTGACTCCTATCCTAGATCGCCTCTTTAATATGAATATTTGTGAAGGCCTCCCTCCCTGATAGACCAGCCATACGTAAGTCCCTATTCACAAAGCAAGACACCCCTTGGACCCCAAAACTACTAGACTATCATGATTGGTCACACATTGGCCAAACTTTATGGGGAAGTTTTGCAGGTACAGGTTAGTTCATGGGCAGAGGGACAAACTGAGAGCCATAGGCCCGGCAGGCTTCAGGAGGAATTACTCTACATTGGATCACGTTTTCACCCTTCAGGCCATTGAGGAGGTGAGGGCACGGAGGCCACGGATCAACTGCTGCTTTGTGGATTTCAGGAAAGCCTTTGACTCTGTCCCATGGTCAAGGCTATTTGTCCGCTTGCAGGAGTTGCAGTTTCCCCCCGGAGATGATAAACAGGGCTGCCCACTCTCCCCCACTCTTTTTGAGCTATACATTATGAGATCTCAGATTTCATGGATCAGCTGGGAGGCACAGGGTCGTGGCTTGCCCAAGCAGTGATACCCATCCTTTTTAATGCAGATGATATTGTGCTTATATCAGACTCAACCAAGGGTTTACAGAGACAGTTGGGTGCACTTCAGACATTTTGTGACGAGAGGTATGTCACAGTGAATCTTTGTAAGACCAAGATCATGCTCTTTAACACCTCCCATCGTGTGGTTGCCAGACATGCATTTTCATTCAGAGCCTAGAGATGAGACGATCTCCACCTCCTATGTATACTTGGGAGTCACCTTCACAGGGCCTCTCTTTACCTTGCGCGCCTGTCAGCAGAGGCGTGACTAGCCGGAGGCCCGAGGGTATGCATCCATGGCCAGTTGGAGAGAGTGTTCTCAGGCCCACTTCCAGGAACCCAGCTAAAAAAGGTAGCTCTTTGACACACTGGTCAGAGCTGCCATGATATGTGGAGCTTCTTTTTGGGATCCAGACTTGGGAGAGTAGGATCGGACACAGATAGAGAGGGTACAAGTTATGACGTTCTCAAGCATGATCAAGAGTAGGCCTTCAGTGTGCCCCATGGGATTGTATTTGCAGAGTTCGGAGCGTCACCCCTAGTCATTGATGCCCTCCTCCGATCATCACTTACATTTACCAGCTGCTTCCTACAAAGCTGGCCTTCTACAGAGAGCATTTCTTGTGGGTTACAGCAGATGGCTTCATTTGAGAAGCCTGGGTACCTTTACAAACACATCACATGCCATGAGGATTGCTAGGCCAAATAAGGGTATCTTCACACCAACTTGAGATAGAGACAGGGCAAGCTGATGGCACTCCACCAGAAGCTAGAATATGCAGGGGCGATAGAGATTCAGAGGAACATTACTTGTTTAGATGCCCAGTGTATGATGAGATATAGTGGAGCTTTCATTGCGTTTTCAGGGATGGATTTGGCCCTCTTGCTCGGCTGATGCATTTCAGTGATCAGAGATGCTTGGGGATGTACTTACTAGAGATGAGCAGACATCGAGAGACACTCAGACAACCATACACAGAGAAAAGGACAGCAGGACTTCACTCAGGCCTCCAATACAGATTTCTGCAGTCCCCAGTAGCAGATAGAGCCACCAATACTTACCCACACAAGCCACACAGAGTATATGGGGCACACTCGTCATATCAGCCCCTGTGACTTATCCCAGGAGGCCTCGGCTACTCGCACACGCGGAGTCATCAGGGATTGAGCAGCCTCCCTCCAGAGAGCCAGATGCCCTCGCTCTAAGAGATTTAGACCTTCCACCTGTCAGCTCCAGATTCGACACATCCTATGACACCTTAGGGAGGCACCGCCACGGGAGGTGGACATCTCGGCGCTCTACTCCACCATGGCCATTTGAGCTCTCCATGTCTAATATTGCATTGTATACACAGGGACCTACATAGTACGTAGGCTCTATCTTTTTCTTGTTCATGTTCTAACATAAAGTCTACACATGGATCTTGGTCTCATAGACCCTTTGGATCTTTAGAAGACATAAACAAAATCTTTCCTTTATTCTTTCTTAAGTAATCCTACAATATAATCCATTGATATACGTTGGATGTAGCATTCCTACTTATAGGTGTTGCTGCCTTCGTTATGACATTTATGGTATTTGAATTACACAATCTTCGGTGTCCTCTTTCATACCTGGCCATACTTTTGGCACGTGTGCACATGAGGAAGCCTGTAGGTGCATGGGTGCTGCATTAACAGGGGAAGGACGGGGGGGGGGGGGGGGGGAGAGAGAGAGAGAGAGAGAGAGAGAGAGAGAGAGAACGAGAGAGAGAGATTTTAACACAAAACTATATATAAACCTGAATGCAAGCTGTGAGCAAAGGTGAAATCTCCTTCTTCAAATTGTCCCGCAGCATTCCATAAAGCTTCTCAACAAAAGCAGTGAGCTGCTGCTTGAAAAGCAATGCTGGGTATTTTGCCTCAACCTGTCGCAATATGTCCAAACCACCAAGCCCATTGTTCATCGATACACTTACTAGACTTGATGGCGAACGGAAGCTCTGGGTCACAAATGGAAAACAAAATGTTATCAACAGAAAAGGATCATTTCCAAAGATGGATTGGATTATAAAAGGTTTGGAAGCAGACTGCTCCAATTATTAGCAGGTAAGTTGAAGACGTGAAAAGTCCTTACTTGAGTCATTCTACCCAACAAAGTGGCTGAAGGTGTATGCCGACGCTGAGGAGAACTAGGAGCTCCACTTGGTTTCAGATTACGCTGCAGTAGGAAGAGGAGAGTAGAAGTATTTGACAACCAGTATGCCAATGCATCATTGCTTTCTTGACCCTGCAAAAACAACCAGGTTTATGACTCAGGTTGACTACATACTCGATAGTATAGATCTTGTAGGAAAGTCCATGCACCAGAAGAAGCTACATTTGCACATATAAACATGCACTATAGCAGCAAACAGAAAGACTAATCTAGACCAACATAGTTATGTAAAATATATCCCCTACCTCCCCTTTCTTTTTTTTTAAACATAGCTTCTACCAGTCAAAGACCCAAGCATCACCTCTACAACTGTTCCAATTGTATGAATAACACGATCAAATATATTGGTCCTTTCAGATTCAAATGCATGCCAGTGAAGCAGGCATTTGTATATGATGCATGCTGCAACAGGCTTGTCATGGCTAAACCCTACATCTTGCATTACACATCGTAGGAGTGCTTCTTGATTCTCCTGCAGAACAAAAAAAGCATTATCAGCGAGGTTCCTTCTCATGACCATTCTAAGATACATGTTTAACTTCAAGGCATGCATGTTAAATTCATCCTACATACATACTTGTTGTCTATCTATAAGCATTCTCTGACGTTTTTGCTCAGACTGAGTCATGCTTTGAGAGGAGATAGAAGAATTCTGCAACAATAATAAAATACAATCGGTCTAGCACGTCCTTCTCTAATATGGCAATACAGATGTACGATCAAAACAATGCAAATTAACCTAACCTGCATAGGGCTTGCATGCCACATTTTATAATCTCCATTCGTGAGGCGATACATTTCGGGAGTTCTCTGCAATGTTAAGATGCATACATATTCAGAAATGCCAGCCTATTGACATAGCTTTTGAAAAGTGTCAATCCTGATATGCGTGTGCATAAAAGCTATTCAAGGGCTGAGAAGAAACTGCTTCTCATGTATGGACTCCTTTTAAGGGTCCTCGGTGAGTGTTTCAATTGTTCACACACGTGTGTTTTCGTAAGAGGTGAGGAAGGGGAGAAGGGACTTACGTGCTGCACAACAGGCCTTGCACGATCTGTGAGTCCACTTGTTGGAGAGATTGAAAGAGCTTGCTTTCGAAGAACTTGGTTTTCTGACTCCAAATTTGACATTTTCTCTTCCAGCCTACATACAGCACAACAAAAATGAAACAACTCACCATTATTGATGAGATATTTCAAGGAGCTGTAAGACAATTAAGGCATATTACTGCAACATAATAACTAATAAATCTCGATTCTAAGTTGCTAATGATGTCACCTTTGCAGCGTTTCCTGTACTTTATCCATTCTTGATTCAGCTTCTTTCGCTTTATAAAACCGTTCTTCGCTTTCTTTTCTCGCCTTCACCAAATCCTTTTCAGCTTCAAAAGCTTTCCTCTCAATATTGTCAACTAGTGTCTGCAGCAACCTACTACTCTTACTAACTACTACAACAACAATAGAAAGGAAAAACATGAGAAAAGAGGAAGAGGAAGAGGAAGCAAGAAGAGAGGGAGGTGGAGGTGGAGGGGGAGGGAGAAGTTCGGGAGGGGGAGGGAGAAGTTGGGGAGAGAAAGAAATAACTCACACTGGCTTTAAAAAATGAAGAACAAACAATTAGAACAGTTGCACACAAGTACCAATTTATACCCTTAAATGTTCGTTCTCCTTCATAAGCTTCTGGTTTTTGGCTTCGCTGGCCTCAAGCGTTGGTCGTACTTTTACCAAGTTAGCCAACTGACTTGAAAGCATTTTGTTTGTCTCCCGCTCTTTCAAGATATGAACCCCCATTGTTTCTACTTGCTGCCGCATTTCAAGTAAAGCAGCCTGCAATTTTCCGACCTCTTGTGCTTTTGATTCTTCAACATCAATCTGCAGCCACAAGCACAAAGGGTCAATAACTGACCAACCAAATCACAATGCCTGCTTGTAAAAAAGTACATATTGCACCTCAGCATTTTTGGTACAGGTGCTGCATATGGAGCAGATCTGCCAACACTTTCAAAATGTTACAACAACAGCTCTCTATATACAGGCAAGAACACATATAACCAGTGCCATTGATTTATTGGAAATGCAGTTATCTGCTGCAATCATATAGTGATTATGCATCCAAAAACAGATCAATCTGCGAGATGCCCTGGATATGATATTCAAACCTTCACTCAATCCAACCTTGTCTGTGGTGCTTTAATTTCAACAGTCGTTTGGAGGGCTACATTATTGCAAAGTAAGGTTCAAATAGAAGCAGGAAGTTTGAAACATTATGCAGTCTTGAAAGTGGTGGCTTTCAGAAACAAATGCAGGATTGTGCTAGCGAACTACATGTTGGCTCTTGGCATTATATCCCAATCAGGCTGTGGCTAGCATGACAATCCCTCTTCATTGTACTAGACCGTTACCAAGGAGAAAAACAGAAGAGCCGTTGAGGAAGTATTTTGTTTATTTACAGAGAAAGGTCGACTAGCTTGATGGTGTGCATGGTGCAAACCTTGTTCTCAGCAGGTTTGCCCACAAAGCCACTACCTTTAAGCAGAAAACACTTAGAGCATTAGGAAATAGAAGCTGGAAGGATCCTGCTGGCCCACAGTGTTATTCAAAAAATATCTAGTGAACCCTAAACAATAAACGCCACGACTCTTGTTGCTTTTAAAAGACCAGCTCGCATAGCTGATTGTTCTATGCAAGAAGCATTGGTCAAATCACTCATAAATTCTTGTTACTACAAAGCGGGATGCTAGGCACTACCTTTTTGTCTTTGCTAGATGTTTTCGAGATCCTTGGCCCGGCACCCTCGAAATAAACATAAGGCTTTTTTCCTGTTTGTTGGGAACTTGTTTATTCTCATTGGTTCTTGGATAACCAAAGTTGGGTCTTCCTACTAACTGGTTTCGGAAACCATGATTGTGGCCTGCATCACAATCTGTGCCTCACAACATTCACCTTGGGCTATGCAGCTCAAGGTTCTGTGTATCCAATGTCTGATGATATTAGATTGGGCTTCTCAAGCTTCAGGTTCCATCAATTATAATCAAGTGTAGGGATCTTACCTCATCTTACGATTGGCAGTCTTCATGAATATTGTTTTTTTCTGCTCACTCCAGTTTAGATCTATCCATCTCGCTTCAGAAGAAAAATGTGATTTCATGGTGACCCCTCCCTTTGTAAGCCTGAAAGCAAAGGAAACATACCCTCTTTGCACCCAAATTTGTTTGAGAGCCAATAGGCAGATTTCTCCTTTATTGACCTCAGACAAGGTAGACTGTGTGAGGAGGCCACAATGGTTTATGAACCAAATGGCCTTCTGATCTCACCATGGACCAAACACAACAATCCACACTTGCAAGCACTTTTCTTCAATTTGATACAAATTTCTAAGAGGAATCTCCCAGGCAAGGAGCTACTTTCCATAAAAACAATCAAAGAGAGAAGCCACAAACGAAGTCTTGGCAAGTGGCAAAATTAGAAGCACTCTTCTTTGAGACCAAACTCAACCTGGTCACCATTACAGACACAAGAACATTTTAGACTAGAATCCACCTCCCTAATGCAGCTCATGAAAAACAATTTTGTCCAAGAATGGACAGTAATACACAGGTTTTTAACTCAATGTAAAGCATCCCAATCCACCAAAAAGCAGGAAACTAATCACACAGCAGTTTTATTAGAAACTGTGAATAGCCCTTGACCTCAAATCGATTACACAAATCCCTAATTAAAGAATTGTGCACCTTCTTAAGTTTGATCTCAGATAAGAAAGTAATGATAGGAGCAAACAGTGTACCTCTACAAGTTGCACACAAGCTCACTCTTCCACTTGACCAAGCATGTACATGCAGCTTCATTTTAGTACTCAATTAGCACTGCTATACAGTCTGCTAGGAAGTGAAGTTGAACTAAACATTCTGACGGGCCTTCAATCACCCAAGTATATTGATAGTAAAAACTATGCATTCGATTCACCCACAGCTTACCCGCAATCGTTTTTCCAATTGTAGACGCCATGTAAGCTCTTCACATCGCTTTTCCAACTTCGACTTTGCTTCTTGTAAAACCCCTGTTTCTCTCGCAGCCTACACAAACATATATGCATATTAAGCAATGAAGGAATTCAACATATTGCACATGCCGCAACACTATCATTTGTTTCTCAACAGATACACTATACTTAGAATACTTAATCTGCACTCTCCCTCCTCCCTCCGTCCCTATGTATGTATGTATGTACGTATGCATGCATGCATGCATATGTGGGGTCTCCCGCTCTGATGCAACATAACAGGGAATTCACCAGAACTTATCCCAATGCAACTCAAGCACAAGAATACAGAATTAGCCAAGGTCAGAGCAACTCAGAAAGAAGGCATGTTAATAGAAGCATGGTTTTCACCAAAAAAATGTGTGTGTGTGTGTGTGTGTGTGTGTGTGTGTGTGAGAGAGAGAGAGAGAGAGAGAGAGAGAGAAACCAATATCCTTGGTCCTCAAATGCTCTACTTTGTGGTGACTTTAATAATTCTCCTCACTGGAAGGACAATACCACACATAAATCCCATATGCTTCCCTCTGAAATCCAGCAATGGGAACATATGACTTCATCACTTCATACTGCAGATTTATGGACAGCAACTCACCCTTCGGTTTTGGGTTTCACATATCATCATAATGCTTTTACAGAATATTGGGCCAGGCTTGATAGATGGTATCTTATTCATGCTCAGCAATAGGATGATTATACATGTCAAATGTGGACTGATTATTCTCAACAACTATCTGATCACACTCCACTTTGGCTCAACCTTTCATTTGGTATGCCTCTGGATGATATTCAGCTCTCTTTAGTCAGACATTTGCAAGTTAATCAATTATATCTTTCTCATGAAAAATTCCAGCAAATGATCAGATTGGCTTGTAAGCCATTGTTATCCCATGCTCAGGAGGATCTGGATTTTGCTTGGAACTCTTTTGTACATCGTATTCAAAATGTCATTAAGGAATATGGAAGATGGTACATGGCAGAAACCAGACAGCATATCCAGTGGGCAAAATCATACAAGCAGTCCTTGGTACTAATAAGCCATCAAAGGTCTCTTTCTGCTTCTGAACAGAATTCATTGTCTTGTGCTTCTTCCATAATTGATGCTAATGATAAACGCAAGCTTTCCAAATGGCAGACAAGGGCTACAGTTAAACCTATGCTAGATAAGGGTTGCTCCTCGAAATCTTTCTTTCGAAATTTACACACGTACAAACAAAGTCAATCTATCATGAGAGTCAGGAAACCCGATGGTCTTTGGACCCAGACTTTATCGCAGCTAGAGAAACAATGTTTGGATCATTTTCAGCTTCTTTTTTCTCTACCATCTTCTTCTACACCTCAGGCTGCATTGGCTTGGAGCAGATTTATTGAGCTTGTTTCTCCTATTGTTTCTTTGCAAAAAGCTTCAATGCTGGAAATGTCCTTTTCAGATACTGAATTGGATGAAGCCCTCAAGCATTTGGGTAAACATAAATCCCCAGGCTGGGATGGTTTGACGGTTGAATTTTTTGTAGCCTTCTGGGCTGAATTGAAGGGTCCAATCTTGAAGCTCATTAATGTAGCCTGGCAGCATCAACATCTTCCCTCAGCTTGGAAGCATGGTCTGGTTAAGCTTCTGCCCAAAAAACCTCTGTGTGAGACAATGGATGACTGGAGGCCTATCACTTTGATGCCTGTTATATATAAACTTATTGCTAAAATGTTGGTACATCGGATAAAGGATATCCTTCATGATGGACTTCATCCCAAGCAATATGGTTTTGTTCCAAGAAGGCATATACATGATAATATCGCTAATACTCTCATTGCAATGGAATATGCAAAATACTCTGCTCAGGATGTCTTGGTCATGCAGGTGGATGTGGGAAAGGCATTTGATACGGTGCAGTGGGATTATGTTTCTCAAATCATGTCTAAACTTGGTTTTGGGCCAAAGCTAGTTAATATCATATATTGGCTTTACTCAGATTCCACTGCTGAATGCTTTATAGGGAAACATTTGTCTGAGTCTTGGACTCTAGAACGATCAGTTCGACACGGATGCCCTCTCAGTGCTTTGTTCTATGCTATTGCTTCACATCCTTTGCTTCTTTATATGGATCATCTGGTTGATACTAGGCAGTTAGAGGGGCTTCAGATTTCTGGTTCACGGCCTTTCATTGCACAGGCTTATGCAGATGATTCTTTCTTCATGCCAAAGAACAGTCCTCTGGAGCTTCGCCTATTGATGGATACTCTTTCAGATTTCGGGTTGGCAGTTGGTCTAAAAATTAATTTTCAGAAATCAAAACTCTTACCTCTCAAGCATTATGACTGGCATGCTATCCTGTGGCCCGGCCAGATTATTTATCCGGAAAGCATAGTAAGACATTTGGGTTATCCCATTGGCTGGAAAATCAGAAATAAGCAACAAATATCTTGGGTGCTAAACAAAATTCAGGACAAATTAGAATATTGGAAGATCTCCACTTGGCCATTGCACGTACGGCTTCGAATTGTTCAGTCCATTGTTCTGGCTTATGTCCAGTTCTACCTTCCTCTCTTACATTGGTCATCTCGAGATCTTTCTTCTTTTATGTCTCAAGCCATGGAGATTTTTTGGAAAACTAAGCTTCATAAAAAAGCTTTAAGGTTGCTCAAAATGGACCTGCTTTGCTCACCAAGAATGCATGGTGGTTTGAATATTATAAACATCAAATTTCATGTGCTAGCAAGAAAGATCACTATGCTCAAAACCTTTTTTCAACAAAAGCAGCCTTGGTCTATCATGTTGGCAATTTTGTGTGGTCAGATGCGCACAAATGCTTATGGTCGTTGGTTAGTTGATCCATCGGAAGTAGTACTTGGCAAATTTCAAGGTAAAATCCCTGGTTGTCCATTTTCTACTTCCTTGATTCAGGATTGGAAGAAAGTGCTCTCTCGCATCAAATGGTCTCCTCATCCTGCCTCTATAGCTTCCTCGCTTCGAATGGAAAGCATACATTGGAGTGCTGTTTTTTACTCTCCCCTTGCTGTACAACAACCAATCAGAGCTTACAATCTTATGAAGTTGGGCATCCGGTTCATTGACGACGTGGTAGATACTCGAGGGCAAATTCTTTCTTTTCTCGCAACATGCCAACAATACAATCTTGGGATGCATCATAGATCTATATGGAAAGCTATTGCAGATCTCTTACACCCTTTCATTCCGATTCCAACATTGGATGTAAGAGACAGGCTACAAGATTGGCATCTTCAGTCTTCAAGTTCAAGATTATCCTCTCAGCCTTTGCATCTATTGACTTCTATACAGGCTTATCGATTGATATTACCACCTCCATGGATTGCTCATCATGCTAATTCTCTTTGGCATCTGGATAAGTCTTCAGCTTGGTGGAAAGGAAAACTGACATTGATATGGAAGTTGAAAATGCCATTGAAGCAGAGACTCTTTCTTTGGAGATGCATTGTCGGTGTTTTTCCAGTGGGAGTGAAATTGGCTCAAAGAAGGATTGCCTCTCCTCTTTGTCCAAGATGTCATCATACTACTGAGAGTATTCCGCATTTATTGTGGTCTTGTTCATATTCCAAAGACCTTCTGGACAAGATCTCCTATTTTTTATCTCTCAGATTTCCTGCACGCAGGTTCTACAGGTTTTTCTGGATGTTTGGCACGTTATCAGCTTCTTTGTCACAGTATTCTCTTTTCTTCCATTGGATCAGATACTGGGCCTTATGGACCCTCTGGCTACAGCGAAATCATGCATATCTGAATTCACCCCTTCAGCACCCTTATGAGTTCTTCCGAGCCTCTTTGCGGCAGTCCTTATATGATGCCGTACATGAGGAAGATTTGGATGTTTCTTGTGTTCAGCTTTTCTTTTACTGTTTCTGATGGATAGGGCATAGGCTCTTTTTTTGAGCACTGCCCTGTTCTTGCATATAACTTTTTTACTACTGTTTTTAAGTTCTAGGGTTTAGACATCCTCTTGATGTCAAACCCTTTTGTACATTTATGATATAATACAATTTCAATGGTTTTACAAAAAAAAAAAGTGTGTGTGTGAGAGAGCGCGAGACTGAGCGAGCGGAGAGAGAAAGTGCGCGTAGAGAGAACGAGAGGGTGTGCGCATGCGCGCAGGTGTGAGTGCACGCAGGTGTGTGTGCGTGCGCATATATATATATATATATGTGTGTGTGTATGTGTGTATGTGTGTCTGTGTGTGTCTTTGTGTCTGTGTATGTGTATAGGTCTGAAGAAGCAATCTTGTACGTACTGCTCATCGCACATCCAGTTTTCAGGTTCATGTCAGATTCAGCTCCAAATCCTCTCTTTTCTTATAAGCGCAGAAAACAGATGGCAGACGAATCATCTGATATGGCTGAAATCCGGGCTTGTTTACTCGAGGATTTTGAAGATGCTCGTAAAGCCTGGAACGGCCAGGAACCCGCCACTGAGGTCTTTATACCGATCCAAGAGTTGATGGACCCGATGGTGCAATATGCTTTAAATGCAGTTATTTTGTTCTTCCCGGGTAAGATGCCTACAGCTCAGGATGTAGGACAATGGGTTGATTTTCTCCTTCATAGACAAGCTGTCCGAGGAGTTTACTTTGGTGCATGGGGCTTTTATGAAGTTTTGTTGGCAGACACAGAAGCCCGGAATAAGTTGTTGGAAATGTCCCTATTGTTTTTTGGAACGCAAATGACACATGTATTGCCATGGGCTCTCACCAAAGACTATCAAAGTCTTATACGTCACAAGTGCCCGGTTTGGGTTGAAATTGTGGATTTTCCTCGCACTTGGCGGCACTTTCTCCCCCTTCTTGCCTCGCAATTGGGAAGGTCATCTGCCCTCCTAAGCTTGATGCGAATACAAATCGATTTTGTGTGCTTTGGGATACGGATATTCCCACCCCTGAGGGCATCACAGTTAATTCGGGAGATACGCTAATTGGTAAGCGTCCTTTTAAGTTAAAATGGGAAAAATTTGCAAATTCTTGTTTTCAATGTGGGAAATATGCACATTGCAGTCTGAATGTCCTGAACCTAATCTGCAACCTCCCCCTTCGACGGTACCAGTATTTGCTGCTTCTCCAGAGATAGAGGTGATGCCTTCCAGACCAGCAACTGTGGTCCCTTCCCCCGCTTTGGACAAAGGCCGTGTGAAGGTGTCCAATCCCCCAAAGAATGTCGGCAAGGGAAAGCCTGCGGCTCCAAGTGATGAGAAAGGCAAAGGCAAGGCTATTGACTTGGGTGAGACTTCGCCTTGGATAACCTCTAAGAAAACTGTCAAATTTCGTTCACAACCATCTTCTCGTAACTATGTCCCTCCAGCAGGTTAAGAATGCTCTTCCTTGTAATGACAATCGTACGCTCTCAGAAGCTTGGAGTAAGGTAGTCAACTCTTACAAAGACGCATTGCTTAATGGGGCTTCAACTTCACCTGCTGGCTCGAATCCTCCCGATGCCGGTGGACAGAATGCACTTGTTGAGTCTCGGCTCGTAGATGAGGATGTGCCCATGCGCACTTTTACCTAATTCCTTAGTCTCTGATCTTCATGTACATACCCTTGCTATGCATACTTCTCTGACATGCATCACATATAATGTGTGGGTTATGCAACCATGACAAATGGCGGCTGATTTGGCACTATGTACATACATCTCATGCAGATATTGTTATCCTTCATGAACATAATCAGCATGAATTTGCTGGTCAATGTTCTTTCTTTGCTGGTTACTGGATTACCTATGCTGGCACTGATTCCTTTTCTGGGGTTCTTATGCTGGTATGTCATGATTTGCAACCGGTTATTGCACACAATGATCCTGCTGGAAGATGGCTTGTTGTTCAATGTTTGGTAGATGGACAAATCTTTGAATTTGCCGGGGTTTATGCTCCTACGGATTCCAACTCTCGGGCGCGCTTATGGCATGATATGTATGCTTATCCTTGGCTTTCTACGGCTTTCATAGCTGGTGATTTCAATAACGCGCCTTCTCCCTCTGATAATACTACTGGTCATTCTCACATGTTAAATGAAGAACGACAGAGCTGGAATCGTCTAAAGGCATCTGCTGATATGCTAGATTTGTGGCTTCAGTTGCATCCACATATTATGGGTTTCACTTTTCAGCATAACGTGCATGCTTCTTATCGTGCTCGCTTAGATCGTTGGTATGCCCTTCATGTGCAGCAATATGATGATTATGTATGTGACATGCGAGTGTGGTGTGTGTGTGAGAGAGAGGTGTGCAGCGTTGCGATCCTGCTCGCCTGCGACCCTGTTCACCTACTAGCCTGTGACCCTGTTCGCCTGTTCGCCTGCGACTCCCTTTGCCTTCGAAGCTGCGACTGTGAGCCTGCGACTCTGCTCGCCTGCGATTCCTGCGACTGTCCTCGCCAGCGTCTCCTTTCGATTCTGCTCGCCTGTGACACAACTGTCTGTGAGCCTGCAATCTCGTCTCTCCCTCCTCCTACTCTGTGTGTGTATGTGTGTGTGTGTGTGTGTCGCTGAGATCTTCGCACGCCATCCTCTCTCCCCGTGCAGTTTCGCCTTCCTTTTCAAGTTCAGTTCGCATCTGCAGATTTTCTAGAGTTCGAAGTCAGTTTTAGAATTCCAGTGTATAGAGCTTCTTTTGATTCGCATCAGCAGAAGTCAGTTTCAGTATTCGAGTAAATAGAGCTTCTTTCTGATTCGCATCAGCAGAAATTTTAAAGGCTCCTGTATACAGCATACAGCTTTCATTTTTTTTAAAAAAAAGTTGTTTAGCAGTGTTGTACAGACTTCACTCTTGCAATTATGTCTGAGACTATTGTGACCTATGCTCGCCGGGATAATGCTGTAGACAGTAACAAGAGGCAGCATGCTGCAATTGAATCTGTCACCATGATTAAGCAAGATTCGTCAGATGCACAGTTTGTATATGAGGCTTTATGTGAGGACTTTGTAGACAGTCGTGTCAAATGGAAGGACCCGCCTCCTTCTTTCAGTTACAAGATTAAATTGCCAACGATTGTGTCTCCTCTGCGTAGATACTCAGAGAAAGGGATTATTCTCTTCTTTCCGGGTAAAACGCCTTCTGCGCAAGAAGTAGCTCAATGGATTCAGTCCATTCTAGGTGGACCCTTTGTAGATGGAGTTCACTTTGCAGCAAGGGGTGTTTATGATGTATTACTATCTGATGGTCAACATAAGCAGCAGATGCTTGAAACTTCTCCCCTTATGTTTGGTGTACAGTTGGTACATGTGTTACCTTGGTCCCCGACCAAGGACTATCAGTCCTTGATTAGGCATCGTTGTCCTGTTTGGGTCGAGGTCGTGGATTTTCAGGAATATTTGAGGGAACATTTGCCAGGTATAGCAACCACTCTGGGCAAAGTGGTTTGTGCACCTCGTCCTACAGGAAACAAAAACAGATTTTGCATCTCGTGGGATACAGACCATGAGCAACCACCTGCAATTGCTGTTGAAGTAGAAAATGTGCGTGGCATGGGTGCACGTTACTTCAAATTAAATTGGGGAGTCTTTGCAGGTGCTTGTTTTACTTGTCATAAGTTTGGGCATATGGCTTCCGAATATCCTTCTCTGCTGCATCCTCCGCCGTTATCTGCTGTACCTCCCATTTCAGCGAATGTGCAACCAACTCAAGTTAGGGAGATACCAACAAATCAAGCCACTCGAAATACTCAAAAGGAGAAAGAGAAAGGAAAAGCTAAAGTTATTCCACAAGTTGTTTCTTCTTTGGCCGTGCCTAATCAACCTAAGGATAAAGGACAAGATAAAATATCTTCGGCTGAATGGAAAACTCCGAAAAAAGCTACTATGGTTCGTCGTCATCCCGTTCCTTCACGTAATTGGACTGCATCTGCCACTATTGCACAGTCTTCCACTTCATCGACTATGCTTTCTAGAATATGGTCGGATGTAGTTCGAGGTGCTTCCTCGAGTATGGATGCTGATGTAAATGCTTTGGATATGTGTGTTGATACGAATATCCATGAGTCTCTGTTGATTCAGGGCGAGGGCTCTCTCCCTGATTCAGTTGTTGTTATGCAACACTGATTTTGCTGACTGTTCACTGTATATACCTTTGTACAGATTTGATGTTTGATACTCCAATAAAATGTCTTTCGTACAATATTAGAGGACTTTGTGATCCTAGTAAATTTAGGTTGTTTTGGCACTATGTACATAAAATGCAACCTCATCTGGTGTGTGTGCAAGAACACAATCAGCATACCTTAGTGGGTCAATCAGGTCACTTTGCTGGTTATGATATTTTTTATGCGGGCACTCAGCATTACTCAGGAGTTTTTATGCTTGTTAAGCATGATCTGCAACCAATGTTGGCCTACAATGATTCTGCTGGCAGATGGATGGTCATTCAATGTTTATTGTATGGACAAATTTATGAATTTGCAGCAGTTTATGCACCACAAAGCTCAGCTGACAGGGCAAATATATGGTCGCAAATGTTGGCTTATCCCTGGCTCCATAATGCATTCCTTTGTGGAGATTCTAATAATGCTCCATCTCCTGAATTTAATTCCACTGGAAGAACTCATATGCATGGAGCTAAACGCAGAACATGGAATGATTTGCTCTCTTCCTGCAATATTTTGGACCTATGGCAGCATGTATTCCCTCGTCTGCAAGGGTTTACTTTTAATCACAATGCTTTTCCACATATCTGGACACGTCTGGATCGCTGGTACTTGTTACATGCTGACCAATACGATGATTTTGTTTGCAAACTATGGATTGATCGTTCCATGTTACTCTCTGATCATTCTCCTTTATGGTTAGGCCTTTATTTTGATATGCCACAAGATGTCTCTATTCTTCAGAAACATAGGATGTTGCTTTTAAACAACAGTTATCTTGTGCATGCTGATTTCAAGGAAATGGTTTTGCAAGCCATTGAACCTTTGCCCATTCAAATGCATGAGGATATTGACATTGCTTGGTTTCAATTTGTTCAGCGCATGCAGGCTGTGATCTGTGATTATGGTCGTTATTACATGGCCGACTTGCGGGATCGGATCTTGCAAGCTAAAGAAACATGTCAATCTATGGCTGATCTTGCTCAGTTTCGGGTTTTAAATACTAATGAACAAGAATCTTTAATGCAGGCTAAGCATTTCCTCATGCTAAATGATCAGAGAAAATTGCAAAAATGGTTGACACGTTCGCGACATCGAGCTATCATAGATAAGGGTTGCTCTTCCAAAGATTTTTTCAAAAATCTATATGCTTCAAGACAAAAGGAATGCATCAGAAGGGTGAAAAAATCTGATGGTCAATGGACTCATTCTTTGTCGGAGCTCTCGTATATTGCTAGTCAGCATTTTGCAGCTCTTTTTGCTAAACCGCCAACTACTTCATCTAACATACTTAATGCTCGTTATGCTTGATTGCATCATGTTCGGCCCATTATTTCTCCACGGGATGCTTTGGAATTAGAATCTCCGTTCACTGATATTGAACTTAAAGATGCTTTACGTTCAATGGGTCGATGGAAATCTCCCGGATGGGATGGATTGACAGTGGAATTTTTCCATGCTTTTTGGCCTCAATTGGAATAATCATTGCTGTATATGATCAATGAAGCTTGGGCAAATGATGTACTACCATCTTCTTGGAAAGAAGGATTGGTTAAGCTTTTCCCTAAACAGGATCTTTGTGAAGCTTTTTTTGATTGGAGGTCCATTACTCTTATGCCTGTCATCTATAAGCTTCTGACTAAGATGTTGGCAAATCGTATTAAAGCATTTTTACATGATGGTTTGCATCCTGCGCAATATGGTTTTGTGCCTCGGAGGCAAATCAATGATAATTTGGCTAATGCTTATATTGCCATTGAATATGCCAAATACACTAAGCAGGATGTACTCATTTTGCAGGTTGAGATCGAGAAAGCTTTTGATTCCGTGCATTGGGAATATATAGCTATGACTATGAGTTATCTTGGTTTCGGTGCGAAGTGGCAAAATATTGTGTATTGCCTCTATAATGACAGTGATGCTTCTTTGATTTTGAGCTCTTCTCTATCGGATTCTTGGAAATTGGGACGTTCAGTTCGCCAGGGTTGTCCGCTTAGTTCCTTGTTGTTTGCTATTGCCACACATCCTTTTCTTTGCTACTTGGATTTTTTGCAAGCTACTGATGAATTGCATGGCTTACAGCTTCCTGCTGGGCATACTTTCCTGGCTCAGGCTTATGCTGATGATTCTTTTTTTATGCCCAAGAATACGCAACAAGATCTTCAGAGATTAATGGAGGCTTTGGAAATTTTTGGTCTGCCTGGCTGCTGGTTTGAAAGTGAATTTCCGTAAGTCTACCTTGCTTGCGCTTAACGTACAGCAATGGCATCATGTATTTGGGCCGGTGTAATACCTCCTGGTGGACATATCGTTCGTCATTTGGGTTACCCTTTGGATTGGCAGCTGTCATCTTCACAAATGATTCAATGGGTTATGCTAAAATTGAATCGCAAAATTGATTATTGGCAGCTTTCCACTTGGCCTCTTCATGTACGTCTCAGGATAGTACAGGCTATTGTAATGGCTTACATACAGTTCTTTCTTCCATTGATTATGTGGAGGAAAGCTGATATACATCGGTTTATGTCTCTGGCAATGGCAATTGTGTGGAAAACTCAACATCGTAAAAAGGGTCTTCGTCTTTTGTCAATGCCAAAGATGTGTTCTCCAAACATACATGGTGGCTTGAACATATTGAATATTCATTTTCATGTGCATGCTCGTAAATCCACTTTGCTGTTGAAATTTGTACATCAGCGCCAACCATGGGCTATTATGTTGGGTCATATGTGTATGTCTATGTCTTCATCTGCTTTTGGAAAGTGGACTGTCACGTATTGGGATGCAATTTTCAGCCATTTCGATGGAAAAATTGTCGGCTGCCCTCTTTCATCTAAGTTAATTTTTGCTTGGAAACAGGTTACGCAATATCTTTTTTGGAATCCCAGGCTTAATGCGCAATCTTCTTCGCTTCGCCTTGAGAGTATTCATTGGTCAAAGGCTTTTGATGTACCCTTGGCTCTACGTGAGCCTAGGAAGGCATATTTCCTTTCAAAGAAAGGAGTTTATCTTATTGATGATGTTTTGGATGCTGGTGGCCTTGTGCTTTCTAGCTCAATGGATTCAGTCCATTCTAGGTGGACCCTTTGTAGATGGAGTTCACGTTGCAGCACGGGGTTTTTATGATATATTATTGTCTGATGGTCAATATAAGCAGCAGATGCTTGAAACTTCTCCCCTTATGTTTGGTGTACAGTTGGTACATGTGCTACCTTGGTTCCCGACCAAGGACTATCAGTCCTTGATTAGGTATCGTTGTCCTGTTTGGGTCGAGGTCGTGGATTTTCCGGAATATTTGAGGGAACATTTGCCAAGTATAGCAACCACTCTGGGCAAAGTGGTTTGTGCACCTCGTCCTACAGGAAACAAAAACAGATTTTGCATCTTGTGGGATACGGACCATGAGCAACCACCTGCAATTGCTGTTGAAGTAGAAAATGTGCGTGGCATGGGTGCACGTTACTTCAAATTAAATTGGGGAGTCTTTGCAGGTGCTTGTTTCACTTGTCATAAGTTTGGGCATATGGCTTCTGAATGTCCTTCTCTGCTGCATCCTCCGCCGTTATCTGCTGTACCTCCCATTTCAGCGAATGTCAGGTCAACTCAAGTTAAGGAGATACCAACAAATCAAGCCACTCGAAATACTCAAAAGGAGAAAGAGAAAGGAAAAGCTAAAGTTATTCCACAAGTTGTTTCTTCTTTGGCCGTGCCTAATCAACCTAAGGATAAAGGAAAAGATAAAATATCTTCGGCTGAATGGAAAACTCCGAAAAAAGCTACTATGGTTCGTCGTGCTCCCATTCCTTCACGTAATTGGACTGCATCTGCCACTATTGCACAGTCTTCCACTTCATCGACTATGCTTTCTAGAATATGGTCGGATGTAGTTCGAGGAGCTTCCTCGAATATGGATGCCGATGTAAATGCTTTGGATATGTGTGTTGATACGAATATGCATGAGTCTCTGTTGATTCAGGGCGAGGGCTCTCTCCCTGATTCAGTTGTTGTTATGCAGCACTGATTTTGCTGGTTGTTCACTGTATATACCTTTGTACAGATTTGATGTTTGATACTCCAATAAAATGTCTTTCGTACAATATTAGAAGACTTTGTGATCCTAGTAAATTTAGGTTGTTTTGGCACTATGTACATAAAATGCAACCTCATCTGGTGTGTGTGCAAGAACACAATCAGCATACCTTAGTGGGTCAATCAGATCACTTTGCTGGTTATGATATTTTCTATGCGGGCACTCAGCATTACTCGGGAGTTTTTATGCTTGTTAAGCATGATCTGCAACCAATGTTGGCCTACAATGATTCTGCTGGCAGATGGATGGTCATTCAATGTTTATTGTATGGACAAATTTATGAATTTGCAGCAGTTTATGCGCCACAAGGCTCGGCTGACAGGGCAAATATATGGTCGCAAATGTTGGCTTATCCCTGGCTCCATAATGCATTCCTTTGTGGAGATTTTAATAATGCTCCATCTCCTGAATTTAATTCCACTGGAAGAACTCATATGCTTGGAGCTAAACGCAGAACATGGAATGATTTGCTCTCTTCCTGCAATATTTTGGACCTATGGCAGCATGTATTCCCTCGTCTGCAAGGGTTTACTTTTAATCACAATGCTTTTCCACATATCTGGACACGTCTGGATCGCTGGTACTTGTTACATGCTGACCAATACGATGATTTTGTTTGCAAACTATGGATTGATCGTTCCATGTTACTCTCTGATCATTCTCCTTTATGGTTAGGCCTTTATTTTGATATGCCACAAGATGTCTCTATTCTTCAGAAACATAGGATGTTGCTTTTAAACAACAGTTATCTTGTGCATGCTGATTTCAAGGAAATGGTTTTGCAAGCCATTGAGCCTTTGCCCATTCAAATGCATGAGGATATTGACATTGCTTGGTTTCAATTTGTTCAGCGCATGCAGGCTGTGATCTGTGATTATGGTCGTTATTACATGGCCGACTTGCGGGATCGGATCTTGCAGGCTAAAGAAACATGTCAATCTATGGCTGATCTTGCTCAGTTTCGGGTTTTAAATACTAATGAACAAGAATCTTTAATGCGGGCTAAGCATTTCCTCATGCTAAATGATCAGAGAAAATTGCAAAAATGGTTGACACGTTCGCGACATCGAGCTATCATAGATAAGGGTTGCTCTTGCAAAGATTTTTTCAAAAATCTATATGCTTCAAGACAAAAGGAATGCATCAGAAGGGTGAAAAAATCTGATGGTCAATGGACTCATTCTTTGTCGGAGCTCTCGTATATTGCTAGTCAGCATTTTGCAGCTCTTTTTGCTAAACCGCCAACTACTTCACCTGACATATTTAATGCTCGTTATGCTTTATTGCATCATGTTCGGCCCATTATTTCTCCACAAGATGCTTTGGAATTAGAATCTCCGTTCACTGATATTGAACTTAAAGATGCTTTACGTTCAATGGGTCGATGGAAATCTCCCGGATGGAATGGATTGACAGTGGAATTTTTCCATGCTTTTTGGCCTCAGCAGGAACAATCATTGCTGTATATGATCAATGAAGCTTGGGCAAATGATGTACTACCATCTTCTTGGAAAGAAGGATTGGTTAAGCTTTTTCCTAAACGGGATCTTTGTGAAGCTTTTTCTGATTGAAGGCCCATTACTCTTATGCCGGTCATCTATAAGCTTCTGACTAAGATGTTGGCAAATCGTATTAAAGGATTTTTACATGATGGTTTGCATCCTGCGCAATATGGTTTTGTGCCTCGGAGGCAAATCAATGATAATTTGGCTAATGCTTATATTGCCATTGAATATGCCAAATACACTAAGCAGGAGGTACTCATTTTGCAGGTTGAGATCGAGAAAGCTTTTGATTCCGTGCATTGGGAATATATAGCTATGACTATGAGTTATCTTGGTTTCGGTGCGAAGTGGCAAAATATTGTGTATTGCCTCTATAATGACAGTGATGCTTCTTTGATTTTGAGCTCTTCTCTTTCGGATTCTTGGAAATTGGGACGTTCAGTTCGCCAGGGTTGTCGGCTTAGTTCCCAATTGTTTGCTATTGCCACGCATCCTTTTCTTTGCTACTTGGATTTTTTGCAAGCCACTGATGAATTGCATGGCTTACAGCTTCCTGCTGGGCGTACTTTCCTGGCTCAGGCTTATGCTGATGATTCTTTTTTTATGCCCAAGAATACGCAACAAGATCTTCAAAGATTAATGGAGGCTTTGGAACTTTTTGGTCTGGCTGCTGGTTTGAAAGTGAATTTCCGCAAGTCTACCTTGCTTGCGCTTAACGTGCAGCAATGGCATCATGTATTTGGGCCGGTGTAATACCTCCTGGTGGACATATCGTTCGTCATTTGGGTTACCCTTTGGATTGGCAGCTGTCATCTTCACAAATGATTCAATGGGTTATGCTAAAATTGAATCGCAAAATTGATTATTGGCAGCTTTCCACTTGGCCTCTTCATGTACGTCTCAGGATAGTACAGGCTATTGTAATGGCTTACATACAGTTCTTTCTTCCATTGATTATGTGGAGGAAAGCTGATATACATCGGTTTATGTCTCTGGCAATGGCAATTGTGTGGAAAACTCAACATCGTAAAAAGGGTCTTCGTCTTTTGTCAATGCCAAAGATGTGTTCTCCAAACATACATGGTGGCTTGAACATATTGAATATTCATTTTCATGTGCATGCTCGTAAATCCACTTTGCTGTTGAAATTTGTACATCAGCGCCAACCATGGGCTATTATGTTGGGTCATATGTGTATGTCTATGTCTTCATCTGCTTTTGGAAAGTGGACTGTCACGTATTGGGATGCAATTTTCAGCCATTTCGATGGAGAAATTGTCGGCTGCCCTGTTTCATCTAACTTAATTTTTGCCTGGAAACAGGTTACGCAATATCTTTTTTGGAATCCTAGGCTTAATGCGCAATCCTCTTCGCTTCGCCTTGAGAGTATTCATTGGTCAAAGGCTTTTGATGTACCCTTGGCTCTACGTGAGCCTAGGAAGGCATATTTCCTTTCAAAGAAAGGAGTTTATCTTATTGATGATGTTTTGGATGCTGGTGGCCTTGTGCTTTCTTTTGTGGTTGCCGCCAGAAAATTTGGTCTGGGGATGCATTATAGATCAATCTGGCAGCTTATTCGAGAGCTTCTTGCTCCTTTTGAACCAATTGCACATTTGGATCATTCTGATCGTTTGGTTGATTGGAGCCTTAAAAGAGAACAACCTGCACGAGGCCCCTTATCAATGGCTAAACTTTCGGTTCATTCGACATATCATCTCTTGTTGCCTGCCTCTTGGGTTCAAGAACATGCGAATCAGATTTGGCATCTTCATAAAAGTCAGGCTTGGTGGAAACACCGGCTTCATTCTCTTTGGAAATGCAGTCTTCCTTTGAAAAGTAGAATTTTTTTATGGAGATGCTTGATTGGAGTCTTGCCAGTCGGCCTTTTCTTGGCTAGGCGACTTTTGGCACCTTCAACTTGTCATAGTTGTGGTGCTTCTCAAGAGACAGTCTTTCATCTTTTGTGGAGTTGTCCTCTGACTAGGACTTTATTGGATCAGATTGCTGCACGTTTGAGAGCCCGCTTTCGACAGGCACCCTTTGGGAAATACTTTTGGATCTTCGGTCTTCTCCCTTCACCCCTTAGATCCTATAAAGTCTTCTTTGATTGGGTTCGCTACTGGGCTTTATGGACTACCTGGTAGTCTCGCAACAGGATAGTTTTTGCTGGGCCTCATTTCGATGCTTACTCATTCTTCCGTTCCTCTCTTCAGCAATCTTTATATGACTGTCTCTCTTCATGAGATTGACTCATCTCTGTATGCTCTTTTTATAGATTGCTTTTAGATGTTTAACTATGTTCACACTCAACATAGTGAACACTCTAGTAGTCTCCTTTGTATATGGTCTTTTTGGTGGGTTTTCCTCGTTTTGAGGTTTCCCACCTGTAATTAATGACATGAAGCTTTACAAAAAAAAGTGTGTGTGTGTGTGTGTGTGTGTGAGAGAGAGAGAGAGAGAGAGGTGGAGGGGTGTTTTCAAAATTCGTTCCCATGTATGCATGTCTATACAATTGATAGGGTGCGCTATGTTACGTATGTACAAAGAAGGCTAAGGAGCAAAATTAAGGATGAAAGATACTCTCATACATACACCCCACTCCTCAATCCTTGTTCTCTGGGGAGTCATACCTTTAAGGCCATTACAAGTAATGGTGCTTCATATGGAAATCCCTTCAACAAGCCACAAGCTCAAAGGTGGGAAGGAGGAAATTTCAGATTTTGATCTTGCTTCACAAGGGTACAGGAGTTCTTTTTTGTTCCAAGCTTTCCTGTCCATGTCATGGAATCTCCACTAGAGACTTCCATGAAAACAGATCCTGTGTGATGATAGATTCTAGCGGAAGAGAGGAGATAGAGACAAGGAAAGAAGCCTGACAGCTAAATCTCAGCTGTACACCAAAAGCCAGTTGAGAACATTTCCTGACAGACTTAGGTCAAAGATTGATTGCTTTTTGCATATTTGTAGGGAAAGCTCCATAAAATTTAAACAAGGGACTCATGGTCATTGGTAACTATGGCGAGTTCTGATGGAAGGGAGGAATTGCCGACCGAAAGAAGGGGAAACGCAATAGAATCTGCTGATAATTGGACCGATTTGGAACAAGGTCTCGGTTCAGCCCTTGGTTTGGGTTGCTGACACAGGGGATCTTGTGATTGGATTAAGGTACTTCTGAGTACCTCTTGTGGAGCATCACAGGTTGCTTTCCTGCATATTGGGTTGTGCTAGAGAACTTTCCTCACGGGCGGGTTGTATGATCCATGGTATGGTGCAAAGGTCTATGCATGAGGCAGAAAAGTTGGTACAACTTGCTATGGATATATGGGTTGATTGAGCTAACTTATGACCGTACAAATGTGTACTAATACAGGAAATGAAGTGCAAACCAGAGCCACTGAGGAAGAAAATCAGCATACCCCCCCATAAGACCTACCAAAGCAATTCTCTAACATAATGCAGGCATTCATTCCCTAATTTGATCTCCTTGTTCGCTACTCGATCTATGACTGATTATCCCCAACAAGAAGTTACGGTCAGAATTGCTTGAGAGACCTGTAAAATCTAATATCTCCAATAGTTCTGAAACAACAATTATTTCTATCCACAAATCAGGGGTCCACCAAATCACCACACTATTTTGGCTCATTGACATGGCATTGAGCACAGAAAACAGAGTTCAGCATATATACATGTTGTGGTGATGACGCACAGAATTACTCCACATAAACATGGTTTTACATTTCAATCTATTAAAGAGGTAACCATGCAAAAGAAGAGAGATCTATCACGGTGCTGCCAGGATTACAAAGCTTTTGATTGGCACATTGAGAGATGAAGGGTCAAAACACTGAGAACAGAAAACAGAGTTCAGTGTAAACGCATGTTGTGGTGGTTGTGCACAGAATAACTCCAAATTTAAACATGTTTTTACATTTCAATCTATCAATGAGGTACCCATGCACAACAAGAGAGATCTATCAGGGCGTTGCAAAGATTTCAAAACTTTTGATTGGCACATTGAGAGATAAAGGTCAAACACTTGGCACTTTACAGGCAGAAGTGAGGACCCAGGCACAGTTTCATAGAGTAGACATACCTAGCCTATAAATGTAAAGAAGGAATGCCTACTTTCCCCCACAATTTTTGGCTTATAGGTATGTGTCATGAAAATATTGAAAACAAAAAATCTTGAAAATTTCTTTTAGTTCAAAACAAGAAAGAGACTTTTGCCCACCCTCCCACATGCGCACACACACTTCTGAACAAGTGGAATGTTACAACTAACCAATCTCAGCCGCCTCAGCTCCTTTCTTGCAACCCTAGCACGCCATGCACATTGGAAAGAAATCGATGCCTTCTTCAATTGTTTATAGCGTGTGGCACATAACCGACCTCTCCATCTTGCCTGCAATGATAAATAGCAAAAAGATTTCCAAATTGCACTTTGAAATCAACAGAAAGAGTTCCATCCTGCTTCTGTGTCCATCCCTCTTATAGACAGAGAAGCGGGCCAGGGTATTATTCTTTACTTATTACAAGTACACCTTTTCCTCTGTACACACACACACACACACACACACACACACAACACAACAACACACATCTGTATGAGATATTTAATGAGAAAAACAGACAATTATAATATATCATGCATTCAAATGACACTAACAAGATAAACACAACTACGGACAGAAAGGAGCTTAAGGCTTCTCCATGCCTTCGTTAAAAATGGACTGCACACAAGCTGATCTGCCAATCAAGGTCACCGCGAAAAGTTTCACTATCAAAACAAAACGATGCTGAAACGATTTATTTTGGAACAAAACGATCCAACACCAGGCAGGTGGACAATGAAATGTTGGACCGAAACGATCATATACATAAAATGTGAAGGTGCTAGCCAATAGTTATAAGATGATATAAGCATATGTATCATCAGTAAACAAAGAAGACATACAAAAGAGAAGAGAAAAGAACAAATAGGATGAAAGAAGGAAATAGAAAGAATTATAAACGCTAAAAAGTGCACAAAATCACAACCTTTTTTCCCACATGAAATCATGTGGTTTCAATGTGCACATGAAACATTTCAACACTGAAACGTGAAACGAGTTTCAAAGCCATCGCAATGAGTTTCATGGTGACCATGCTGCCAATGCTTTGGAGAGTATAAACACTGAAGCAGCCTGGCCTCTGTGTGATTCTTTATGCTACTTTACATTAATGGGTCAGTGTTTATTATCTTTATTAACAACTCATCTCTTTTTTTTTAAATGGAATACTTCACATTTTGAAAGTTCGTAAGCAAACTATTCACAACCTATGCATGATGTTTAATTTATGGAAAACCGCAAAAGTGTCATCCAGAGAGTCACAGCCTGCATACAGGTTCAGCTTCACTTCAATGAAATCCAATCAGTTATATACAGCTTCCTGCAGGACATTCTTGAGCCTTCTCAAATGAAGTCTATAATAGCATCGCATCACCTTAAGGCAGCTAGGCTTCTAGATGGTGAAATGAGAGTACCCTGTCGTTGTGGTTGCTCTATAGAACCACTCTATGGTTCCATCATTATTCTCATCAGGTCTTTCTAACAGGTTGAAGAAGGTTTCTAATTATGCTCATTTCATCTTGGCTTCTCTGTAGTAGCTGAACCATAGCATCGCATCACCTTAAGGCAGCTAGGCTTCTAGATGGTGAAATGAGAGTACCCTGTCGTTGTGGTTGCTCTATAGAACCACTCTATGGTTCCATCATTATCCTCATCAGGTCTTTCTACAGGTTGAAAAAGGTTTCTAATTATGATCATTTCATCACCCAGTGTGTTTCGTGAGTTTGTTTTATATCTCTGCATCTCTAGGAGTTCTGGTTGATAGCAGAAATGCTGGTCACAAAGTGAGAAAAAAAATTACCACTGTGAGCATAATTTAGGCTGGGGGTGTATAAAAGCATGCACCATAATCATTCATGGAGAAACTGCACCTCGGCCCCTGTGATAAGAGTCTTCAGGTCAGGGATGAACTATGAAGCATCTTGTGTCTCTATGTTGTCTCATCTTTACAAGAAAAAGGAGACCCCAACACCACTGATTAGTGCACTGAATAAGACATTAAAGAGGTCCAAAACCATCCTGAAAAAGGCAGTAAAGCCTACCTCTGATCTTGTAATGAACAGTGCATCTGATTAGTTAAGAAATCTCTCGTCTCAATCTTAGGCACTCTGTGCCTCCTGCGACTGTGGGTCCCCACAAAATCTTGTCTCACATCACAAGCCGTGCAATTGGACTCTAATATGACCAATGGCAATTCACATGCCTCTATTCATGTACCTTGGTCTTTGAAAAAAACCATCAGTATATATGAGTAAGAAGTGATCCCTGTGAAACCCCATCTTTATTATGAGAAGTGGCCCTTCAATTTATGTTAACATCCATCCATCAGTATATATGAGTAAGAAGTGATCCCTGTGAAACCCCATCTTTATTATGAGAAGTGGCCCTTCAATTTATGTTAACATCCATCCAATTGATTTGGTTGAGCAGCGAGCTCTGGTATATTGAGATTCAGGTTGGAAGAATCAAAAAGGGTGGTAGTCTATCCATATGTATGCCTTAAGAGAGGAGCCATCTGGTGGTCCAACAGTCTTTTCTAGAGACAAGCCATGGAAAAATGTTCAACTGATGAATTTTAAAGAAAACTTTCACCGACACTCCCTAACTATGGTATGTATCTTGACAAGATTCTTAATATTTGAACAAATTTACAAATTTTGCATGAAGGATCAATTCCAACCCACTGCCTCACCTGAATTCTTGTTGCCGCATCTGCCTTCTGCTTGCGTCTCTTCTCCTGCCGTAAAAAGAAAGCACGAACACAAGCTTGTATAACAATAGCACCACTTCGCATAGACTTGAAGGATCTCTGTAAGTGCCACATTCGCACTGTTTTTTGTATCATGATAGCAGCAGCTTCCCTGCGCTTGATTTCATACAGCAGGCGACCAAGATGACCTGAGCACGTCCACAAAAAGATAATCTCAAATCACAACCTGATCCGGATTTGCAAATACAGGATAGAAAAAAAATGGATATAGGAAAACATTCCAGCTCTGTTCCTTACCTCGCCAATGAGCTTGAATCTGTAGAGCGGCCTTGTGCATAGCTAGAAAATGCTTCCGGGCAAGATATGTCCGAACCTTTCGCTGTATGGTTTTTGCTGCAGCATACAAAACCTCTGCTCTTCGAGCATCCAACTCTGCCATCTGCCCGGCTCTGAGGAAAACTTTAGTTATCCCCACCTGCAGTATCTCGGAACAAAAACTTTAGCTCAAAACCAAGATGCATCTCAATCATTTGTTTCTTTCTACAAGATCTGACCAAGTCTACAAGTGCCATAAGCTCATCAAGATTCTGCTGCCCAAGCACTTGTGGTCCTTGTTTGGTGTCATCACAACAATGTTCCAATTTGTGTTCAAAAACTCACTTGATAATTGTTCAGGTTCATCCTCTTTAACAGATTCTCTGTTGCTGTTCTTTCATCATAGCTGGAAAATTTCCAATTCTTGGCCAGTCAAAGCCGTAAAAGATACTCACAGCATGCTGCTTCTCTAAAGTAAAAATAAGTGCCTGATTGCAGAGCTACTTACTTTCCTTCCAGTAAGTCCAGAGCCAACACACCAAACCGATCAAGGAACTCATCATATGTCCTGCGTGTTGGATATCCAGCACAACTAATCCGCACAGCCTCAAGCACTCCCTGTGAATATACAATCAAGGCACCGAATAAAGTCCAATCTGACTTTTCATTTTTTACTTTTTTGCGAGTTATTAGATGTGTAGCATCTCAGTGACCCCGCTCAAAAAAAAAGGCTTACCCCACATCGAAGTTGATGGAGAACACTCAGATTCTCAAATCGTCCAGGTTTGTTGTCACTATTTGGCTTTACACAGCGGATATAATGTGGCTCTGTTGTGCTCAAAGTCTCCATGAGCGATTGAAGTTGTTGCTGTAATTGCATTGAAAAACCCATGAGGGATCATGGCACTCTTACAACAAATAAAAGAATAAATCTGTACCTATCAAGCGCCCTCTAACATCTTTTAGTCCCAAATTTCCATACAGCAAAATAATTCATAGCCAAGAAGGCCTTGTGGCATTCTTACAACTTGTAACTCTTATTAAGAATTTCCAAAGGAGTAGGTTACCCATTTATACAAAATTCCAGTTAAACAAGCATCTGCATACCTTAAAGCGTGTTGCAACAGAGGAGAACTTATAAGAAGATTTTGAATTGTCTTCTGTCAAAGACAGGAATAGCCCAGACACGAAAGGACTCTTTGACAAAATCAATAAAGCTTGATGCTCCACAACCACATAATCCTTGTTTTTATCTAGAAATAGGTCAGTCTGATATGTAACCTGAAAACAAATGCCTTTCAAAGGTTTCAGATGGAAAGCCTAAAAACATTAACCATGGATACAAACATTGTGAATTAAACCACTTAACATGAATGACATACCTCACCCGCATAGTGAGAAATAGTGAAGTCTGTAGTTGAAAGCTTAGGTTTCTTGAAGCGTGCATTGTTTCTAAAATTCTGAAAGAGCTTCGTAGCGAAGGTCTCATTGGTTGATTTTGGAAACATGCTACAGAAACAAATAATCAAAGTCTTGATAAATAAGTGTCACTTGAAAACATGCATCACAGCTTTCTGAGCAAGTGAAGAAGTCAAAACTAAAAGGTAAGAAACATAGGCTCAAAAGCAATCTCTTGGGCAATAAAGAAAGGCGTATCTTGTGCCAAACCAAACTGATACACATAATGATGTAATCGACAACTACGGGATTGCATTTTTGGTAGACAAGCTTTGTTTGTCACATGCACCATGCGACACATTGGATCTACATCAGTGCAACATGTATACAGTAGGAATACCTTTTTTACGAATATTTTGTCGTATGCCATGACCCCATCATGAGCCCCAATCCGGTACATGTCATGCATGAGCTACGTAGGTCAGTCTCCACAGCCATAGAGAGTCTGCATGTGTCAGTCCTCTTACCCACTTGGAGAATTCATCGGATAGGTTCATGTAGACAATCAACCTATTGCATGCTACATTGGTATCAAAGCTGCAAGTTGTGACCCAACTTGGCTACCCAAAAGTGAGAATTGCGGTCAGGAAAAACCACCCCAGCCTCCACAATGTTAAGAGAGACATCATCAAAAAAGCTACAAAGAAGATATGGAAGGAGAAATCTACAAAGAAGACACAACCACTTCAGAAACGCTTCTGCAAAGCAATGAAGACTTCATCAAGTTACTCTTGGATGCTAAGGCAACAGATAGAGGCTAAAAAAGAAGCAACAGCCAAAGAGAAAAAAAAGTGAAGGAGGAAGCTGAAAAAGCCAAGGAAGCAATTGAAAAGCCAAAAGAGCTCTCAGAATTGGAAAGATTGTTCCTCATCATGGAGCAACAAAGGCAAAAAGAAGACGCCAAAAAGGCGGCAGAATGACAGGCCAAAGAAGCTCGACATAATAATGAACGAATGGCCAAGGACGGCAAAGCAAGACTGAAGAAGACCAAAAACGGGCTGACCAAGCAACCTGAGAAAGGCTGTGTGATACGAATAAGTATGAACTGAAGAAATGGTCAGACATATCTGAGCTGCACTAGAGTGCTGGGCTGAAGAAGCTGTTGATTTTGGTTGCGTTTTGATCTGCCTAGCACCCTGGGCTGAACACAACGCCTCCTGACTGTATGTGACAATTGAGAGTGATGGCAAACGTACACAGTCCTTGACTACTACTAAGCATGCAGGGCTAAGGCCCATTTTCTGGACTAAGGCTATGGCTCCTTCAAAGCTAAGAATCTTGCCGCTTCAGAAGGAAGAACCCTACACAGATGACTCTGTGTGCGAGAGAGAGAGAGAGAGAGAGAGAGAGAGAGAGAGAGAGAGAGATCAAAACTGGCCAAAATATGCCTAATGAGTAGTAGAGTCGTGGGAGATGGCACTGAATTCATCCTTGATGGGAGGCATTCTATCATTCAATAGAGACTGATAGGGTTACATAATCAATGAACCATCAAAGGGGAGTCAAAAAAATTAAAAAAGGGTCCAGTCTGCAGTGGTGAGCATGTCTAGCTCAGAGTAACAAAATATTAGGTCTCCCATGTGTAGTGTGAATCACTGCAGGGCATTCTCATCCCCATTGCTTGTCTCTTTGGCTCTGCAAGAGAGAGAGAGAGAGAGAGAGAGAGAGAGAGAGAGATATTGTATTGTATTGTCATCCTCTCAAGATACTTTCGAAGTGCACGGATCACTCCTAAACAAAGGACCCATGAGTTTCCTGAAACTCATCAGCCATCCCATGTCTCAATGAGGGTCCCCTATGGTCATGGTTGCTCTGGTCATGCTCTGTTCAAGAAACTATCATTTGCCCCTCTAGTGAGATTGTATGACCATCCTCTGCAGATGTCACACTTTCTAAGTGTACAAGCCACACCTTGTATTCCTGCATAAAGGTCAATTAGAGAACCCTACACCCTGGAGTTTTGAGCTCTCATGAGCCATTGGATGGCATCACTGAAACATCGCTCCCACTAGCTCCAAAATGATACTGAACAATACTCCAAGATGTCAACACCTAGAACTTCTCAGACTTAAATAACAAAGTGATCTCCTAATTCATTGTGTCTAACAAAGGATTTGTTTTTTGGAGCATAGTGCCTGTTGTACTGTCAGTAAAAAACGGGGGGAACTCAAATCTCCTAGATTTGTTAGAATAGGCTAAAGCCACCTTGACATCTTCCTGCAATTCATCATGACTAAAGCGATGGACAAAAAAGTGACTTCACAACAGAAAGAAATTGAGCAAGTGTCAATCTAAGGATCAGACCTAGATGTCCACATTCCTCACACTTGTTATTTTACATCAGAATGTCATTAATGAACACAAAGCAAACCTATAGTTTTGAATTGCATGTTTGTAGAGTCAGAATAGTCTTCTGCAAGTGGAAGGGACTGCACGTAGTGGTACCTTCAATATCAGCTCAATCTAGGCATATATTTGAGAGGAAGCTTATTTAAAGGCCTAATCGTAAGTCCCTTTAAAAACAGTTCATATTAGCTCTCTCCACTGTGACCTGCTGAACAATCCACTGCATTAATGCAAGAGGCGTCCCCTATTCAGCAACCCTGCACATCTGCAGCAGCTCATCAACATTGAGCTAGTTGCAACTCTCGAGCTGAAGAGGCATGGCAGTTTGCAAGTCCCAAAAGACGGCAGCATTTCCATCTAGGAGTAATGATAGCTTTAGCAACAATAGCACTCATCACTTACACGTGATCAAAGGCTATCAATAATAAGGGAATGGAGTGGTGTAGGGTGAAATTAGTTAATGAATTATGAGACACCCATGTGATAGCGAGGTAAATATTATTGAATCAATGAATTGATTGCACGTGATAAATGTGGATCAGATACTACAATGAATCTTTCTCAAAACCCTGATGAAAGAAAAAAAACGCTTTTTGTATTTTAAAAAACACTTTTTTATTTATTTTTTTCAAGTTTCAAACCTATTACAGAAAAGAATGACAGTTTACCAGGCTTCATCCAGTAGAGCAATTATTCCCAGAGGTTTCTGCAAATAAAACCAAAAAAAAAAAAACATTTAAGAAGTCAACGATCTTAGAGACCATGCAATAATCCTAAAAAGAAGTTAGAGGCCCTGGAAAATTTATTATGTAGCTCAACCTGGTTCAAGCTTCCCTTCCTATACTTTATTTTCATATCAAAATCATGCCTCAACTCTATCCACTATGCCTTCCTTTCTCTCATCTCAAGTCTTATCACTTATACTTTATCAACTCATGATCGGTCAAGACAACAAATTTGGAACCATATAAATAATGTCTTCAAATTTTCAATGCATGTATAATAGCATAAAGCTCTTTCTCTTGAGTATGATACCTCTTCTCCACATCATCAAGCCACATGTTTTTCGTTCAGAAATAAGGCAGCACCTTTTGCATTCACCTCATGAAACATGGCAAAAGACTTCAAGAGACCAAAAGGTAATACAAGAAACATCATACATGTACCACATACGGAAGCCCGTCTTGAAGACATCGTTCTCGGCAATCGATATCTAGTGATAAAAATACATAGTTCAATCTTTGTAAAATAAGCTGCACGATGCAACCTATCAATTAAATCATCCGCTCTAGGAAAGGATATCTATTCTGAATAGTAACCTTGTTTAATTCTTATAAATCACACATTCTCTAACTCCCATCCTTGTGCTTCAAAAGCATGAGTGCCCCCAAAGCAACTGCATATAGGCTCTACACAAAAGCCTTCTATGCAGGTTTCATGGAGACAATAGAGGACTATGAAGGGTTCAAGGGTACACAATATACTCTCTCTCTCTCTCTCTCTCTCTCTCTCTCTCTCTCTCTCTCTCTCTTGGATGGAGATCTGATAGTGAACCTTGGGAAAACCAAGGTTATGGTGTTTAACACCACACAGGCACGGGTGACGAGATCAGAGCCTTAGCTCACTTTCCAAGGGGAGCCGGTAGAGTACATCAAGTCATGTCTACTTGGGAGTTACTTTCACAGGACCGCGTTTCTCCCTGAAGGAGGCAGTAGCAGCTAGATTAGCTGGAGGGCATGCAGCCTTGGGGGCACTTGAGAGGCATTGTGCACACATACAATTTCAGGAGCCACTCACCAAATTGTGGCTATTTGATACGCTTGTCACATCGACCCTCCTGTACGGAGGTCCAATTTGGGGGCCTAGTATACATCACAAATCTCAGAGAGTGACAGATGAGGGATGGAGGCAAATGGAGATACCACTGATTATGATGATTGCCCGCATGATTCGGAGCAAATCATCAGTACCACATGAGATTGTTCGGGCTGAGCTGGGTGTCCCACCAGTAGTAATCGAGGCCCTATTCCAAGCAGTTACCTTTTTACAGCGGCTATGGGAGCTCCCTCAGCAGAGGTACTCCCGATTGGCATTGACCTCATCCATACAGTTGGCAGAGGATGGAGATACTCATTGCTGGTACACTCAAATGAGATCATGGTTTGACCTACATGGTTTGCGGATAGAGGCACTACCACCCTTTCAGTACAGTCTGGATTGTCCATTTTTGGATCTCACCCACTCAGAGCAAAACCGCGTGATCAGGATGAATATCATCAGAGTGGACACAGCGAGGACATGGACTATCCCCCTTGAGCCCTTAGGCACGAAAATGGCTCATTACAAGAGCCATTTTCTACACCTCACTAGAAGATTTTATCACCCGCCCGGCGTACATGGATGTACACCTATCACATGGGATACGTTGTGCCATTGGACAAATCCGGACCTCATCACACCAGTTGTGGATTGAGACAAGGCGATATGTGCATCAGATCTTGGATGACTGCATTTGTCAGCTATGCTACCAGGAGGTAGAGACAGAGGAACACTACATTTGCCGATGTATAGTCTATTATGAGATCCGAGGGAGATATCACTGCCTCTTCCGAGAGGGTTTTGGGCCGTTACGCAGGGTCATGGAGTTTGAGGATCAAAGATGCCTGGGATTGTTTCTACTTGAGCTCAGGAGACACAGAGAGACCCTCTTGGCAGACAAGAGGCTGAGCCATGATGTACCTAGACAAAGGACCCTAACAGATTTCTTCGGCAGCACCAGCACCAGCAACCCAACCCACACACCTCCTGGTACCTCCTCCATTGGGCCATCAGGGCACCGACCACGCTCCCAGGGAGTCACCACTGATAGAGCAGTTATCTTATGTCGTGCTCATCGGCCACTCCCACCAGGATCCTGACCACAGCATCCTCACCATCGCCAGATCAGAGCCATTATTGCTCGGCATCGGAGGCACCTACCTTGCTTCTACGACCTCTCCAATTCTAGACAACCCCATGGCGGAGGTACTTGATCTAAGGAGAGGGCAACACTTCAACTGATCAGCATACATGGATCTACCTCATATACATTTTTCAGTATTTTCCAGTATTTTCTACTCAGTATCATCTCGGAGTCTTACAGTTCATCAGTTCTTACAACTGTAGGACAATCAATTTATTGTACTTTTTAGTCTCATTTAGTTGTTCTCTTTGATGAGACATCAACTTCAAATGTACTCTCAGTTTTGGTCTCATAGGCCATTATGGCCTCTTAGAGACGTTAATATATCATTTCATTTCTCTCTCTCTCTCTCTCTCTCTCTCTCTCTCTCTCTCTCTCTCATGGCATGAAGCTGTGCAGGCCCCCCCTCCTCTGTTCGCACTACGTGCTGGTGGCCCGTGTGGCACACCTGCTGCTTTTTGCCTCGATGCGCCCCTGATGTGCACGCACGTGTTGCGCGCTGGTGACCATGCGCACCTGCTGCCTTATGCGCTACACCCCTGCTGTGCACGCACTCTATGCGTGCTGGTGACCCTGCACACCTGCTGCCTTGCGCGCTGCACCCCTTCAGCGCTGCTGACTGTTGTGAGCCTTTCCGCCTGCTGCCTTACGCACTACGCCCCTTCAGCGCTGCTGACTGTGGTGAGTCATTCCGCCTCCCTTCCCACCCACCCTTGCTTAGGCCCCCAAGGCAACAACTAGGGGGAAATAGCCACAATGAATCTAGAGGAGCTGGAGGCATACATCAAGACAGTGGAGGACAACACCAAGAAGTTGTTGGGTGAACAGAAGAAGGTGCTGGACAGGGTCCTGAACCAACATGAAAAACAGTCGGAAGGCCTCCGCAAGGAGATACACGGAAAGAAGAACAAGATTGAAAAATTGGTAGCACAGGTGAGCCACTAAGAGGAGACCCAGCTGCAACAACAAGTAATGCCAGAGGCTGCCCCAGTGATAGGCGAACTCCGGGCAAAAATGGAACCCCTAAAGGCTACGGTCAAGGACCATATAGTGTAGGAAGGGGAACTGAATATTCAGGAGGGTCTAAGGACCGACTTGGGGCAGTTGAAAGCTGCAAGTGATAAGTTGCAGGAAGAACTGCAAACCACTAGGAAAGATTGGGTGGAGGTCATCAAGAAGCACAAACCCCCACAGAGCATCATACATGAGACTCTTGAGGAGGAGAAACGCAGAAGGATAGGGCCCTCCATGTGCCAGTGCGGCGGCTACAGGCGAGGGCTTCCCCCAAGGAGGATGCCATGACACTTTGCCATATGCTAGGAGTGGATGGGATCCCCCCCCCCCTTTGCAATACATGGAGGGTAGGCAAGGATATGACACGAGAGTGGCCCCTCATCATTAGATTCCCTCATGCCACCAACAGACACGCCTTCTTAGACAGGAGGGCTGCCTTCAAGGGCACACAGGTGTACATGGGAGATGATCTCACCCTGGGACACCGGTGTGAGGCGATGGTGACAGTTCATGAGGCCTGTAGAGCAAGCAAGTGGGCTATCTAGAGAGATGGTAGGGTCATTATCACTGAGTGCCGTTCCAAACAGGGATGCGGGGTCTATAAGAACAAACACTTGAGGTTGGCAATATGGAACTGCAATGGCATGTTGTGGTCAAATCCAAGAGGCTTGAGCGAGATTCTCACAGGAAGAAGGGATATCATTTTTTATACCAAGACTCATCAAAGCCCTGAGAGGGGCTTTACCATACATAGCCAAGCATGAGTGAGAGTCGGCTTTCCAAGGCGAGACCCGCACATCAGTAGGAGTACGTGGCTCTAGAGGGGTAGCTGTCCTTTTTAGATCCCATCTTCGACAGATTATCAGCATTGTCCGGAAGGACGAGGGTGCACGGTATCTTTGGGTGCGGCTACAGCTTAGCACTGACAAAGTCATCCACATTGCTGTGTGTTATTTTCCACCGCACCACTCCCCTTACACCACACAGCATGGCCAGTCACCGTACTTACCATGATATGGGGATATTATGGAGTTCTCACAACTATAGGAAGTCCTCCTGCTCAGGGATTTCAACGCTACGACAGGAAGTCAACAGGTCCCACTACTCGACCTGGACGACCCTATCAGACTACAGGAGTTGGACATCACTCACACAAGGCTACAGAGATCATCACAGGACCGTGAGGAGGTCACGGTGTATGGGAGATATTTCTTAGAGCTAGGAGCTGCACATGGTCTCGTTATCTAGAACGGGATGTCTCGATGGCCCTCCTCCGACGCCCTCACCTCCTTCCCTCACTCAGGAGGTACTAGCACAATGGACTACCTTATGGGATCTCCCGCTTTGGCACACCTTCTCCCCAACTTCTCCATCCCGCCACCCCCCTTTGAGGTTGACCATGCCTACCTCTCTTTCACTCTTACTTGCACACCACCCGTCCCTCCACCACCACCCCCCATCTCACATTACACTCATGTCCTTTTTGATCACGAGCTTGACCTTGTTTACTGCAACCACATCTACCGCCACCTCCAGGTCACCACCACTTCTTTCATCTACACACGGCGGTCTAAAGCCACCTTGCGGTTCCATGCCTCAAAACTATTGGTATGATGACGAATGTCGGGCCACACGCTCCCGTCTTAAGCACGAGGTACGGATTGGGCAAATCACGAAGCGCCAAGCCCAACGGATTTCTCAACGGCTCACGCAACGCAAGAAACGGGAATTCCACGCTCGAAAAGAGGAGTTATGCCGACTTTTCTTAGGGCCGAACTCCAAAGAGGCTTGGGGGAAACTCCGATCCCCGTCCCACCACCTCCACCTTCTTCACAAAGGGCATGGTCCTCAAGGCGATTCGTAGACTACGTAATGGGCGAGCCCAAGATCATGAGGGATTCACTGAGCCTACATGTTCAATAGAGCCCTTTGTGAAGGATTTCCACCCTCTTGGTCCACCAACACCATCACCCCCATCCTCAGAGCCGGAGATCCACTTGATCCTAATAATTACAGGACGATCATGATTGGCCACACATTGGCCAAAAAAACTCTATGGATTAGTGCTAGAGGCAGAGCTCAGTTCATTTGCAGAGAGCCAGGGATGTAGAGCCTTAGGACAAGCTAGCTTTCGGAGGAGCTACTCTACCCTTGACCACATCTTCACTCTCCGTGCCATCATCAAGGAGGGTAGAGCACATCAGAGGATTTACTGCTGCTTTGTGGACTTCTGCAAACTTTTGATACTATACCCCGAGTCCGCCTCCTACACCATCTACAGGAGATAAGAGTCCCATCAGACATGGTTTGGCGCATCATCGCCTCTATGAGTCCGTCACCAGACGAGTGAGAGCCCCAAGAGGTACATCACAAGAGATTTCTAGCACTATTGGGATGAAAGTTACAGGGAATGGGCTTTTTTAGACTCGGGAATGTTGGGGATGGCGACATCTTCCCGTTCCCATTCCCGTTCCATGTCACTCTATAGTCACAGGGAATGGCCATTCTCAATCTTTTCCATCCCCATTCCCCGTCCCCATTTCCTGTCCCATGTGACTATGGGTGCAATAGGGCTACCCTCTATCACCCACTCTTTCTGGCCTCTACATTGATGAGATCTGGAGCTTCATTGACGGATTAGGCAGGACTGGTCCCACACTAGCAGGCATATTGATCCCCATACTACTTTATGTAGATGATATCGTCCTCAAATCAGACTCAGCCAAGGGGCTTCAAAGACAGTTGGATGCCTCCCATGACTTTTGCACTCACCGGGACCTCTCTGTTAACCTTGGTAAAACCAAGGTAATGGTCTTCAATACCTCTCGCCCCTTCATATCCAGATTGAGCTTCATCTATAGAGGGGATCCTGTGGAGATTGTCTCATCCTATGTCTATCTTGGTGACACTTTCAGCGGCTCAGCGGCCCACGCTTCAACATGCTTCTCATAGCACATGCCAAAGTGACACAGGATATGCAACCTTGAGCTTACCTGAGCGACAATGTTTCCAAGCATATTTCCAGGAGCCCAGGACGAGGGGCTAGCTTTTTGACACCCTCGTCACACCAGCCTTGATGCATGGAGCAGCCTTCTAGGAGCCAGATTTATCCAATGAGGATTGGCAGCAAGTTGAGAGGCCCCAGGTCATGATGTTCTCCCATATGATCCGCAACAAACCATCAGTCCCACACCAGATTATCCAGGCAGAGTTTGTGGTAGCCACGATGCTAGTGGATGCACTCTTCCAGAGAGTCACATACCTCCATCGCATCAGTCACATGGATCCCCACAAGTACCTGAGGCTTGCCCTGGGGTCCTCAAGACAGCTAGCACTTGTGGGCCATTCTGGAGTATTGTGTGCACTAGTTTCCACTTGGTTAGTATATGGGCTCCGCATGGACCGCCTACCCCCCCTTCAGTACAGTTTGGACTCCCCTTTTCTCCGACTCTCTCACAAGGATACCAACCAGGTTATCTAGTTAGATCTTCTCAGCCTCTACACCCATTGCACATGGATCACACCTTCGGAGCTCCCCACAAAGATGCACTTCTACAGAGATCACTTCCTCACACCCACTGAGGATGGATTCATCCAGCAGCCGGACTACTTGAGTGTTCACGTGTCCCATGCCATGCAGATTGCGATTGGCCAGATACGGGTTTCATCCCACCGCCTCTCAGAGTGGAGACAAGTAGAGCTGAGCGCATCTTCAGAGCCGGGAAGCTCATACGGAGACCCAGAGAGGAGAGGATCTGCTGATTATGCCACACAGAGGTTGAGACGGAGGAGCATTACATATGACACTGCCCAGTATCCTATGAGATCCATGGGAGGTTTCACTGTCTATTTCGTGAGGGATACTAACATAGCTATAAATCAGCAAAGAAAACACACAAAAGGGAGCTCCTACAAGAAAATAACAACTTGGCACCCCTTTTGGTATTTCTTTATTTGCATTCAAGGAAGAGTCAAACTGAGTACAACATGGCCAAACATGGCTGAAAGTAATAGCATGCCCAAGATGTTCACACCTCTGATCCTCTCACCATAGAAGTCCTGCACAGTCTTGTGCTAATTCGAATACACAAACCTGCATTCCTTTATGCCAAGAAAATACATTCAAGAGGGCTCGAACAACATAGCCAAATTGCCCTTACTCGCAGCCAAAAACACAGCCACAAATCAGCCCACAAACTCATCCAAAACTGTCTCCCAGGTTGCCATGTTTCTGCCCTCTTGAGCTACGAATCCTCCCTCTCACAAAGGACCAAGAGAAACACTCCCGAACAGCCCACAAGCCGGAAGAAAGAGGGGCTGTTAGCCCTAGACGTTTGGAGTCTCCATAGCCTTCATCACCATCCTCCACTACTAGCGATAATAGAGAGAGAGAGAGAAAACAGTGGTCGGCCGTCTCTGTCCGACAACGCACCTCTACTTCTCCTGCAATCTGCCACCTTCCACGAGAGAGAGATCTTGATAAAGGCCCTACTTGCTGTCCAGCGCTACCAGCAGTTCTGTGCCTCCAGCAGCCAGTTGCAAAAGGGGGGGGGGGAGAGAGAGAGAGAGAGAGAGAGAGACCACATGAGAAGACCTTCTATCCAGCCCTACGCTCCCTGCTGCAGCCGACCCCTCCCAAAGTGGAGCCCCCGCCAATAATAGTGTAACCCCACTTCCAAGGGCCACGATTTCCTTCCCCAAAAGGAGGTTCTTTTGTTTTAAGGGTTTCAAACGTTTGTCCCCTCCCCCCACAAGGGGTTATGAAAAGAACTTTAATAATTCCTAGTGTCACCTTTGACCCCCCTTTCCCCAAAGACCAAATGCCATCATTCCCCGTTTGTGTCCTCGGAAGATCAAAAATAAAATCCATGGCAATGCTCTCCCATGGTGAGGAGATAACGCAAGGTCTGATGATCTGTCTGCACAATGAAATCAGCCCCAAGCAAATAGTGTTTCCATGTAGAAGGAGCATGAATTTCAGCCAACATCTCTTTCTCATAGACCTGTAAATGCTTCTCGGCACTCTGCAATATGCGACTCTCACAAGCTATCACATGTCCTTCCTGCATGAGAACTGCCCCAATGTTGTTCCCACATGCATCACAATGGAAAAAAACGCTTTTCAGAGATCCGGTAGCACCAATACCAGATCCGAAGTAAAATTTTCCTTGAGCTTTCTAAATGCTGCAATTTCCCGATCAACCCATCGGAACACATGTTCCTTCTTTGTCAAAGCATGAAGGGCTGAAGCAATCTCAACAAAATACCGTATGTACCGCCCATAATAGGAACACAATCCCAAAAGGCTCTGTAAATCATGCACGGTTCTCAAATCTGGCCAATTAAGAATTGCTTCTACCTTCGAAGAATCCATACGGACTTCATCTTTTGACACGATGTGCCCCAAGAAGTGTATTTCCTCCAAGAAGAATTCACTCTTCTTGCCATTTATGACCAACCTATGCTTCCAGAGTTCCTCAAACAATGTGGCCAAATGTTTCCTATGGTCCTCGTCTGAGCGTGAATCATAGTCACAAGAAACGTTTCGTGGTTTTTTTCATTTCAAGGTTTTTGGGGTTTTGTTTCGAAAGGTTTCGTCCCTCGGCTAAGAAACCGCGAGGTTTTGAAAATTCAATAATTTCATAAAGTATTAAATACTTAAAGAACTTATAGTAGCCATCTAAAAACATAGTGTAATGATGAAAAATGGTCTCTTCTCACACATCTCGAAAAAGCATCCTCTTAAAGAGTTCCCACACGTAGCCTTGACAAAGACAGTGAGGCATTATGGCAATTTTGCTTGATTAGATGCCACTAGTGGTTCAATCAAGGACTCTTAAGAAATTGAAGAAGAGATGAAAAAAGGTCTCTTCTCACACGTCTTGGGAAAGCATCCTCTTAAAGAGTTCCCACACGTGGCCTTGAGAAAGACAGTGAGGCATTATGGCAATTTTGCTTGATTAGATGCCACAAGTGGTTTAATCAAGGACTCTTAAGAAATTGAAGAAGAGAAGGTAGAAATTGGAAAAGATTTTAGACATTGAAGGAAGAAAAAGGAGAAAGAAGAGAGGAGAAAGAAGAGAGGAGAAGAAGAGAAAAGGAAAAGAAGAGCAAGGGAGAAGAAGAGGAGAGAAGAAGATAAAGACAGAAGAGGAGAATAAAGAAAGGAAGAGTAGACGTGAAAGAAGTAGCAGAAGATGGAAAAGGGAAGGAGGGAGAGAGAAGAAGAGAGAAGAAAGGTGATGAGGAGGATATGGAAGAAAAACAAAAAGTTAAAAAATCGCAAAAAAAATAAGAAAAAAAAACTTGAAATTGGGACAAAATTGCCAAATTGGAGAGGTTTCAAGGTTTTTAAAAACCGTTTCGACAAAATTCTGTCCATCATCCTGTTAAAGGTGGCGCGAGCATTTGTCAAGCCAAAGGACATGACCAAGAACTCACATAGCCCAAAGGTGATCTGAAATGCTATCTTATGCACATCCTCGAGTCTAATGCTGATCTGGTGATACCCGCTTTTCAAGTCTATCCGACTAAAGACAGTTGAGCCCTGTAAGAGTCCAAAATGTCGTCAATCCTCGAAATAGGCAATCGATTCTTGATGGTATTCTTGCTTAGCGCCCTATAATCTATGCACATGCGCCAAGAACCATCTTTCTTTTGCACTAAGAGCACAAAGAGTAAAAAGGTGACGAGCTTGATTGAATCAGCTCCTTTTTCAACAACTCCTGTACCTGGCTCATGATTTCTTGTTATTGGGCTGAGTTGACACGGTATTCTTGTTTAGCGCCCTATAATCTATGCACATGCGCCAAGAACCATCTTTTTTTTGCACTAAGAGCACAAGTGAGTAAAAAGGTGACGAGCTTGGTTGAATCAGCCCCTTTTTCAACAACTCCTATACCTGGCTCATGATTTCTTGTTATTGGGCTGAGCTAACGCGGTATGGTAGTGTATTTAGTGGGGTACTCCCCAAAATAAGATCAATAGCATGATCTTCTGGCCTTTTCAGAGGAAGCTCTCCTAGCAATGACTCGGAAAAGGAATCTTGGTAGTCACGTAAGAAATCGGTCTTGTCTTTATCTAACATAGACAAATTAGACTGAGTTTCATCATCTTTTGCATCCTTAACAAAAACCAAGTACGCGGAAAGATGCTAATTCATTACTAAAGAAATGGCCAAAGCCAATACAATAGGAACAGATTCCCCTTTAAGCTTTACATTCAAAATGTGCTCTTTTCCCTAATGAGTTAAAGTAATCTTCCTGTTGTACATATCCACCACCGCATGTACCCTATGGTACCATGGCATACCCAACAAAACATCACACCCATCAAGTGGCATGATCTCATTGTCAACATAACCCTGCACATGAAGCCTCAGCTTACCAATGATAGGGATGACAACTTCTGCATACCCAAGACAAGCCATATATGTCTCAAAAATAGGCTCCATCTTCTCCTTACGGATCCCCAATCTACCAAACAAATCTGGTGAGATAAAGTTGGCTCTAGCCACCTGTGTCAAAGAAAATCAAAGCAGTCTAATCTCTGACCTTGTCCCATACTCTGCACAACTCTGTCTCCTCACCACCTGGTTGTTCCCCAGCAAGATCAAGAACTAACCCTGCAGAAGGCTTCGCTTTCTTAGGCTTGGGTTTCTCTTTTGTGTCAAAGTTCTTGTTGAACTTACGCTTAGAACAATTGAAAGACATATGTCCCTCTTCAATACAAAAAAAAACATTTCTTGGCATCCAATAAAGCTTGCTTCTCCTCAGGACTTCTCTTACGCCACTTCTCTGCAACCACTGTTGCATCCCGAGGTGTATGCACTGACTTCTCAGTTTTCTTGCCAATGCTTTTGCTGTCCTTAAATCCTGTTGAAACCCCAGTGAGTAACGCATTTGCTATCATAGCATTCTCTATCATCTGCGACATATTTATTACTCAGGTCTTAATGCAATAGTCACGCACTTTCTTGGGCAACCCATAAAAATACTTCTCAACCTGCTCAAACAATGACACTGCACGATAAGAAGTTACTAGGAGTAGAGATTTTCAAAACTTGTTGTAATCTTCCAAATTCTCTCTAAGATTCCTCCCTCCAGCCTTTGAGAGATAAGCAAGTGTAAGAACCTTCGATTCTAATCTTATAATTATTCCCCTCTCTCAAATAAAAGAAAGATCATGTTTTACCCTGTTTTGGCCTGGAGAGAAAAAAATGTCTAGCGGGAGGTAATTCAAAATTGAGATATTTTTTGATATAAAAATCCTTCTAGTGTCTAAAATGGTTTCCCTGAAACAGAAATTCAAAAAAAAAGCAAAAAATTTTGAATTATGATCCAATTAAGGTTCCTATAGACCAATAAGATTAATCCAAATATAGAGAGGAGAGAAATTGAAGAATTAAAAAAAAATCCTCCCAAAAATAAGTAAATGCTTACATAAGATGATGAGTGGACTAAAGACCAAAGAAAAAGAATTAAAAAACTGAATTTTGACACCTCAGTGTGGGAATCTCTCCTCATGAAGAAGACGCCTTTTTCTCATCATTATCCCTAATTTTTAATCAATAAAATGAGATATTTTCATCTATCCTCTCTCCTTTTTCAAAACTAGATCCCAAAAGTAAGCTGAACTGACCCAAAAATGATAAAAAATTGACCAAACTGATCTGAAAATTTCTAGAATCAGTTTGTTTGGTTAGAGGTTCACTTTTTCTTATAAATAGAAGCCTCCCCCTTTGTAAAAGCTTAATGGTGTTTATACACTGTTACTCTACTTCTGTCCTCAACCATCTACATTGAATTTTTTAATAATTTAATTGTTTTTGACCTAATCCTCTCCAAAGTGAATTGGTAGCCACTATCGCTTCAAATAATAGTAGAATCTTCAATCCCTCAAGCCAAAGAAGAGCTTACAAGCTCCATGTAAGCTAATTTTCTTACTTTGTTTATAAATTTTAATGAAAAATCTATGATTTTCTTGATTTTTATGTTTTACAGATGATTGAATTAAATTCAAATACTATGCCTTTGATGAAAAGACCACCCCTTTCTCTTATTTACATTCCAACCTTTCTTAATCTTAGAAAGATTAACTAAGTGATTAATTAAACTCTTCTTATTATTTACTCTTGAAATTAAAAAATTGTGTAGATTAGAGTTTTATAATTCTAAATTAGATTAAGCAAGTTAAGTAAAGAAAGATAAAAATGAGAAATGATCAACCATACAAAAGAGGTTAAGGTAAAAATTTTCAGAATTTTGTGAAAAAAAAAATTAGTTTTATATTATTCCAAAAGAGCAATTCTCACCATTTTCGCATCTAAAAGAAATATTCTAATTACTCCATGTACATATTCACCTATAAATATGCATGGATATCACTGATATTAATTATTAAATTTGATTCTTATGCATAAAAAGATGCATAAAATAACTTTTTTTATTATAAAAGTGTTATTCATATTAAAATTGATTTCTATGCATAGAAAGATGCATAATGAATTTTTTTTATTATAAAAGTATTATTCTTATTAAATTTAATTTCTATGCATAAAAAGATGCATAAAGAAATTTTTTTATTATAAAAGTGTTATTCTTATTAAATTTTATTTCTATACATAGAAAGATGCATAATGAAATTTTTATTACAAAAATATATTCTTATTAAATTTGATTTCTATGTATAGAAAGATGCATAAAAGAATTCTTTTTACTACAAAAGTGTTATTCTTATTAAAATTGATTTCTATACATAGAAAAATACATAAAAGAATTTTTTTAATACAAAAGTGTTATTCTTATTAAAATAGATTTCTATACATAGAAAGATACATAAAGAAATTTTTTTATTACAAAAGTGTTATTCTTATTAAAATTAATTTCTATACATAAAAAGATGCATAAAAACCTTCTTTGCCCATCTTTCTTCCTTCTTCTAGGATAGAAGATTCTACCTTTGATTCATGTTCATCCAAGATTGAACGGAGATACGACGCTGACTCGCTCGCTGAAGCTCCCGCCCCCCCCCCCCCTGCTCTGCGCACCTCGATCCCCCCCCCTCGCGCCCCTTCTCTCCTCTGCCCCCCGTTTTTCCCCTCTGCTCGCCACTGCGCCCCCCCCCCCTTCCTCGCTGCTGCGCCGCCCCCCCCCCCCTCCTTCAGCGCTTCTGCGCCTCCACCCCCCCTCTTCGCCAGGTCGCCCCCCTCCCCGCTGCCGCCTCTCCCCTCCCCGCTGCCGCCTTTCCCCTCCCTCCCCGCTGCCGCCATTCCGCCCCCCCCCCCCCCCCCGCCTCTTCGCTTCTTCATTCTCGCCGCCATTCAGCAGCGCCCCCCCCCCCCCTTCCCTCTCGCGTTGTCGCCGCCTTCCCCCCTCTGGGCCTCTACTCCGATTTCCGCCCCCCCCCCTTCCTTCCTCTGCCGTGCTACTATTTCCCTTAGGGGGTTTTTTTGTTTTTCTTCCTTATCGTCACCCGTCCTTCCGCCTCTTGGTGTGCAGCCCGCTTCTTGCAGGGTTTTCCGCTTTCGCCTCGCCTTCGCTTGAGCTTCAGACTCTGATGGAGACTCCTCCCGCCTCGCCTCAGAGGGACTCTTCTGCAGCCCCCTCGCCCGCCCCCGAGGTCATCCCCATCAGGCTTTCTCTTTCGCCGGAAGAGGAAGCGAGCCTCACCGCAGAGGTGGAGCGCCTTCAGGCTCACTCCACCATCTGCCGTATAGTCGGCACTCGCCCCAGCAGAGGGGAGATCAGGGATCTTCTTCAGGCCCGCCTTCTTGCAGATGTGGGCAAGATCCTGGATGTACAGCTCTTGGGCCGGGGACATTATCAGATCGAGTTCGAGGCCGCCCAGAGCGTTGCCAAGGTCCTTGCCATGAGTCCTCTGGATATCAGGGGAGCTCGGGCTTTCTTCAGGCCTTGGCAGCATGGATTTGACCCAGCAGCGGCGGAGCAGGGAGAGCGCCTCTTCCATATTACAGTTTGTTTCCCCAGGCTCGGAGCTTTGGTGGGCTCGGTTCTTGAGACGGGCCCCTCAGCAGCTTCAGTGGTGGCCAGAGCAGCTGGGTTACCTTCGGTCAGAGTGTTGGTATCTGACATCTCCTCCCTTCCTAAGGTCATTCAGCTACCTAGGATAGGGGGGGGGTGGATAGATCAGAGAGTGGAGTTCTCGGGGCTCCCGAACCAGTGCTTCATTTGTCGGCAGGTCGGCCATTTGGCCAAGGCCTGCCCTCGCAGGAGACCTCGACCCTCACCACAGCAGCAGGCCACGGATGGCCCGCCCACAGATTCGGCCCGGCAAGCTGCCTCAGGGACACCTGCTCAGGCCACAGAGACCTCGGAGTGGCAGCCAGGACAGGGGCGCCGTCGAGGGAGACAGCCTCAGCAGCGCGCCCAGGTACCGCTGCAGTAGCAGCCACAGGCTCAGCCTCACTGGGTTCCCGTGAGGAACAGATTTGCTCCCCTTCAGGAGGAGACCCCTGCAGTGACGGAGGACCAGGAGATGCCAGCTCCCCCTCCTTCACCTCCCCCACACCCACCCCCTCCCTCCGCCTCGCGTCCACCATCGCCTCCTCCCGCCCCCGCTCCGGTCTCGGCAGCGGCTCCCTCTCCTCCTCCCTCGCCTCCCCCTCCTCCCCCTCCGCCCGCCTCGCCTTCCCGGGAGGTCCTGGCAGTTCCCTGGCGCTCACCTGCAGTCCGGAGGGCGCTGAGCACTGACCTCGCTCGAGCATCTCAGAGGAGACCTATGCCGATTAGGGCCTCACGGATTTCATCTATCCGCAGTCGGCTGAGTCGCCTCGGCATTCGTCAGCGCTCGGAGGCGTTTGATTACACCTTTACACGGCTTTTTGGAGCCGAGGGCCCCCATGAGCCAGCTCCCATCCGAGTGCATGTAGTGATACCTCCGGCCCGCGGGGAGGAGGCACTAGACTCAGCGGTGGCCTTCTCATTCCCTCTTTGTGGACCCTGTGACCGGGAGTGGACTCTAGAGCTCGCTCTCAGCACGTTGAAGACTCAGGCAGTTGAGTTTTCTCATCACATGAGCGATTTGGAGGTTACAGATGTGATAGGCCGACTTTGGGAGTTGGCTCATTTTTTCTTGGATCCCGGGAGTGTGGATACATCCGGGATTCGGCATTTGGTCGTGCGCATAGTTGCAGATTTGGCACGCGACCCAGGATATGTGAGTATACACGAGGTTACTATGTCAGAGCAGGAGGCAGTCGCCATGGGTCACAGCCACTGGCGCCTGATCCGGGATTCTTGCAGCACACCGGGTGGGCAGACTCGCAGCCGTTCGGATGGGGACTACTCTCCATCCAAGCCGCTTGCGAAGGCTCGCCGCACGGCTGAGACAGCATCCACCTCAGTAGGACATCCATGAGGATCATCTCATGGAATGTTCAGGGCCTCGGCGGAGCACACTTTATACGTTATCGAGGTTGCTTGAGGCAGGAGCTACAGAGATGCCTGGTTGGTGGCAGCATAGACATTCTGATGATGCAGGAGCACCACTTGGGTGAGAGCAGGATCCGGAGATATGGTTCGGTGATGCCTGGTAGATGGGACACTTTCTGGTCTGCAGGGTTTGGTCCTTTGGGTGGACAGGGAGGAGTATGCATGGTTATTGCAGATGCATGGCGGCAGGCCATTGTGGATCGAGGGATCATTGTGCCTGGCAGAGCACAGTATGTCATTCTGAGGATGCATGATGAGCTATTGGGTGTGCTCAACATCTATGCGCCCAATCATGCTAGTGCCAGAGCAGAGTTTTGGACTCAGGTTACAGATGCATTGCCAGAGGCTGCACATTGGTGTGTTGGGGGAGACTTCAACATGCTTGAGGACCCGGCAGATAGGGTGGGAGGCAGTCATGTTACAGTGCACGGCACGGAGCTTGCAGCTTGGGACCGGTTTTGCATGTCACTGAGGATCACTGATGCATGGCAGCATGGGGCTTTCTCCCGGTCTCAGGACAGTCTTAGTTTCTCTCGGTCGGATCGCCGACAGGGAGGGACTAATCTATCTCGGATTGATCGCTTTTATGTGGGCGATTGGTTGGGGGAGCGAGGGGGCTCCGTCGGCATTCTTGCTGGCACCTCATTTTCAGATCATGCGCCGGTTATATTGACTTTGGAGGAGGGGACTCGGGAGCCCAGCTTGCAGTTGAGGATTCCAGAGCGGGTACTTGCAGACCCCAGTCTCGCTGAGGACATTGAGAGGATCTGGCAGGATAGTCAGTGCTCTGACCAGGATGCAGCGGGCCAGTGTGCCCAGGGACTCATTGATCTTAGCTCTTTTCTGCACGCTGCAGCTTTGACACGACTGGGAGAGATTCGCGAGCGGGAGCAACGGCTGAGACGTAGCCTTGCTTCGCTACAGCGCCTTCAGGAGCAGCAGCCAGCATGTGAGTGGGTGGCGTCCCAGCTGAGCCAGGCCCGCCAGGAGGTTAGAGAGGCAGAGGAGCAGAGACATGAGTTTTACTATCGTCGTCAGGCCTCTCAGTGGACGCAGCTTGGTGATAGAGTGACTGGGGAGTTTTTTGAGATCACTGGACCCCGTCATGCGCGAGCAGGGGTTCGCCAGCTTGGTAGACCGGATGGATCGATAGCTACTGAGCTCGGGGAGATCAGAGACATTGCCACAGCTTTTTATAGTGACTTGCTTTCAGCGGAGCCAGCCACTGAGGCTCGGGATGTATGCAGACAGACTGTGTGGGCCCATGTGCAGAGGAGGGTCACAGACCATATGCGCACAGTTTTAGGTGCGCCTCTGTCAGAGACTGAGCTTGCCGAGGCCTTGCGGGTCCTACCGCGACATAGTTGCCCAGGGGAGGACGGACTGACGCCGGCCTTCTTTATGCGCTACTGGGACCTTTTGGGGCCAGGCCTCCGCAGGGGCTTTCAGCATGTTTTGGACACTGGGGTGATGCCGCAGAGCTTTTCAGAGGGCTTGATCTATCTTATCCCCAAGGGGGAGGGAGTATCAGATGATATTCGGCATTGGAGGCCTATTACGATCCTCAATACTGTCTACAAGGTCTTGGCAAAGGCCTTGAGTTTGAGGATCCAGCCCTTCCTGGGGGAGTTGATTCATGCTACTCCGACAGGATTTGTCAAGGAGCGCAGTATCCTTGACAACATCTTTACTTTCTGGGAGGCGACGGCCCGAGCCAGGTTTCTGGGTGAGGACTTGGTCGTGATGCTTCTCGATTTTGAGAAGGCATACGATAGAGTCGATTGGGGATTCTTAGAGGGCACTATGCTTCGCCTGGGCTTTGAGCCAGGATGGATCAGAGGGGTGGCAGCTTTGTATTCCACAGCTCGCAGCCAGGTGCTGATTGCAGGAGGTCGGGGGCCGAGTTTTGAGCTGACCAGATCAGTCCGTCAGGGGTGTCCTCTCGCTCCTTTCCTTTTTCTCTTCTTTGCGGAGGCTATGAGTATGTATTTGTCGGCAGAGGAGGTTGGTTTGAGAGGACTTCAGCTCCCAGTCCGGGGGGAGGATTTGCTTGATGCTGAGTTTGCAGACGACACGGGCCTATTTTTGCATGGCCAAGAGGCCAATCTTATTCGGGCAGAGCAGTCGCTCCAGGTTTTTAGTGCAGCTTCGGGAGCATTGATCAATTGGCGCAAGACAGTCGCCTTTTGGATCAGTAGTGCTCCCACTCCGGCATGGAGTCCGGACCCCGGTTTTAGATGGATTCCTCCCGGCACAGCAGTGCGGTATTTGGGATGCCAGATCGGCCTCGATTTGTCACCAGAGCAGCAGATTGCCCCGCTTCTTCTGAGCATTCGGAAGAAGCTATTGTATTGGAGTACAGCTCGACTATCCTTGGCTGGTAGGGTGGTGGTGGCAAATCAGGTGCTGTTAGCGACTATGTGGTACATTACGTCTTGCTGGATTTTCTCGAGCTCTTGCATCAGCCAGGTACAGAGGCTGATCAGGAACTTTCTGTGGTCTGGGCGGGACGGTCAGCCAGCTCGGGCAAAGGTTGCATGGGCAGTTATTACACTTCCGCTGGCTCAGGGCGGTTTGGGCATTATAGATCCAGTCGATCAGAGTAGAGCCTTATTGGGGAAGCTTATTGTTCGGGGGTTGCTTCCAGGCGCTGAGCCTTGGAAAGAGCTCCTCTTGCAGCGACTGCAGGCCCGGGCGCCTCCTGCAGGGGGTACTTGGGCACCAGAGATTCGCTGGATCTTCATAGAGATGAGGAGGACATGCCTCAGTAGAGGATGGGAGGACAGATTTGCTTTGAGTATCCTGAGAGCTTGGGAGCTGTTGAGACCGGGGCTCTCTCAGCGGCCTCCTTCTTGTGTTGAGGAGCGGGCCAGGCAGCCGCTCATCTGGAGCCCAGCGGTTCGTACAGAGCAGGGTCATATGCTGGGTTCTCGGCCTCGTCTAGCCTGGGGACCTTTAGCGGCAGGCCCGGCTCGTAGTTTTGGAGACTGGCAGGCTTTCTGCAGTCTACCAGAGGAGACCCAGGTGGAGAGGCTGAGTCACTTCAGAGGGGGATTGATTATGAGGGATGATATTCAGGAGGCACTTTCAGAGGAGTGGTTCACACCTCTCGAGCCAGTGGCCCCACGATGGATGGGAGCCTTTACACAGTTGGAGATCCTGATTGCTGTCAGAGCTAGCACTGAGGATGGCAGATGCCTCTATTATGAGATTCAGGATGAGGGCAGACTCCAGAGAGTGGAGGTGGAGTCGCCTTTGGTTGCAGAGTGCACCTTTCAGAGGATTCGGGTAGTGGCTGCCGCTTCTCGGAAGTGGCATATTGACCCCGACCCTGCGGACGTGCTCCCGGATTGGCGCATCTGGGCATATGCAGCGCGCCCCTTGGCCCGGCTGCAGTGGGACCCCGGAGAGTACGAGTGGCATGATCCTTATGCATCCCTTGAGGCCACAGAGATCACATTTTTCCAGTATACTGTTAGGCTGGGACGGCATATCTTGACGGCGAGGAGGACGGTTTCTCCAGCGGCAGCGGGGCATTGGCGATTGCAGGGACTATCACAGGAGTTCCTGGAGGATTTCTGGGCTCGGCTCTGGGCTAGTCGACAGGCCCGCAGGATCTCGGCTTTTCAGTGGCTGGTCGCCCACAGGGGCTCAGCAGTTGGCACTTGGCTTGTTTACAGCGGTCTTTCGGCGGCCTGCGTCCGATGCGGCCACCCTATGGAGACACAGAGACATTGCCTGTGGGACTGCCCTCAGGCACAGCAGATTTGGCTGCGGATGCTGCGTATTCTGGCCCCCCTCTCTCCAGAGGGTATGTTTACGTGGGGTGCCGCTGCTTGGTCGACTTCGTCAGGGCCTGCTATGGGCTATGAGATGGAGCAGGGCAGTCAGGCCATCAGATTTATTAGGGGCCAGCCTCGCCTGGTTCCGGCACCGGATTTCTCGTCCGCCAGCTGGACACAGGAGAGGGATTTACGATGGGAGCTCCTCAGCAGCCTCACCATCTGGTTCACCTGGAGGGCCCGGTGCTTCACGGCCTTTGAGGGGAGATTGGAGCCACCAGCAGAGACTGTTCGGGGGATTTGGCAGGAGTTGATCCACACCCTGCGAGGACAGTACGACCGCATCCGGGGAGACTCGGATGAGGCGATCTTACGGCGCCAGGCCTTTCATACCACTTGGCGCTGCGGCCCGTTCTATACCCTACACACGGGATCCCCCCGTTGGCATTACAGGCCACCTGTTTGGCTTTTCCCCCCCCCCATTGTATGATTTAGCCGCTCAGTCCTTTAGACTGATGCTTGTATTTTGCAGCACCTAGGGAGAGTCTCCCGGGCTGCCACGATGTATTCACTGCTCTTCTCTCTGGTAGGAGCAGGAGAGATCTCTTTTGTAGCCCTCCGGGCGGTTTTTTACATAACTAATGAAAGGATCTTTTCTCGGAAAAAAAAAAAGATGCATAAAAGAATTTTTTATTACAAAAGTGTTATTTCTTATTAAAATTGATTTCTATCGATAGAAACATGCATTAAAAAAAATTTATTACAAAAGTGTTATTCTTATTAAATTTGATTTTTATGCATAAAAAGATGCATAAAGGAATTTTTTTTATTATAAAAGCATCATTCTTATAAAAATTAATTTTTATGCATAAATAGATGCATAAAAACAAATTTATTTTAAAAGTGTTATTCCTATTAAATTTGATTTAATGCATAAATAGATGCATAAAAGGATTTTTTTTATAAAAGTGTTATTTTCATAGAAGTTGATTTTTATGCATAAATAGATGCATAAAGAATTTTTATATCAAAATTAGAATTCTCTTAAATTCTATGTTTCAATTCTATGAGTATTTGATAAATGAATAATTAAATACTCTAAGAGAGAAATTTCTATCGTTTTATATTCATACGGATTGTAAAAGAAAAATTCAAGAAATCTATTAAGATCGAAATATTCAGATAAATGATTAATTTATTCCTCATTAAAATTCGTAACTAATTTAGAAATCAGTTAAGTGAATATTCAAAAAAATCAGTAAAATAATAACTGAATTATCAAACCTTTTCGAAAAAGAGAGTTTAGAAAAAATCTTATCCGACTCGAACCTTGAATGAGACTATGATCAAGACTAAACTCTTTCATCAGTTTCGAGTAAAGAAGATGTGACCAGTTTAGAAAAATACACTCAAAATTCCTGCCAAATCTGAAACTAAGTTTGAATTAATCTGTGGATCAAGGTTATAGAATTCAAGAAATTCTCGTGTGAAATTTAAAGCCTCTTTCACTTGCAGAAATTTAGGGCTTTTGTGCAAATTGGCCAATTAGATGCACATTGAAGCGATTAGAGTGCATAAAAATTGGGGATTTTCAGATTGGAGCATGTAATTGGGGATTACAGCTGCGATTTGTCGCGTATGTATACACATTGTGTGTAATTGAACAACTTGGTGCAGGTTTACACTTGCTTTGATTTGCAGGCATACATTTGCACAGGACATTTGATTGCCTGGCAGTGCACATTGGTACTTGGTTCGCTTGCAGATATATTTTGTTGACATGGCACAAAATGCTACAGATGTATTTGGTGTACTCACCCAAGAGGACAAGCTGGATAGATCTAACTACTCCCTCTGGAGTTTCATGATCCGTAATTTGCTGGTAGCCAAAGGGCTTTAAGGCATCGTGTGTGGTGATGACACACGCCCGCTTACCATTCAACCAGCCACGCCTCAAAGGGGAGGTGCTCAAAGAGCTCCTAATGTAGAACCTGCTCCCACACAAGAGCAGAAGAGATGGGACTCTAGAGATGCACAGGCCATGTCATTGATAGCCCTTTCAGTGAAAAGGACTATTATTCCGCACATTCATTCTTGCAAGACATCGAAGCTTGCATGGGACACATTGGAAGCAATGTATCAGGTACGCAACGAGACAAGAGTTGCCTACTTGAAGAGGCAATTGGATCTTCTTTCTATGGATGAGGGTGACTCCATGGCAGATCATCTCACCAAAGTGAAAGATTTGCAGGAACAATTGCTCAACATTGATGAGGTTATCCCAGACAGACAGATGGTCACCAACACTCTTCATTCTTTACCGCCTTCCTACTTGGGCTTTCACACCTCTCTCAACCTCTCAATAAGAGGAGGTGGTGATCCCGTCACTTTTGAAGAGCTCGTGGGTTTACTCTTGCAGGAAGAGCAAACAAGAGCAAACTTATCGAGCAACCGTGGTGGAGACAAAGCATTTACAGCCAAGGATAAGGGTAAAGCAAAGAGCTTTAGGCATGGGGGACAACAGTCTAGCAAGGCTGGTCATGGACAGCCCTCTTCTAGTCGTGAAAAGTCTGACAAAGGGGATGCAAACAAGCCCAAAAAGAAGGGCAAATGTCACTACTGCCATAAGCCTGGACACTACATCAGTGAATGTAGGAAGCGGATTGCAAAAGAGAAAAGGAAAGAAGCAGGCAATGCAGTAGCAAACTCTTCTGTTGACAAAGCACAGCAATCAGCTAATGTAATCCAGGAAGAGTACACTTTTTTGGTCACATGCACTAGTGACACACCAAGTGCTTCAGACACTGATATGTCTTGCATTGCATCTGACAGACAGCATGCATCATGGTATTTTGATAGTGGTGCTTCGAACCACATCACTTCATGCAAAGATGTATTTCAGCACTTGGTTTATGCTTCAAATGGCCGCACTGTATCATGTGCAGATCATACCACATATCCAATAAAGGGAATTGGTAATGTCATACTTATTGCAGCCAATGGTGCCAATATATGTATGAAAAATGTATTGTATGTTCCAGGGATAAAGAAAAATCTGCTCTCCGTCTCAGCCATAAACGACCAAGGTTTAAAGGTTGAATTTGAAGATGGAAAGTGTTTGGTAAAAGACCCATCAAAGGGCTATGAAATAGTCACTTCTGGAACACGATACAAAGGCTTGTATAAACTGGACAGCTATGACAAGCGCACTTATGATGCAAATACAGAGTCTCCACCAAGACATGTATGTGAGGGGTGTATTTTGGGAAAGATGCAACGAAAACCATTCCCCAAAATTGGAGCTGTTAGAGCTGAAAGTAAATTACAGTTCATACATAGTGATGTATGTGGTCCAATGCGGACACCATCCATAGGGGGGCATCTTTAATTTGTAACATTCATTCATGACTACTCCAGGTTTGCTTGGGCTTACCCTTTGAAAGCGAAAGCAGATGTGTTTACATGCTTTCGATACTTTATAGCAATGGCTGAAAATATGTGTGCATGTAAAGTCCAAACACTCCGCTCAGATAGAGGTGGAGAATACATGTCAAATGCATTCAAGGATTATATGCTTCAAAAGGGCATCAAACACCAATGTATTGTGCCTTATACACCGCAGCAGAATGGTGTAGCTGAAAGGAAAAATAGATCTCTCATGGAGATGGCAAGATGCATGGTGAAAGCACAAAAGTTGCCTTACAAATTTTGGATGGAAGCTATAATGTGTGCAGCTCATGTGTTGAACAGGTGTCCAACAAAAGCTTTGAAAACCATAACACCATTTGAGGCTTGGTATAGCCGAAAACCAACAGTGGATTATATGCGTACATTTTGTGTTTGGCATATGCACATGTGCCAGAACAACTCCGAACAAAGCTAGATGACAAAGCAATGAAATGCATTTTTGTGGGCTACAGCAATGAAAGCAAAGGATACCATCTTTATAATCCAACTACACGAAGGATTTTTGTCAGTAGAGATGTGGTATTTGCTGAAAATTCAGAACAGCCTATGTACAGCTTGTATAAAAGCAATGATACAGGCATACAGGACATGTTTGATGGACTTTTACCCATTGCAATTAGGGGGGATTCAGATTAGCCAGCCCCTACACAAGAAAATCCTCATGTAGAACATGTGGAACAGCCAGCCATTCAGCCCCCTTCTATGGAAGAAGTGGATGATTTTGTCAGGGAAGAGCAAACAGCCATAGACACAACCAAGTCAGTGCCAAGATGATTGCTGAAAACTTTGCAAGAAAGCAAACTTGCAGCTCCACTCACAGGTAGAACAAGGGCTAGTTCCAGCCATGCTTTGAATATACATTGTGGGGAGTCTGCATTACCAATGGGTGGTCTCTTTGATTCAGAAGAGCCTTCTTCTTATGAAGAAGCACATGAGAATGAGCATTGGTTGCAAGCTATGCAAGCTGAAATTTCTTCTATCATGAAGAACAATACATGAGATCTTGTGGAATTGCCTAAAGGCAAGCATGTAATTGGAACAAAGTGGGTGTACAAAGTCAAAAGAAAGTCTGATGGTACTATTGACAAGTGCAAAGCAAGACTTGTGGCTAAAGGCTACTCCCAGAAAAAGGGAATAGATTATGAAGAGACTTTTGCTCCTACTTCGAGAATGACCACAATAAGATCAGTGATTGCATTGGCTGCACATAAAGGATGGAAAGTGCATCAATTGGACATCAAAACTGCATTCTTAAATGGGGATTTACAAGAGGAAGTATATGTAAATCAGCCCATTGGTTTTGTAGTTCCTGGTGAGGAACATAAAGTATGGAGGTTACACAAAGCATTGTATGGGTGAAAGCAAGCTCCAAGAGCTTGGTATGATAAGATACATGCTCATCTAACCAGCCAAGGTTCTGAGAATAGTCCAGCTGAAAGCACATTGTATGTAAAGAAAACCGATGCCGATATTCTCATAGTCATCTTGTATGTAGATGACATGCTCATTACAGGTGAAAGCTGAATTTGATATGTCAGATTTGGGGCCTTTACACTTCTATCTCGGCATACAGTTTATGCATGCAGATGATGGCATTGTTATGCAGCAAACTAAGTACATAAAAGGTTTCACATGGATGAATGTAAGCCCATTTCTACTCCGGTAGAACCAGGTGTACAGCTTACTATGCATGATATGAGAGAGAGAAAGTTGTATTAACGTCTTTAAAAGGCCAAAATGACCTATGAAACCAAAAGGTTACATCATATCCATAAAGTACATAATCCTGGGTACAAAATAGTAATAAAGAAAGATAACAAAAATCTAGAACTTTAAAATCTGATCTAGGTACATGAGCAGAGAGAGAGAGAGAGAGAGAGAGAGAGAGAGAGAGAACAATGGTCGGCTGTGTCTGTCCAGCAACGCACCTCTACTTCTCTTGCAATTTGCCACCTTCCACGAGAGAGAGAAAGCGTGAGAAAGGCCCTGCTTGATGTCCAGCGCTACCAGCAGCAGTTGCAAAAGAGAGAGAGAGAGAGAGAGTGAGAAAGGCCCTGCTTGATGTCCAGCGCTACCAGCAGTTGCAAAAGGGAGAGAGAGAGAGCCCACGTGAGAAGACCAGTTGTCCAACCCTGCGCTCCCTACTGACCAGCCCGCCGGCTTGTTGCAAAGAGGAGAAAGCCGGTGTGTGTGCTGCAGCGCAGCCCACCAGCCTTCCCACCACAGAGAGAAAAAGCACCAAAGCGTGTAGCTGCAGCCCATCCCTCCCAAAGTGGAGCCCCCCAATAATAGTGTAACCCCACTTCTAGGGGCCACGATTTCCTTCCCCAAAAAGATGTTCTTTTGTTTTAGGGGTTTCAAACCTTTGTCCCCTCCCCCCACATGGGGTTATGAAAAGAAATTTAATAATTCCTGGTGTCACCTTTGACCCCAAGTGTGAATATTTAACCAATGTCCTGCACACTGACCACCATGGCCAATGTTCGGATACACTCTACAAATACACAGGGTCGTGACAGCAGCAAATCTCTCAGGAACCCTGTCCTCAACACCTAGAAGAGAACTTCAGCCTCCAACATCAAAAAACGCAACAGTTCAGCAGAACAGATGCAAAAAAATGCAGCAATGATGAAGCCTCTGCTCCAATCAAAAAAACGCAACACTTTCTTACTTGGAGATCAACGTTTGGCTCTAATAACATGAAAGAAAGAGCATCACAGGTTGTAGGCCCAAAGCACAAACTGTAGAAGGCTGGAAACAGTTCATTATTGCTGAAAATGAGCACGAGGGAAGCCCGTAGGCGCTTACAAGCATAAGAGATTGTTGCTACAGCCAATGACCTCCAACAGATATGCAAGAAAAAGATGAAAAGAGAGGGGAAGGGTGCCTAAAAAATGGTAGAAAATGCCTAAATAATATTTGCTAAATATGCCAATGCAAGGTCTCATAAAATGACCAGTACAAGCATGAAAAAAAAGGTGATGTAGACCCTTTGGACATGATATATTCCAACACCCATGACATGCACCAATGGTTGGGACGCAAGTTGGACACAATGTGAACATGTTTAATGACATTTTTATGATGTTTTTTGACCTAAAAATGGATGGCCAACCTAAATCTGACGTGCCGTTAGTTTCCTATTGAAAGGTAGGTCAACGTCATTGTGGGGCATTCAAAGACAAAGTGCAAGAGAGCCAAGACCAAGGACTTTCCTATTTAAAGGCAGGTCAAGGGTCATTCTTGGGCATTTGAAGACAGAAGTTGTAGAGCCAAGACCAAGGGCATGCAACCAAGGCATCTTGATCAGCAGAAGAAGCTGTGAAACAAAGCCCTCGTGTGCGCTAGAGCATGCACAAGTGAGGACACCCAAGGACAGCCATGAACCTTTTGGTATGCATCAATACTAAATCGACACGCATGCATGAGTAGGATCTAAGTTTAGATCCAAGAACCATTGTATCATCTATTGCAATATACAATAGACTAGAAATACAACTCTTGTCTATCTCTTCTCCTAAGTTCTTGCTAGTTCTGTAACGTGCATGCCCGTGCCATGGCTAATCTTCGGCATGAACATTCTTAATCCCTAATTAGTCAGCAATTAAGCTAGCATCATCCTCAGCAAAAGCCTCAGCTTCTTCAGTACAATCAGCACCATCATCATCATCATGGGGGCTAGATGACCTGTCGGCAACAGCCAGTAAGTGGTCTAGACAGCAATCGGTTCTCATCAGCATGAAGGCCAAGACAGGAACAGCATTGAAGTGAAGCGCATCTAGACAAAGGAGATTTAAGCTCTAGGTTTTGTCCAGCAGCTGGCCGAGAGCATTGTTGTTGGCCGACTCGTGTTCCTCACATATATATAAGGGAAAAGGCATCATTCAGTCATTTCATCAAGTCTCATTCAATTGATTCATTCATTAGTCAACATAAGTAATGTAGAAAGGGGCCAGGGTCACCCCTATGGGGTTGACCATAGGCCTAAGTCATGTACAAGCATCAAAGCAACCTTTTTGTACCATACGAATAAAAGAAAACCCTGACACCCAATCTCTCTCTTCTTCTCTCTCCTCTGTCTTAATCATCTTAATTAACCATCAATGTTCTTAATCAAGCTTAGGGTTGTGGATCGGTGCAGCAAGGCTTCCATGCATGCAACATTGGTATCAGAGCATTCAAGCTCAGCCCACTAAGCATAGTCCCAAAGAAGGTGTTCAGTTCCAGCAGAAAGGATGCAACAAGGTAGCAAATGGAATGGTTTGCAAAGAGGCGAAGCCAAAGGAAGTATTCCCTAAGGGTATGTATGCATAACCAGTACATCATTAAGTTCTCAAATCACTTCCAAAGGCCTAGCAACAGGCACCATCAATTCTGGCAGGTGATCCACCACTGTGTTAAGGGTAATGGAAAAGAGGGCATGGGGACAGCAGTGGAACAGATGCTTAGTTCTTCAGCAAGACTTGGAAGTGGAGATCAAGAGTGAAGGTGTTCAGACAAAAAGATCAGTCAAAGTCAGTTAAGTACAAGTCAAAGTCAGTAGTAGTTTAGATTCAGTAGCAATCCAAGGAGGAAGGATGACAGAGTGTCCACCCCATCATCAAGTTTAGCACAAGGGAATGTCACGTGCACGCCCGTGCAACGGCTAATTTTGGCATGAACAATTAAGCTAGCATCAGAAGCATCATCATCCTCAGCAGAAGCCTCAGCTTCTTCAGCAGGATCAGCACCATCATCATCATAGATGACCTGTCCGCAGCAGCCAGCAGGTGGTCTAGACGGCAGTCAGTTCTCATCAGCATGAAGGCCGGACAGCATTGAAGTGAAGCACGCCAAACAAAGGGGATTTACGCTCCTGGTTTTGTCCAGCAGCTGGCCAACAGCATTGTTGCTGGCCAACTGGTGTTCCTCACATATATATAAGCGAAAGGCATCATTCAATCATTTCATCAAGTCTCATTCAGTTGATTCATTCATTAGTCAGCATAAGTAATGTAGAAAGGGGCCAGGGTCAACCCTATGGGGCTGACCATAGATGTACAAGCATCAAAGCAACCTTTTTGTACCATATGAATAAAAGAAAACCCTGACACCTAATCTCTCTCCTCTGTCTTAATCATCTTAATTCACCATCAATGTTCTTAATCATGCTTAGGGCTGTGGATCAGTACAGCAAGGCTTCCGTGCATGCAACAAGTTCATTTGGATAAGCATCGATCTAGTTTGCTTAGCATTAATCGCCTGGTTTAAGTCTTCCATTGTCACACTAATGTGACATCTGCTGCTGTCTACAGATGATTTTCCCACAAGAGTATAGAACCCTAAAAACTATATCCCTCTAAAGACTGCTAATCCCCTACTATTATCATAGCAATGGGAAACAGAGAAACAGAAGTGCAAATTTTGAGGGCTCTAAAATGGGAAAACACCACATCAGCAAGGGGGATGCAAATAAGGCAAGGGGTGAGAAGAAGAGGGAAAGGAGAATGAAGATGTAAGAAAATAGGAGAGTGTCTCAATGAAGACTAGGGAAAAGGAGATCAGTAAGAAGAAAAGAGAAACTAATATGGAACTGTGGCTAGGGGAGGAGAGGTCTTTCAAATCCTCAAAGGGCCCCATTGGTAATAACAAGTTGTAACGTGTTTAGGCAAGAAGACCAAGGCACCTCTGGGCAGGTACCAAATGGAAGCTACAGAAGGATCTACTCAAGAAGAAGAGGGGGGGGGGGGGGGGGGGGGGGGGTGGAGGGAGGGAGAACAACAAGGGTTTTCAAGGAAACAGCCGAAATGGTAGGGGGAAATGGATGAAATGGGCCAGTAACCGGGCATTTCAGCTGTTTCTTGTAGCCATGACTACTGTAAGTCTTGTCTTGGCAAGCTACAACTATCATAATGAAACACTGTAGAAAAACAAGAAGTTTCTCAGGTTGTTCTTGATGTAGAAGGGTACCTTCTCGATAAGGTCCAATACATCTTGATTGTCAATAAACTCAATGTAGCTCCAGTTTATGGCCTCCTTCGTGTACTCTTCCTGCTCCATTTTAAAGACATGCTGCAAGAAACCGTCCCCTTACGAGGAATAAGTAAACATCAAACAGCAACAGATCTTGAATGCAACCAGAAGAACTGCTTGGTTAACTGGAAACACTCACCTGATTAAAATGTTGCTGAAGCTTTTCATTTGCCAAATTGATGCAGAATTGCTCAAAGCTGAGTATCACCATGCCAGCAAAATCACCTTCCGCCTAAAGCCTATACATGCCCCAACAACCGATGTATAGGGAGGAGATACTAGCACTTACCTGTTATTTTGGAAACTCTCAAAACCATAAATGTCCAAAACCCCAATTTGAGCTTTTGATTCGCTATCCTGGCCTATTGATCTGTTAATTTTCTCCACCAACCTGCCACACCCAAAGGAAATAGGTCCAGACCACAGGCAAAAAAATATATATGCACCGTTGCCACAAAAGCCAGAACATAACACTACTTCACAGTGCTTTATAAGCATGTTGTTCACACTGAACAATTTTGTGCTTCAACTTTTGCTGCAATTAGCTAAGTGTCCCCTCAACATTGAAACTGGGATCCAGGTGACCAGATTAATCACACTCACCAATCAAACAAGCGAGAATAGATGGTTTTTGCTAGTGCATCCCTGTTGATCACAGCAGCCTGGGGGTCAAGTGTTTTTGTGATGTTTTCTTCTCGAGTCACAATAACGCGTGTGCATAAGGTCTCCCTTAAGCTGTTAGCATCACACCTGTTGAAGCCATCAATACAACATCACGATGCCAACAGATAGAGTTAGCATTTCTGAAAGCCATGACATGATGTGCATGGATGCAATTTCTTGATATGCCAACTCAAAACTAATTAGGAAAAGAAGCGCACATTAGCAAGTCGGCAGCAGTTTGTAGATGGTAAATAGACTGCTTGCCCTTTGGAATTGAGGAGTCGTGCTCCCTTCCTGGTATAAACTCGATATTTCCCAAGTGTAGAATTGCTGCTAACGTCCTGAAGATGGCATCCTGCTTGTCAGCAAGAAGTCAATGCATTTGAGTCTTCTAGATGATGACATTGGGACCAAACTTAACATAAGAAACACTGTACAATGGAGAATTAAGTGGTGGTTTTTATAAAGAGCAGCATCCAGCACCTGCTCTTCCAGATTTATCCCAACTATATCCATGGCTCGCCTTGTTCTAGCATATTCCTTGCTGTCACTCACACCAGTTAGTTCAAAACACTTGCTTTGGTTTAAGTAGTGAAAACTTTTTGGATCTGTTACTTTAAACTTCTCGGCATCCTGCAGAGTGCACAAAATCAGAAACCTTATTTTCTTGCTCAGTCAGTTTGTTCTTTTAAAAACTACAAGAAAATGAAGAAATAGTTACCTCTCTGCAGGCACATAGCTGGTAAAAGCAATGGTAGTTTCTTTCTGGGTTCGCAATCTGAACAACCCGAGACCTCTCAAGAAGATATGTTCTGATTGCAGCCCCAGATATCCTACCACTGGAATCAAACTGGATCTCTACAAATTTACCAAAACGACTAAGAGAACAAAAAAGACAACCAGTTAGATGTAGAAGACCTGTTCTGCTTCGAGAATTTAAAAAGCAAGTCAAACACCAACTTCAAGATCCACATAATCATTCTGCAGCAAGCATCTAGCAGAATTCTCACTGCATATAAGAGGTAAGGTGATGAGACGATTAAGCTTTTTTTTTAAATCACCACAATTATTAAAAATGACCCATAACCTTGAAGCCATTAAAATACACTAAGAAGTGCATTTCAGAAAAGACCATGCTATTAAAGACCTTAAAGTACAAAAAGGTTTAAAAAGTTCCAAGCAAGCCATTCATTGAAAGCTTCAATCCTAAGATCCCAGGGCCAAATCCCATAAACCTTCTTCTTATTATATGAATGGTCAGCAAGGCCCCTCCATTTGATCCTGTGCCACTTATTACAGGCTGTTGTTCAATGCAAATTGAGGAAAAACACCATAGTACAACCAATAAAGTACCACATTCATGGTGAATCTACCAGCTGACCCAGACATTCATAATGTACTCCATGTAAATCATTAAGAAAATATGTTTGTCCTGAGCTTAATGGGCCACTGTTGGATGGTGGACAATATGGAAAAGAATTTTCCTGGCCTCATCAACTCAAGAGTAAAATAATTCAAGGAACTACCCTCAAAAAGCAAGAGCAATCAGGAAAAAGGCACACCTGTTCCAGCTCACCTCGAATTGTCATTTCGAACTGTTTTTGCATTGCCAAAAGCTTCAAGAAGTGGATTTGACTGCAGGAAAGCAGATGGTAACAGTCTTTAGCTAGCATTACAAAGTACAATCAAACACGCTTCTTCTAGCTGTAATTAGAGCTGCAGTTTCTTTCAGAACTCAAGGGACCATAAGCAAAGCTGTCTTTTGACCTCCAAAACTTGTTGTTCAACAGTTCTTCCATCTGTAGCAGCTCTGCCACCCATGTATGCTAGATATTGCATGATAAGTTTTGTAGTCTCTGTCTTGCCTGCCCCACTTTCACCACTTACAAGAATTGACTGGCTTTGACTCTCATTGATCATAGCCCTGCATATCCAAATGAAACATCATGCTTTTATTATCACCAACCAAAAGAAAAACAGTAGTAACAAATATATATCTGTATGCACCTGTAAGAAGAATCGGCAACAGCAAAGACATGAGGACTCAGCTCTCCAAGTGGAGCTCCCCTGTATTGCTCCATCATATGTGAATTATACAGATGGGGTAACTTAGCAAAGGGGTTGACTGCAATCAAGATATTTCCTGTGTATGTCTGCAGAAGACCAAAATCTATCACTGGTAAATCTTGCATACCCAGTAATATATGCACTACTATGCATCCTCAAATGAGCACACAAAAACCTCTGTTAGCATTCATGGTGTCAGGATGGAGCATGTGCAAAAAAGAGAGATTAGGGTTTGTTGAATGGCTATGGTGGATGGAGGATAGCCATGGTGAGTGTGTGTGGAGAGAGAGAGAGAGAGAGAGAGAGAGAGAGAGAGAGAGAGATTTTATTAACATCTTCTGAAGGCCAAAAAACGGCCTATGAGACAAAACCTATGTACATCATCATCATGTCTCAACGAACATCAAATGGATACAAAAGAAAAAAAAAAGTACAAAGTACTCTATAATGTGGAGATAAATCACGTACATGACTCTGGTTAACTACTACTCTGCTTAACTACTGTGGGCTCGGTGGGAGGGAGGGTGGGTAAATACATCCAATAAAGCATCTAGCTCCAACCGGTGCCAATGACTAGGTGTAGGATGTCATACATCGGGTTAGGGGCAAGATATCTCCCAATCTATGTTAGATCAATCTGGGTCTATCCTCTCTGCTATGTCTCCTCAAGATCTCATCAATCTGTGTCTGGTAGAGAGACCTGGGTGGCGAGGGCCAAGCGGGCGGGGGCGTCTCCTAGATCGTAGCTCTCTCGCTTGGGCTGATGTCACTCCTCTACTAGTAGATGTAGAGATAGTGCGTCTCCGAGTGACCTGGGTTTGGACCGAAGGAGCTGCGGAGGATGTCCCACCACTGAGTGGCTAGAAGAAGGTAGTGATCCGTGTCTGTATCCCTCTGCTGTGGAAGCTGCTGTAATAGCTGCTCTCTATGACGTCGTAGCTCCATCAAAAATCCCCCCCAAGCATCTCTAATCATGAAACTGTATAACTCCGCTGAGTGGACCAAATCCCTCCCTGAAGAGACAGTGGTATCTCCCCCGAATCTCATAGTATACTGGGCAATGGCAAACATAATGCTCCTCTGTCTCCACCTCTATGTGGCACAATCTGCAAATATGTGTCTCCCTTGGGGCTCCTGTAGCTCTCCTTGCCTCTATCTCTAGAGTGTGTGAAGATACCCGAAGCTGCCCAATAGTAGTGCACATGGCATGAGACATATATACATCCATGTACCCCGGTCTCTACACAAGCCCATTCCTCTGTGAGCTATAAGAAGTGATCGTGGTAGTGCTGCCTCTTCACAGAAAGAGGTTGTGGAGGATCAATCCATGTATGACGTGTGTATAGCTATATCAAATCCTGACGTATCAATCGGTTCCTCTCCACACGGGAGAGTCTCATGGTCGGATGGTCCTCATCATATTGAAACGGAGGGAGCTTGCCCATACTCATCCCATGTAGTGAAAACCACTGTAAAACCTCTGCATACCATGACTGTCGCCCTGATGTTGCTACTCACTCTGATGACTCTACGGCCTATCTTGGTAATCTATCTGGAAAACTATCTCATGTGGTGTCGAGGTTTTACTATGAATCATCCGTGAGAACATAAGTATTTGTGGGCGCTCTAAACCTCGCCATCCGCTCGCTAATAGTCCTAGAGCCCAGATGGGAGATGCATACATCAAGGCTAGTGTCACCATGGTATCAAAAAGCCATCCCTTTGTACGGGGTTCTTGAAAATGCGCCTAGTGACATTGCCTCTCAAGTAAAGCTAAAGCTGCATACCCTCTGGCTACCCTATCCTGAACTCCATGTCTCATGGAGAGCCTCTCCGCCATGCTAGTAAAGGTGACACCCAAATATACATATGAAGTCACTACATCCACACGTTTGTCTTGGTATATGATGTGGGTGGTCGCTCACCCCTGCTTCGTGGTATTCAAAATCATAACCTTGGTTTTACCAAGATTGACCGTCAGGCCCCTCTGATTACAAAACTCTCCCAAGGCATCCATGTGCCGTTGTAACCCCTGTTGTGTATCTGAGACAAGTACTACATCGTCTGCGTAAAGCATCAAACCTACATATAGATCTGCCAAAGATGATCCACTGCCCCCTCCTCTGCCCACAAAATCTGCTAGCTCATCAATGTATAATCCAAACAAGGTGAGAGATAATGGACATCCTTGCTTAACACCAATAGTGCTAGCAAGCTCCTTTGATAATCCGCCCGAGCATCACACGACCCACAACTCTCTCATACAAAGCAATAATCCCCCATATCATCTCTGATGGTACCCCAAGAGTCTGCAATCTTTGCATAAGCCTGTCGCGAGGCACAGTGTCAAATGCCTTGCGGAAATCCACAAAGCAGCAATATAATCTACGTCTCTGTGCCTTCGCCTCCTCTATGAGGCTCCTGAGTGTGAAGATATGATCAAGAGTGGAGTGGTTTCGACGGAAACCAGCTGTGTTATGCAGCGGAAGTCTTTGTATTGGAAGATCCTGTCACACAAATGCTCACATCGTCTTCTATATCCTGAGTTTCGTGAGTTTAGCAATCCACTTTAGTACTTCAAACTTTAAAGAGATGAGAGAGAGATAGATGAGAACTATACACCAGATTGAGTCCTGAATTACCCACTGAAGGGCCCCCTATCTCGATAACGAGATAGTATTTGCTTTATTTCTTTAGAGAGAATGATTGTGGACTGTAGATAAGCCAAACGCAAGATCTCGGAGGATCGGAGATTGGCTGAACTGTACACAGCTGTAGAAACACCTCGATGACCTGATCTCGAGCCTATGCACTCTTCCCAGGGGCATGAGGAAGGGCTGCACACCTGAGGCTGAGAAAAGAAGATGGTGGACTGTTCTACGCTATGTTAGAATGCTGTAAATGCTTATAAATGCTATGTTACCTACACCAGATGACTGCTGCATGTATGGATGATGCACATAAGGCTGGATACTGATGCAAACTGTTGATTTAGGGCTGGAAACTGCTGTGGACAGAAACGCAGACCTACAGGGATGCTGCTGGTCTGAAAACGCAGGTATGCTGATGCTGACAGAAAACGCTGGCTGCTGCTGTACGGCTGGACAGAAAACGCAGATAGGCTGCTATACGGCTGGACAAAAACGCAGATGTGCTGCTGCTGAATTCTGGCGTTGAACTGATGCTGGTCTGTATGCTGAATCAAGGCTGATTTGATGCTGGATGTAGGCGCCTAGGGCTGACTGAAGCAAAAGTTCTCTAGGGGCTAGAGAAGCAAGCTCATAAGCTCCAAGGGCTGGATTAGTCTAGGGCTGAAGGCAATGATACTCCTGGGGGTGAGGAGGAGAGCTCTTAGCACAGTGAAGACTGAATGAGAAACTAAGCCCTATGCAAGCCTATTTATACTAACTGGAGGTTGGTCAAATTGGTTGGTCATTTAATAAAGTTTATATTTATAAATGACAAATAATGCCAATAATACTAAATAAATACTATAAAATATGGAAAAAATACCAGATAAATCCTACTAAATTCCCTAAGGCTTCTGGGATGTTCTAAATGATGCACAGGCATATGAATGCATATTATGCAAGATGCAGAGTGCTTTTTGATGCAAACCCTAAGGCTTCTACTGACTCTACATGCATGAATGATTCTCTCCAAGTGGGTTAAGTGACTTGACTGATTGACTGACCCGCTAAGGCTGAGGAATGACCTACGTAGCTCGTGCCTGACTTATCCTGGACTGAGGATCTACAATGGGGTCACGACGTATGACAATTATCATCCTATTGGGTTCTAAAACTGTACAACTGTTGCACTTCTGATGATGAGCCATCTTGTCACCGTGCACTGAGTGCAGAGTGCATGTGACACCAGCCTGCTCATTAGCTCTGAATCCAAAGATCTGTGCCAATTTACTGAGCTCATGCTCAATGACCAACCCATAAAGTTTGGCCAATGTGTGGCCTACCATCACAGTCTTGTAGTTACCCAGATCCATAGGGTCGCCAGCCTCATGGATGGGGGCAATAGTGTTTAAAGTCCATGCCGGCAGGAACCCCTCTACGATAGCCCTGTTAAAGAGAGATGCTATAAATGGCGCCATCGTATTGGCTGCATATGAAAAATGCTCACCTCTAAGGCCTGTGTGGTCCACGGGACTAAATGACACATTATGAATCAGGAGGGATCTAAGGCTAAAAAGAAGCGTCGCGATCTTGCCTAGTCTAAACCGTCGGATTCCCGTCGGCCAAGTGAACTAGGGGTGAACTCAGGGTATACCATGGGGATTTTTGGGACTTAGAAAATTTTGGAGGGGTTGAGCTCAATGCAAAAGAGGATTCAAACTTGGAACCAGCCGCTCAAGCTTTCAACATCTAACCACTATGCTATACTTTCCAGCAGGTTGTGGAGGGTGTTTTTAAATTTAAATCTTGATATTTTGGTCCCTAGTTCACTTTCTTACCGGAAAATGTTTCCCTAGTTCACTTTCTTGCCGGAAAAGGTCTCCCTAGATCACCCCCAAGTTTACCCGCAATTCACTCGTAGTTCACTTGGGAATCCAACGGTGTTGATCAAATCCCGATCACGACGCCTCTTTCCAACCATAGATCCCTCCTGATTCATGATGTGTCACTTAGTCATGAGGCTGTGTGGTCCTCCACGCGTATGTGCTGGAGTCAACGTATAGCACTCTCCACCATATCTACTGTAAAGAAAGTAGAGTGAGTGGACCGAGGCTCTGAAGGATAGGGTATAGGCGGCTGATCTAGCACATCATATAGTGACTGAGCATACGTATGCCAGATCTCGGGGTCAAAGATAGGGGTGTGTGAACGGTGTTCCCGTAGCCTCCGCCAAGCCTCAGCTGAATCGTTGCTCAAAAATAAGTGGTACATGTCCCAGTGTTTGGTTTCCTCGAACATGCGTTTCTTACGGCGAGTTAAAGATTGGTTAAGTCTCTGTGCCTAGATTTCACCTCTCTCCACCTCCCGTTTTTGAGACGTGAACAAGTAGCCCGACACTCATCATCGTACAAACTATTTTGGGGCATCTTTCCAGTGTTACTCTTGGCAATACTCCTACAAGAATGTGGGAAGTTCAATAGGGCGGTCTGTAAGCTTTGTAGTAAGAGTGTCAAGAGGTGAGTGTGGGTCTGGATGAAGAAGGCCTCGGTCGATAGAAGTACTATATAGATGATCACAATCATGTGTGAAATATATAGTAGGTCGAAGTGATGTACTAGTAGTAGGTAAAGTGGTAGAACTAGAAGGATGTGCTCGTAAAGATAGTAGCAGGTATGTATGGTCCGCGCCAATAGGACAAGTAGGGATGGAAAAAGAGTCCACGAGACTCATGGTCTCTATGGGACCAAGAAAGTAGTCAACAATGCTCCTCCCTCCTCCATATGGAAAACAAGTGTAGGCTCCCGGGCCTGGCCACCTCTCGGGCCCACTATAAATAATGGGCCGATGATGCACACCAAACACCAATGTCTCCCATGTTTTTTGATCTCCCCTCGATCCTCTGAAGATCTCTGTATCCCAAGGTCCTCCTCATTCAGCCCCCTCAAATGTGGATCCTCCATGTCATACATCTCACACTGTCTACTCTGGGTCCTGGCATTAAAGTCTCCCACTAGCAAAATATCCCCCCTCCTCTTATACTCCGTTATCCCCTCCGACAATGCTGTGAATATCTCCCCCTACTCTGCTATAGCATCCTCATGCTCCTTTTGCATCCTCCATCTGATCTCTATATGACGCTTCCCTTGAGCAAAAAGTGACCCATCTAGTGAGAAATAGCATACAACAATATATACCACCCTCGTATCCGGATTCCGTGAGCTGCACTCTGACCCACATGAACCTAGCCTCCTCATCTCGGCTCATCACTGTAACACGTGGCCGGAGCTCCTCCCTGAAAAGTACAGCCACTCCCCCCCGATCCTCGAACACCTCCTGCCCATCTAGTCTGTCCTCTAAAGGCAAACTCCCATGTATAGCCTGTCACCCTCAGCAAACTTCTCTCGACTCTGCTGTGTCTTTGTGAGAAAAATAATATCCCAATCTCCCAGCACCTCCTTAAAACGCCCTGGATCTGACCACAGTGACCCATTGCAGTTCCACACTGCCATCTGTACCTTTCTCTCATAGGCCGCGAGTTCCTATTCGACGATCTTGCCAGCAATGATGACATGACCGTCGCGATAGAAGGCTTTTTTCCTGCCATTCGTGCCGCCTTCACTTTGGGCATCTCTTGTTTGCGATGTGCCACTTGTGCCTTGGTAAGGTCATCATCCAAGTAAATTATGTCCCTAGGTAAACCTCTAGCTACTACCCTTTGAATGTAACCCTGCCTGTGTCATCCTCCAAGAGAGAGAGAGAGAGAGAGAGATGTGACAAAGCTCAAGAAAGAAAGATTGCATAGCTCAAATGATACTCCATGTTAATAGAAACACCCAAGTACATGCTTTTATAGGCATCAAGCCTTATCTTTTGATCAAAACCTAATAAGGGTTGTTCTCACCCAAAGAGGTTGTTCACACCAACTTACTCCGAAATACCCCACATACTGCCCCTCAAAATGATGTAGGAGATGCCTCACAAACCTTCATAGTCACATTGATATGGACTCTAAACTGCAAGCACATAATACAAAAGAACACAGTGATGGCAACACCCGAACTCTCATGCCAAAGCCTGATATAAGAGCTTGACCATTGGTTTGTCTTGATAGACTGATATAGTATGTCATCTCCCTTACTCTAAGCAAGGCTAAAGAGGGGATTATGGAGCCTTACAAAAGAAAACACACACAAAATAATTAATTGAGAATTTTTTAGGGGCTTCCCGGGCAAAGAACCAATAACTCCAACATAATAGGAGTTGCAAAATTTTGGAAGTTTAAAAACTCCCCCTAGAGCGTACGTCGGTGAAGAGTAGTCTCTTTCGGCGACATTTCCATGCCATTGCTGATGCAGCTTTTGTTGGGAAGCCAACCATGCCCGAATGCAGATGCTTGGACCTTCCATGGCACTACAAAAGCTCCAATTTTATGTAGGAGGCTTGATTTTGAAAAAAGCCCTAAATTTTTGCAGATGCAAAGGCTTCAATTTGAAGATTTTCTCCAAATTTCAAAAAAACACCAAAAAATGTGGAGGGCCATAGTGGTGAGAGAGAGAGAAAGGTGAACTGTAGAGAGAGAAACAGAGTCGACAATGGCAAGAGAGAAACAAGTAAATGCACAGCATAATGTAATGCTTGATTGATTGTATTGAACTTACAACGTACAATGCTTTTTGTAGGCCAAAGACGCGAGAGTAGCCTTTTCTTTTGACTCTTGCAGTAACACATGGCACATGCGCCTGATGACATCACTTCTTATTTCATACACATAATATCTCTAGAGGTGGTTCACACATAAACACAGACACACGTAAATAATTTCTGGTTCACACACATAAAGCTCCAAATCCCCAACAACGGAGTGAAGTTGGTGAGACCCTCACGCAAAGAAAGTTACTACCAATTACCCCATCCACACTGCCTAAAGGCTAGACTCATCATTTGTACCATCCATGCCATCGTCACTGTCACCAGCCCCGACATTTCCCCCGGTATGAAAGGGTTCTGGTGGACTTCAGGACGTCTACATATTTGAGAGTACAAGCTTTGGAAATGGGGGATTATCCAATACAAAGGATCTGGCGCTCGACATGCTTTAGGCATGTCTAGCAAATCTAAAAACCCTAGGTCTCAACAAAAACCTAACACAGCGCAAAAACCTTACTTTTACATTGAGAACCCCTTCAAGGCATAGTGACAAGTCAATGACTGGTTTCATTAATGGCCACTGTTAGAAGGCCTCGTACATTGAGAATATATTTAAAAATCCAATGTGTTGCCAAGTGTTCACAAGTAAGAAGATAAACGTGATTGATGACAAAGCCTCAATGCAATCTCTATGAACCATAATGGGGAAAGTAACTTACATAAATGTCATTCAGCTCATATCGACATGCAAGATTGTACAGAACACCTGGTTCGTGCAAATAAGCTAGCTTTGTCATGTCATCCACACCTCCAGGTAATACATCAGTGTCCCTTGGATAGACTTTTGAGATTGATGCGACTACCTACAAAAGATTATAATAATTAAAGAACACTGCAATGCTTTAGAAAACAACACGCCGGGAGGAAAAAAAGCAAGTACTTACCAGTTTCCTACCCTTCTCTGTCCTTGCTGTCACTTTCTGATCATTGGCATCAACAACCTCTGCTCCCACCCAAGCCAACTGGCTGTCTTCAACCCATATCTTTGATCCAGCAGCCAGATTGATCATGCAAGGCTAGAGCAAACAAAGGCCTAAATTAGTCCCTCCTTAAAAATCATCCTGATTGAAGCCTGTGCAACTCCCAAACTTTTGATGCAGCAAAAAAGAAAACCCCTTAACCTTGCAGAAAGGTGAACCTAACATGGCCCTAGACATATGGACTATCCCCCTGGTCATCTTGAGATTTTAGAGCCTTCCAAGTCGTGCAACCTCTTATGCAAGCTTTAATTTCATTGTTCAATCAAGTTCTCTTAGAAGACTTCACTACCTCGAGATTTCATGGTACAAAAAATGGGCAATTTCCACCAATGATTTTACACGTGTTTGTCAAAAAATCACCTGCATCCTTTGCCTTTCAAAATGGAGTGGCATGAATATAGGTTCAATAAGTAGCATGAGTATAAAATGGAGGCTATTTTGCTTTGGCCGGTTATGGCATGTGTGCATGAGCTAAGTTCTATCACAACTTTGTGAAGCACCCACACTAGCCTTACGCACCTATAGATGCAAATAAGGGGAACCAAGTGTTCCATATGAACCTAATTTGTGAAAAAATATATGTTAAACAGTAAGATGATTGTCTATTCTCCAACAACATGCAACGATAAGCTATAGCATTTATGCAAACATTTTACAAAATTCCCCAAGAATTTGAAAACCACATCTAACCTATGCTATGAGAAAACGGTCACATGCTCTTGTAGAAAGCATGCTAGATTAATCAGAACCTTAGAAATGGAACATTTAGACACCAAAGGAAAGAACCAAAGAAATTGAATACCACCCAGACAGAGGAGCTCAGTCCTAGCCAAGGCAGTTACTTTGAGGCTGCAGCTCCTCTCTGTGTGCAGATAGCCGGCCATCGCTGTGCGAGGGAGCTGAAGCTTAATAAACTGTGTGTGGGCTATTGAAACCGGCCTGACAGGCGGTGAAACAAACACTCGCACATAAAAACACTTCAACGCCATTGAGGACCTAGAAAAGGAAAACAAATAGAGGGAGCTAGAATGCTCCTGCAAACAGTACACGGACACCGATTGGCCCCAAAACGCAGTGGCGCCCCTTGCGGTATTTCTTTAATTGATTATAAGAAGGCTGGGAACTCAGCCGTCACAGTAGAACCCCTGAAGCCTGCAAAGAACCTGCATCATGGCTTCTTGTCCAGTCGGCATCCACAAACAAGTCCAGCCATTGTTCACATCGAAAGACTCTCTCACAATGAATCTGCATACAAAAGCTTTCTCCCATGATCAGGGCTGCCACAACCATCCATAGCCTCTCACACTATGAACAGCATCACACCCTGACACATCCAGTGCTCCTGCATCACAACACAGACTCCAAAACTGTCTCTCAAAAGAGAACTCGTATCACAGCACAGCATACCATACAGTTGACACACCTGTACCAACCCTCTCTACCTTCCAAGGGTACTATCCATCTCTGTCATGGATTCCCTGTCCCCTGTCCAATCATGTGTCCACTCCTGTACCCTCTGCCTGCATGTGACCTATCTCCTGGAGAAACCCAAAAACATTGTTTCCTCGAGAAACCTACGACCTGTTTCCACATGAAACCCTTAGGCCTGTTTCCCTTTGAAACTTCTATCCTGTTTCCATACAAAACCATTCATGGCACCATTCAACAACAGTGCCAACAACAGCATACATCTAGTTACCTGTTCCCTCATGAAACACCTGGCAACATAGAGATGCCCATATCTGTAGGTCCCTCTGTCCCTTTCTAGCAGGAAGAAAACAATCTGCTCCATGAGCACGCAGCCATGCGAGCTTGCATCACTCCCATGCCAAGAAACATAACCAAATGACCTGTACTTGTAGCCGGAAACCCAAGTACATTGCTGAATTTGCAGCCAAACAAAAACAGCCCATAAACAGTCCTCAAACTGATCTCAAAACAGTCCCGAGCATTGCTCATGTTCATAGCCACATGAACTGCCATGAAACAATCCATAAACCCTGTCTAAAACAGTCCCCAACAGGCCTGTATACTCAGCCACATAGCAGCCAACCAATCCTGCGCCGGCCAAAGAAAGAGAGAGAGAAGTAGGCTTGTGTCTCTGCCCGTCTTGTCAAGCAGCCGCCTACAGTTTCCCTTGTGTGTGGAGAAAAGCATGCACTGTTCTGTCCAGCGCTGCCTGCAGATCTGTTTCCACGAGCCAAAAAGCACACGCATGGCAACCAGTTGTACCTGTCTGTACACCTGTACCTGCAGTCGTATAGTTGCCACGTGGATTGTACCTGCAGCTATCGATTGTACCTGCCTGCGCCGCCTGAATCTGCAAAACTGCCAACCGTCTGCACTCTAGTCGTCAGCGCCACACCTGCATCCACAGCATCACCTGCTCTATACGGCCTGCAGTCTTTAGGTCTGTACGGCCAGTACTGTACGGCCTGTCTGATAGGGCAGCTCTAGGCACAGCCAATCACCTGCAGCAACCAGTCGACCAAGCTCTCCTCTCCTCCACGCATGAGAACTTGCACGCCCCCCCCAAAAAGCAAGAGAGAGACGTGGGCCTCCAAAAGTGGAGTAGTCTCTAAAAATTGCCTTGGGGTCTCTCAAGGCTGTAAAACCTCTTTATCTTTAATTTTGCCCCACCAAAGGTTATAAAACCTTTTTGAATTAAAGTCTCTTTGCCCCCTTCACACTTGGGGTTGTCCACACATGGGTTTACTTTTTGGACTCCAACCTGATGCCATTCACACTGTCCACCATGTCCCTGTGCACACCTGCATTCTGTCCAAAGAAAAACACAGGGTCGTAACAGCTATCTTTCCTCAGCCTGGCAGCATGTCTTGGCGCATCTCTGAGCTGCAGCTCTGCATGGATCAACCCCTCTTTGTGCAGGCTCTACTGTGGTAGTAACCAGAACCGAGAAGCTCAGTACTTCCTGTGGTTCAGCTAACGGCATTACAGCAGCTCATGTGCAGGCAGGACTTGGTGCACTTTCCAATAAATGCAGAGGCAACATTGGCAGAGCAGGGCAGCCCATTTTTTGGTGCTTCATTAAAGGTGTATTTTCCCCTTTTGTGACCCTTGATTAAAGGCAATCTTGTTCACTTTGGTGGGAAGTTTAAAATTTAGAACTCAAGCATTTAAAGGGTTCAAACCTTTAAGGTTAAAGGACTTTGTGAGTATTTTGCTAGTGAAAACCTTTTGGATGAGTCATCATTAGGGCTCAATTTAAGAGTTCTTCAGGCTGCAAGTTTGGGTAACTTTGCAAAGGTTATGTGTATAAGAGATGCCTAGTTCAATGGAGACATGTGAGCCTTCAAACAAAAAGGAGTCTACATTTAAAGCTCGGAGGAAGCTTTGCAAGAATACCACATTACCACCATTTTGCCAAATCACTTGGTCTTTCTGAATATTTGTGTAGTTAGATGCATCTCTACGGTGAAGGGTGCTTTGGTGAAGACAAGTAAGTTTCTTTTATTTTGTTTGGCCAAAGAGGGTGAGTACATTGTGTGGTGTAGAAGCTCTTTGTAAAACCCTCCAAGTATAAACTCATTTTCTTTCTTGTAGCATTATGTCTTCCCATATGGATGCGTATTTAGGACAAAGCTGATAAATTTGATGGGACTAGATATCATACTTGGTCAATAAAGATGCAAATGGCTCTCTTTGATAGTGTCACCAGCTTGGACATTTCCAATGTAAAAAGGGATCTGGTGGATTCCGAGATGCACAAGTATGCATTATTGTACAAGCTTTGGGAATGGGGGATTATCTAAAACAAAAGATCAAGCGCCCAAAGCTGGTCTAGGTACCCGAGATGGTTTTTTCTTGGACGCAGAAATGGGCATTGGAACTCAAGTGTCAAGTGGAAAGCATGTATGGTGAGCAAACAAGTTTGAGGTGGAAAGCATGTATAGTGAGCTCATAAGGATTTGGGAGATATCTAGCATTGAAACATGTTTCTACATGGTGCTCACATACATTTTTAATAAGGTGGAATACAAAGGAGCACACTCCTAAAATTTTGCAAGTTACTATTTTTGGACAACTCCCAATGTTCACGTCATTACATCCGCAAGCTAAGCAAATGGTGGGACTTCTTGAAGCAGATTTGACATAAGGTCTACGAGTTGAGAGATTTTTATACATGAAGTTTTTAAAGGGGGCCATCTCTTCAATTGGGACATGTGGCACACTCTGGATCAAAGTGAGACAAGTGGCCTCACACTTGTCATTATAGCTTTTACTTGCCATTCTAGCTTATGAGAGCCCCAAATCTATAAACTGGCCTCTACCATGTTGGTAGCTCATATTCTTGTCTACAACACTTCATGGAGAGTCTCTACACTACTTCGCTTTCCTCTACAAAAATATGCTCTACCTCTCTAGCTTTTCTATGGCATTATTCTTGCTATATCAGGTGTACTTACCACTGTACTTGTTGTACCAACCATTGTACTTGATGTACCAACCTTTGCACTTGATGTACCATCATTGTACCTACCATAGTTGTTTCGTACGATACGATACTGTATGAGAAAATACGGAATGATATTAAAAAAATTCTTATCGTACGGTAAAATACAATCTTTTAAAAAAAACACTTACAAACTTCAATATTTTCAATTTCAAAGAGAAGACAAGTTGTCACATGACACAAACCAAAATTGCATTGAAACCAAGTTGAAAACGTAAATAGGCTAAGTCATACAATGTGAGGCACTCTAGGCACTGTAGTAGTAAGTACAAGAAGTGGTGCACAAAAAAGACACGCTAGAGGGTTAGGGCTAGAATCTAGATGGAGAAGGCAAGATGGAGAAGTGATCACTAACAAAATCAGAGCTCTCGCTAGGACCATCTCCATCAGAAGCATGCCCAATGGAACGCTCGTGGAAGTCACCTATGTTGCCCTCGTCATCAAACTCGGGTTCTCTAATGTCCTGTGGCAAGGCAATCAAAGCGTCCTCATTTGCATACGAGCGGAGGAAGAACTACCAGAGCCTCGTCGTGTGTAGGTTTTTGTCATGTGCAAGACATGCACAAGCGTACCTCAAAGCTAGTCCTGAAGAGCCAACAAGATAAAGACTAATTAGAACCAGAGTTTAGAAGCATGTATTGCTGTTTTGGCAAGAGATTTTCTGCTGGAGGAGGTGGTGGTGTTGTCGGCCAGCATAAGAAAGACCTAAAGAACCTGTTGGCTGCATATCACATGGAGTTTGGACCTGGACCTGGCCGACCAGCAATCGGCCAGTCCATCAGTGCATTTCCAGCCTATATAAGGCAAAGTTGCTCAACGATTTAGTGGATTCAGTCCAGCAATGGGCTGGGTCTTAGGATTAGGCCTAGACTAGCTGTTATACCTTCTCATTGAAGGCAGCCAAGGGCTGCAAATCTGATGTACCTTTTTGTACTATATGATATACTGAATTCTCAGCTCTCTCTCTCTCTCTCTTTTGCTTGCATTTTTGCACCAGCATGTTCCAAGGTGTGTTTAGGGCTGAAAGAAGACTCCCAGAGCTTCCCCATGTAACATTGGTATCAAAGCATCAAGCTCAGCAAGGCTAAACACTAATTCAGTCCCAAATGAAGGTGTACAGGTCCAAGGTACAGGAAAGTGCACAGGTACGAGGCCCAAGGCAAGGAACACAAGACAAGAAAGAATTCCCAGGAGATTGGTTGGTGGTGTTCCACAAAGCCCAAGGGGATGGCAATCATGTCAGTCGGGTGCCACTTGGGGCACCCAGGAAAGGCTTTCAGGCAACAGTTCCAGGGGAGGTTGATCCTCCAAGGGGTGGAGTGAGAGTGCCAGACTCGTTTCTCGGGAAAGAAGACCAAAGATAGTGTTCAGGGACAGGGCAAGAACGGAATGGGGAATGGATGGAACAAATGCATAGATCTTCTTTAAAGTTAGAGTGGATTTGGAGACCGGACCGGGTGTTCAGTGAAAAGGTTGCCAGAGAAGGAAGGATGACAGAGGAGACTCCAAGAATAGAATGGGATGATGACAATCATCCAAGGAACTACCGGAACCTCGTCGTGTGCAGGTTTGCACTGTGCTACTCGAGCCGGGACAAAAGGTGCATCCGCGAGTGCCTGCTTGCACTCCTTTGCTACTAGGCCGAGTTGTTAAACGCCCATGACGAGTACGAGAAACTCGTCCATCAATCTCCTCAAGCTCCGCATACAATCTCCTCCTCCTAATCTACCTCCTTGTGGACACTCTTGAGAGAGTCGCTTGTGAGCTTGAACTCGTTCACATTGACCTACAAGCGATAATGCGAATTGACACATAGTTATTATCGAATAAAACTCAAAAAGCAAAAAGTTAAGTTTACAAATTAAGTTTTGAATTTTAAGTGGTCATTAGTTATAACTTATACATGTCTAGCCAAGTCCATCTTGTGCATGGCACGTAGCATGCGCAAGTTAGTGTGGCAATACACTAGCCGCTCTAACTGTTGTATGCTCAAGTGATTGCGGAGCTTCATGTGTATGAGAGAGTAGGTGCTTCAATTCCTCTCATGTGCACCCGAAGCACAATCTTGAGCCAAGAGTCTCAAAGCCACCTTTTGGAGGAGGCTAAGCGTGTAGCCAAATGTCTCCCACCAAAAAAGGGGTTTCACAAGATACTCCCTTTTCCAAGTATGCGGTGATGTAAGTGCAACTCCCCCCCTCTGGTCGTTGTAGCTAACGAGCTCCTCCAAGAATTTCTCATGGAATTCCTCTAGCAATGTCTTGGCAACAAGGCATCGCGGTCCTCTAGCAACTCAATGTTGGTGAAGAGGACACGTGATTTGTAGGCCGCATGTAGCAAGGCAGCAAGACTATGGATAGGTCATCGCATCACCTGCATCTCCTATCCACAATGCGCAAAAAATCTTCGCGCTTAACCTCATCGAGGGAAGAACAAACACACAACTCAACGACGTGAAGTGGACCAAGAGGCCCAAGGTAGTACCCTCTGTCGGTCATGCACAAAACCCTATAGAAGGGGGTTGTGCCAATAACAATGCTCCACACCTCGGCCCAAAAATTCCTCATTGAAGCACGTGTTCTTTGCGTCACTCGTCTCTCTCTCATCCCAACCCATCCACTCCAGCTCAACCACTATTTGGCGAAGGGGTGTCTTCACATCTTATAGCCTCTCCAAGAGAAGCCACATGTATGCGAAGCATGTGGTGGAAGTTTTCTTTAGCTCGAGGGTGCTATGTGCATGGAACATGGCAAGTACTTTCACCTTTGAGATGAAAAAGGTGACGATGGAGGTGGCTTGCCGCATGATCATCTTCATCCACTCCAACTTGCCCATGTACTCCATGAGCAAGTCTACACAATGAGACACACGTGACATCCACACTATGGAGAGAGAATCCCTCTCCAACAAGCAATCCATCTGTCGGCAATTTAATGCATTGTCGATGACGACTTATACCACATTTTTTGGACCAACCAATATCATACATGCCAAAACTAAATAAGTAACATAATAAGAGAAAAAACGCAAGGCACACCTCACGATTCTCACCTCAATGATGGCTTGCTTGATATGGTGATATATGAAGTTGCTCGTTGTCTTCCTCCTCTTCTTTCCGAAATCCACCGCTTGTACAAAGTATGTGCCTAGAGGGGAAGACACAAGTATGTTGATGATTCCCCTCTTCTTTCTATCATTCCACCCATCAGAGAGAATGCTATATCCATATTTGACCCATCCTCCTCGCACGAGTGCTAGAGAATTATCGATTATCTCCCTCTCTTCGCCAAGTCGTTTCATGCACGTGTCATGCACCGTGGTATGAGACGTTGTTCCATCCATTGTGTGTCAGCCCCACATTTGCAATTGCTTTCACCATTGTCTTCCATTGCTCCACCTTGAGCACATTAAAGGAGAGATTGCACTCAATAACAGTGTGTGCAATCTCTCTCTCCACTTGACGTTGACGCTCTCGAAGATGTGATAGGGAACCCATGGAACCCCCGTTAGCTCCAACTAAAGTAGGTTGCCTCGTGCCTTGGTTGGACCTTGGCCTCTTTGCAGAGGCGGAGGAAGAGATAGTATCCAGGCAAGGAAATGACCTCATCATGGGTCCTTGAGTTCGTACTTGGACGGTTGACTGTTTTGAGGCACTTTCTTACATGGTGCCACTTGCCCCCCCCCCACCTTTGCAATGTGCTCCCAAAGCCTAGTGAGGTAGCTAACATAAGGCTTGCCACAATATTTGCACGTCCACGTATAGCATTTTGATTTTCCGGCAGCTTGTGAGACATGGATAGCCTGCAATATGAAATCTTCATTCACGTCTCTCGTCATTGGGATTGATGAAGAGAGGAGCGGCTTGAGAGAGAGGAGTAGAGGTGGAGCTGGGACTGGCACTGTAGAAATGCAAAGGTGATAGACCTAAAGGGCTAGTCCCCCACCTCCTCATATGCCGTGACAACCACGGCCTCAGTGGCCCAAGCAACTGTCCCCACGTAACAATACGGACGAGACGCCGATCCATAGTGAAAATGCGTAGGATCCTTTGCCAAACTTGCTGAACCTTCAAGCAATCCCAAAGAGGGAAGTGAAGACCTATTCCATAAGGTTAGCCCAGGTGGTGTACTTAGACCCATTGAAACAATTATTTTTTGTATTTCTGGACATAGATACATGGAGGGAAGGTAATGGTAGGATCCAGTAATCACCTCGAAAGGATCATCCCATGAAGCCAATTTGAGAACCGGAGACTCAAAGGCAACTTTCTTCATTGCATGAAACGCCTCGAGTGCTTTGCTCGAACGGACATCTTCTGTCAACGCATCTTCAATCCCTAGAGCAGATCTGTAAGAGGGGCTGCAAGGTCAGAAAATGTGACCATATGGGAACTATATACTTGGCAAAGGGGCTGAAGGTGGTGGGACTTTGAAGCTGGAGGTGGCGGGACCCAGAAGCAGGGCTGAAGGTGTCGCGACTTTGAAGTTGGAGGTGGCGGGACCCTGAAGCTGCAGGTGGTGGCGATGGCGATGGGGGGCCTGGCGCAGTCGTAGGTGGCAGGACCCAGAGGGCGCAGTTGGCGGCGACACGGGTTGGACGGAAACAGGACGGCTGGGCATGGATGGAGCTGGGACAGCAACGAGGAAATAAGTCCCAAAAAATTGGATTTTTTGGCAGGTGCCACATAAGCCACAAAGGTGGTTGAGCTCCGCCAGTGGCCACCTATTGTGGTGACAACACCACTTGGCGGCTGGGCGGAGCTTTGCACACTAGCGCCACCGCTCTAGGAGGCGGAAACGGGCTGATGGGCGGCCGACGAGCGGAGCAGAGGCGACGGAGAAGAGAGCCAAGATTGGGGCGACGGACGGAACCCATGTTGGCTTGTGTAGCGACGGAACGGAGTGACGGACTTTGCAGCGACAGAATTCAGGAGGTCGTCGGAATCTAGGCACTGGGAACTGAACATCTAGAGGGCTACAGCCCAGCTCTGATACCACTTGTTGGGGGACTCACACACTCACACAGCAATGCTTCCTGCAAATTAGGGTTAGATTCAAGAAGAAGAAGCTCACACAGAAGAGAGAGAGAGAGAGAGAGCTAGACACAAAATGTGTGGTGATCACAAAATGCAAGTCAACCCTTGCATGTGAGTCACATCCATATAATATAGAAGTACAAAAGTTATATGGATAGAGTGTCCTTTCACACTTGATATCCAAGGCACACAGGAAAAAGTGCCCTTGGTTAAACCCTGTTCACACGTAGAACTACCATAAGTGAGCATATGCCTACAAATTCAGCTTTAGTCTCCGAGCAACTTAATGCCAAATGGGTGCAATCAAAGAATGACCTAAAGGACAAAGCTGCTTTTAGCATGCAAAAAGGTGGACAGCCGCCAAAAAGGGACTTCAAGGGTGCCAAAAGTGCTCTGAAAGCTGAAAAGGTACAAGAGAAGAAGCCATGGAACAAGGGGAGCACATATGGGTTGTCTCAACAGCGAAGGGTGCAATACATGTGAGAGGGCAAATGCTTTAAATGTGGTAGTAAAGATCACTTAACATGTCAATGTACAAGCAAAGACAAGAAAGCAGATTAGCCTAAAGTATGTGCGTTTGGTGTCCGATGTAGCAATACAGGACATGCAAGCAAGGATAAAGTATTATGCAAAGCATGGGGACAGCTGAAATATCAGTCGGCCTTATTCATGTTTGATGACTACGCTACCGACAACTCCATCTCCACCCAAATGGTTGTTGCCTTGGGGATTGAAGTGGAAACATGGTATTTGCATGCTCAGCTTTTGTTGAGAAGGATGTGAAGGTCACTCCTCTCATTGGAAAGCTGCAAATTCACATCCAGGATTACCTCGACCATGAGAATCTCCTTATTGCACCTCTGTTTACAGCCCTGGACAGCACCTAGAACCAGCCAACAGCATAAAATGCCTACAGGCAGCCAGTCGGCAGCATTAACAGACTTCCAACTGCAATCGGCCAGCATGTTGGACTTGCTTAGTAGCAGTCGGCGTGCACTGAAGTCGGTCAGCATAAACGACAACAATGGAAAAAAGTGCGCAGCATTTAATGCTATTAAAATATCATTTTCTTGTCCAATAAACAGGCCTACAGCCTTCAGGGTGAACTGACCAGCAGCATATTTCCATATATAAGCAAGCGCCTAGTTCTCAGCCAAATCATTCATTCATCAAATCATCTACAGTAGTGATGTGTGCCTAGAGCCTCTAGCCTTGTGCATACATTCAACAAATCAGCACCCAGTGTGCTACAGCCCCAAGGCCTCCATGAAGAGCATTCTTCAGCATTCAGCCAACATACGTGCATCCCTGAGTTTTGGGCTTGCATAGTGGTCATTGAAGAGCTATTCAAAGTAGCTTGGATAGCATATGGTTCAGCCTGTGTTCGTCCTTGCGCCAAAGAAATATAAGCAAATACTCTTGCTTGCAAGGGGGGCCCTTCAGTGGCTATTTGGGACCCAATACTAGGTCAACTATCTATCTTCTCTTCTGTCTCAAAGTGGAATTGCATGAACTCACGGGTATAAAGAAGGCTTTGTTGCATGTCACGATGATCAACCTATTGCATGCTACAATGGTATCAGAGTTGCAGGTTGTAACCCAACTTGGCTACCCTGAAGTAAAGCATTCTGTGGATGGTAAAACTGCGGTCAAGAAAAACCACCCAAGCCTCCACAATGTCAGGAGAGACATCGTCAGAAAGCTACAAAGAAGATATGGAAGGAGAGATCTACAAGGAAGACACAACCACACCATAGAAACACTTATGCAAAGCAATGAAGACTTCATGAGATTACTCTTGGAGAAAAACAGATTGCTAAGGCAATTGATAGAGCCAAGGAAGCAGAAGCAGCCAAAAAAAAAAAGGTTAAGGAGGAGGTTGAAAAGGCCAAAGAAGCAATTGAAAAAGTCAAAGAAGTAGCTGAAAAGCCAAAAGAGCTCTTTTTTTAAAAAAAAATCCTTCTCATGGAGCAACAACGACAAAAAGAAGATGCCAAAAAGATGGAAGAACAATGGGCCAAAGAAGCTCGATGTGGGAATGAACGAAGGGCCGAGGAAGGCTGACGAAGGATAAAGATGGACGGACCAAGCTACTCAAGAAAGGCTTGAACGTGACGTTATGTAACTCCAAAACCAGCTATTGATAGCCGCTATGTAGGCAAATGTGTGTTCTCTTCTCCCTACATTGGTGCACCACGGAGCGAGTTCCTCCACCACCCCAACCACCACCGTTACACAAACTCAACCAAACTTCAATAAGTATGATGGTAAGTGTGATCATGCTGCAGTAATGCAATTCATTCATCTGTTTGTAGCATATTTTCCTTTGGCTAAGCTTTCAGATCCTCAAGATTGAGTTGACTTTGCGGCACCTCACCTCTCCGGCGAAGCAATCACTTGGTGGTAGCATTGGTCGAGTCTACATGTAGACCCGATCACATGGGCTCCACAGTATGTATGGGACACCTTCGTGTCCAATCTTAAAAAATGTTTCTACCTCCAAAGTACATGACCAACCTTGAGGATGAGTTTTACAGACACACACAAAATGGGTCACCCGTGCTGAAATACACTAATAAAGTAATCACGTCAGCACAACAGCTAGGCATCTCCGAGGAGAATAAGTTGAAACAATTTATTAGAGGTCTTGATACTAATATTAGGTTTATTGTATGTAATTTTGAGCCATAGTCTTATGATAGGGATCTCACTCTTGCTTAGAATCAGGAAATGATGTTGAATGGAGGTAAGCCAAAGCAAATCCAGGCTAGCTCCAAATCCCAACAAGAGTCATCCACCACCCAACAGTCACCATCTTAGGGAGGAAGGGAGCTCACAATAGCAAAGACAATAAGAAAGAATCCTAGGACACCTCAGGAGGCAAAAAGGATAAAAAATTTCACGCCTAAGAAAACACCTGAGGAAAAGGCAAAGGAGGGCATCACTGGTGGCTATCTCCAACTAGAAGAGCAAACAAGGTATTAGGGGGAGAACAGATGTTTCTTCTGCCACACCGTGGGACATTGTAAGAAAGACTGTACTAAGTGGCAGGCTGTACAAGCCTCCAAGACCTTTGCATCCACCGTAGCCACCGTCACAACCCACAACTGCATCTACACTTGCATCGGCCACCAACGCTCTCCAACTCTTACCCATCGTAAACGCAATACGCATAGTGGTATTTGATGATAGCATGAGGGTGAGGTTGCAAAGTAAAAGAAAGTCCTCATTCGTGCTTATGGCACAGCAAAGGGACAACAATTCATTGTTTTTTTTTATACCGGCAACTTTGAGAATGCCATTTCTCCTCAATTGGCTAAGAAGATGAGTTGTAAACTTGTACCCCATCATCTGGACATAGACGGGTTCACACCCGGTCTCCGCACTCATATATCTCTTAAGGCTCTACGGTTCTCATTCATGGTTCAAAAGGCCACATTTCAACAAGACTTCATTGTCTCCCCTCTTTTGGGGTGTGATATGATTCTCGGCATTCAATGGTTTAGGGATTATGCACCAATTATTGATTGGAGGTAGGACTCTTTCACTATTGTTGATGGTGTTGCTGAGCCTGTCCTAATTCATGGGGATAGGAGCATTCCAAGTATTCCTCTCATCTCACACATCCAAGCCCAACGAGCTATTAGAAAAGCAATCGAGTGCAGGTTGATTTATGCCCGTAGCAAGTAGTCTGTTGTTCAGTCAACAATCCCTTTGAAGCAAAAGTTGGATGGTCTCCTAGTAAATGCTAAAGGATGATCTCCCGCCGTAGCTCACACCGAGTCGTCCTGAGGATCATCGCATTGAGTTGGTCCCCGGAAAGGAACTACCCAATAAGTTCCCCTATCGCCTTTCTAAGGCATAGGAGGGCGAACCGGAGTAGCAGCTTTCCCAGTTATTCCGAGCTGGATTTATCTGGTCCTCATCCTTACCCTTTGCTGCACCTATCTTGTTTGTGCAAAAGAAAGACAAGTCCGCACGATTATGCGTGGACTACAAGGCTCTTAACAAGCTCACAGTGAAGAACAAGTTTCCAATGCTTATATCCTTGAGCGACTCAATGGTGCAAAGTTCTCTGCGAAGAGAGATCTCAAGAGTGGCTATCCTCAGGTTTGGATCTTTATGGTTGACATTCCAAAAATAGCCTTCACGATTGAACGTGGCCACTGCAAGTTTGTGGTGATGCCATTCGGTCTCACCTATATCAATGTAAAAAAGAGCGAATTTGGAGTGAAAGAAATTCATTCATTATCTGGGATATGTTATCAGTGCAAATGGGATTAGCCTCGATCTTGAAAAGGTTAAAGGGAATTCTCGAATGGGATGTTTCCAAAAATGCTCAAGAGATCCACTCTTTTGTAGGTTGCTTTCGGGTCCCGCTGCCTCCACTGCGATCCCGCCTTCTGCTACAACAGCAACCCTGCAACTCCGCTCGCCTTCTGTACCTGGTCATCTCAAGCGGGTCACTTGCAGGTATTTTTATTTCAAAAAAAAACAAAACAAAACAAAACAAAATTTGTTGCAGACATTCTAGTGCAAGTTTAGAGAATTTTAGGGGTTTGGCAAAATTCCCCTTTGCATGGAAAATTGCAAGAAGCACCATATGTAGACTTCTCAATTTGATGCTTCTGGTGGTGAAAAGTCTGACAAAGGGGATGCAAACAAGCCTAAAAAGAAGGGCAAATGTCACTACTGCCATAAGTCTGGCCACTACATCAATGAATGTAGAAAGCGGATTCCAAAAGAGAAAAGAAAAGATGTAGGCAATGCAATAGCAGACTCTTCTGATGACAAAGCACAGCAATCGACTAATGTAATTCAGCAATAGTACACTTTTTTGGTCACATGCACTAGTGACACAATAAGTGCTTCAGACAATGATATGTCTTGCATTGCATCTAACAGACAGGATGTATCATGGTATTTTGATAGTGGTGCTTCGAGCCACATCACTTCATGCAAACTTCAAAGATGTATTTCACCACTTGGTTTATGCTTCAAATGGCCGCACTGTATCATGTGCAGATCATACCACATATCCAATAAAGGGAATTGACAATGTTCGTACTTGTTGCAGTCAATGGTGCCAATATATTTCTGACAAATGTGTTGTATGTTCCAGGGATAAAGAAAAATCTGCTCTCCGTCTCAGCCATAAACGACCAAGGTTTAAAGGTTGAATTTGAAGATGGGAAGTGTTTGGTAAAAGACCCATCAAAGGATTATGAAGTAGTCACTTCTAGAACATGATACAAAGGCTTGTATAAGCTGGACAGCTATGACAAGCGTACTTATGATGCAAATACAGTGGCTGTCCACACTCTTGCTATGCATGATGTAGAGCTATGGCATGCTCGTTTTAGGCATGTAAATTTTCGGAGTTTGCTACTTGCAGAAGAATCATATGGTTGATAATATGCCGCCTCTTAAGTCTCCAACAAGACATGTATGTGAGGGGTGTATTTTGGGAAAGATGCATCGAAAACCATTTCCCAGGGATGGAGCTGTTGGAGCTGAAAGTAAATTACAGCTCATACATAGTGATGTATGTGGCCCAATGAGGACACCATCCATAGGGGGGGCATCTTTATTTCGTCACTTTCATTGATGACTACTCCAGGTTTGCTTGGGTTTAGCCCTTGAAAGCGAAAGCGAAGGTGTTTACATACTTTCGACACTTTCTAGCAATGGCTAAAAATATGTGTGGATGTAAAGTCCGAACATTCTGCTCAGATAAAGGTGGAGAATACATGTCAAATGCATTCAAGGATTATATGCTTCAAAAGGGCATCAAACACCAATGTACCATGCCTCATACACCGCGGCAGAATGGTGTAGCTGAGAGGAAAAACAGATCTCTCATGGAGATAGCAAGATGCATGGTGAAAGCACAACAATTGCCTCACAATTTTTGGATGGAAGCTATAATGTGTGCAACTCATGTTTGTGAGTAGAGATATGGTATTTGCTGAAAATTCAGTACAGCCCATGTACAGCTTGTATAAAAGTCATGATAGAGGCATACAAGACATGTTTGATGGGCTATTACCCATTGCAATTAGGGAGGGTTCAAATCAGCCAACCCCTACACAAGAAAATCCTCATGTAGAACATGTAGGGATAGTAAAGTAATCATCTTCAAAGTATGTATCCTTGAATAAAAAAATATATACATAATCATCTTCAAAGAATGTACCGTTTAAATAAATAAATATATAAGTAATCATCTTCAAACTATATATACTTTGCTAAAGTATGCCAGCAATTCAGTCCCCTTCTATGGAAGAAGTTAAAGATCTTATCAGGAAAGAGCAAACAGCCATAGACACAGCCAAGTCGGTGCTAAGATGGTTGCTAAAAACTTTGCAAGATAGCAAACTTGCAGTGGAGAGCTCCACTGACATGTAGAACAAGGGCTAGTTCTAGCCATGAATTGAATATGCATCATGAGGACTTTGCATTAGCGATGGGTGGTCTCTTTGATTCAGAAGAGCCTTCTTCTTATGAAGAAGCACAGGAGAATGAGCACTAGGTGCAAGCCATGCAGGATGAAATCTCTTCTATCATAAAGAACAAAACTTGGGATCTAGTGGACTTGCCAAAAGGCAAGAATGTCATTGGAACAAAGTGGGTGTACAAAGTCAAAAGGAAGTCTGATGGTACTATTGACAGGTACAAAGCAAGACTTGTGGCTAAAGGCTATTCTCAGAAAAAGGGAATAGATTATGAGAAGACTTTTGCTCCTACTTCGAGAATGACTATAATAAGATCAATGATTGCATTGGTTACACATAAAGGATGAAAAGTGTATCAATTGGACATCAAAACTGCATTCTTAAATGGGAATTTACAAGAGGAAGTATATGTAACTCAGCCCATTGGTTTTGTAGTTCCTGGTGAGGAACATAAAGTATGCAGGTTACACAAAGCATTGTATGGGTTAAAGCAACCTCCAAGAGCTTGGTATGATAAAATACATGCTCATCTAACCAGCCAAGGTTATGTGAATAGTCCAACCGAAAGCACATTGTATGTGAAGAAAACCGGTGCCGATATTCTCATAATCATCTTGTATGTAGATGACATGCTCATAACACGGACTAGCAAAGCACAAATTTCAGATTTCAAGATTGATTTGAAAGCTAAATTTGATATGTCGGATTTGGGACCTTTACACTACTATCTCGACATATAGTTTATGCATAGAGATGATGGCATTGTTATGCAGCAAACTAAGTACATAAAAAGTTTGCTAAAAAGGTTTCACATGGATGAATGTAAGCCAATTTTTACTCCAAGAGAACCAGGTGTACAGCTTACTATGCATGATATTGGAGGGCCTTTTGAGGCTCGCATTTATAGCCAAGCAGTGGGATGCCTCATTTACTTGTGTAACACGAGGCCTGACATATCTTTGTTGAGCAAATTCATGCACAACCCAGGCACAAAGCATTGGCAAGCAGTCAAACGCATTTTTCGTTATCTTTAGGATACCTGTCAAATCCCCAAAGATCTCCTCGTGATCGTTCCTGGTACGAGACTCGAATCTTGCAAACAAACGAATAAACAACAAGGGGGTGCAGGCCTGACTCACCTCCCAACCATGACAGTCAATCAATGAGCTCCCGTCCTGGATCTTCTGCCAAAATGGTCCAAAATAACTATCAGTCCTGCAAAGCCCTCTCAATGACTGAAATAAGTCGGTAGAAATCTCGGTAAACGACAAAGAATTCACCTCTCTAATTCGACTAAGCGCATCTGCAACACTATTCATGGAACCTTTCCGATAACGGATCTCAAAATCAAAATCTTGCATTAACTCCGCCCAACGAGCTTTCCTTCCTCTCAAATCATCCGCATTACACACATACTTGATTGACTGATGTGATCAATCAATACCACAAACTTGGAGCCATATAAATAATGTCTCCAAACCTTGAGAGCATGAATCACAGCATAAAGCTCCTTCTCAACGATTGGCCAACGAGATTGAGTGTCGTCTAGCTTTTTACTTTCAAAAGCAACCGGTCTACCATCTTGAAATAGAGCAGCCCCGGTAGCATAGTCAGTGGCATCAGTTTCAAGAACATAAGGCCGACTAGGATCAGGTAATGCTAAGATAGGTGCTTCCTTGACTTTATCTTTCAAAAGTCTTAAGGCCATATCCAAATCGTTATTCCAAGTGATAGGCTGATTTGACTTACGTCCACGACCTTTAAATAAGTCGGTCATCGGTAGTGTGAGCTGAGAGTACTCCCGCACAGACTTCCGAAGACAAACTACAAAACCGAGAAAAGAACGAAGTTGTTTCACTGTTCGCGGTATAGGCCAGTCCAGAACCTTCTGAACTTGGTCATAGTCAATGCTCAATCCATCTCGAGTAATCTTGTGTCCCAAGTAAATAATGTCGGTCATAAAGAACTCACATTTACTTAACTTAGCATATAGTCGATTCTGTCTTAAAGTCGATAAGACAATCGTGAGGTGTCTGACATGATCCTCGAGAGTACGACTATATATCAAAATATCATCCAGGAACACCACCACAAATTTTCCCAAATGTTCACGAAAAAGATCGTTCATCATTTACTGGAAAGTGGCTGGAGCATTGGTTAACCCAAAAGATGATACGAGAAACTCGTAATGGCCATACCTAGTCCGAAAGGCGGTTCTTTCGACATGCCTTTCATGAATACGTATCTGGTGATAGCCCGTACGTAAATCTATCTTCGTGAAATATTTTGCTCCTGCTAACCGGTCAATCAAGTCATCTGATCTAGGAAGAGGATAACGGTTCTTAATGGTCAGCTTGTTCAATCTCTTGTAATCTATACACATTCTCCAGATATTGTCCTTCTTTCTCCTAAGCAACACAGGTGCACCCCAAGGTGATTTACTTGGACGGATCTGACCCATCCTTAAATAATCTTCGAGTTGTTTAGTCAACTCATCTTCCTCAGCTTGGCTCATCCTGTAAGGTGGAATACTGACAAAATGAGCACCAGGGATCAAGTCAATACGATGATCTACTGCCCGTTCAGGTGGTACACCTGATGGCAGTTCCTTAAGAAATACGTCTTGAAACGAATCAAGTATCTTCTGTAATTCTTTGCTTTCAAATACACTTAATTCATTGATATCCATGGAAGGTATTAGAAATGAAGAAAGTGAAATCAATACACAATGGAAAGCGGTATACAAAGAAGAATCCATTATATTTCCAAAATCAATAGTATTTACAAGAGGTCCCTGAGAGGGATGAATACCATCACCTAAAATACTATACTTGGTGTCCCTATGCTGAAAAGAAAAAATATGACAAGACCAATCTATCTGGACTTGAAGAGTCTTAAACCACTCAATCCCTAATTTTTCTAGGTGCATTACATAGCATTCCAGAGTATCTTTGTAGTCCTGAATATGGATTGGAAGCATCTCTACCGATCGATCCAAAACTTGCCTTCCCGCAGGTAAGCGTACCTCATAGGTATGATCGCTGGGTGTCGTATCAAGACTCAATTTCTACACAAGTTTGTAGTTAACAAAGTTGTGTGAGCTGCCAAGGTCTAAAAGAATGTGAATCTTATGGCCATTCACTTCTCCATAAACTCGGAGAAGATCATGCAAGCCAAATACTTTAGAATTGAACAGACAATCAGAACAATACTAGGGCGAGAAAGTCCAGTAATTGACGTACCTGTCAAAGAGAACTGGTTAGCCGTCTTTGGCTTGGGTCTTGCGTTTGTCTTGGCACCCTTTTGCTTTGGGCACTCGTTACGCATGTGTCCTTTTTCTTCGCAGATAAAACAACGTCCTTCCTTCTTGAGCTTTAAAGCCCTAAGGAGTCGTTTCTTCTTCGCTGTCGAACTTGAATTCTTCGAAGGTTGGTCCGAAGACTTTCCTTCTGTCATGTTAGCCATAGGTGCGGAGAACTTTGTTTTATGCTTGTTCCCCTGCTCGGTAACGGGTTTCGACTTGGAAGAGACCACTGTATCATCATAGATACGAGCTGAATGAATGGCCTCATCCAATGTTTTACATTTGTTATTTTTAACCTGTAAACGGTATGAGTCTGGTAAACCAGCTACGAAGAACCCCAAAAGAGAAGTGAGATCCATCTTTGTAGCTTTCATCTGCAAGTCCCCAAACTTCTAGAGGTAGACCTCATAAGTGAGGTGCTGCGAGGTCATGGTCAAAGCTGAAAACCGGGGAACATCATAATCATCCTCTTTCTTGAGGAATTGCTTCTTGAAGACGTCTTCGAATTGTGCCCAAGTTGTTGACTTCGGGTTGAGTTCTTTCCACCAAAGCAAAGCTTTGCCGGACAGGAAACCTGCTGCTAACTGAATCTTTTTCAATCATCATATGGATGAAACTGAAAGTGAACTTGCCACTTATGTAGCCAAGTGTCCACGATCTCCTTGGTGCGCTGCTTTTGCTCGCCCCTGAACGGTTCCGGAGTAATGTTGGGACCCAAAGCAGAAGCCAAGGTATTCATACCCGATAGAGTAGAGAGGGTAGTGGTCAATAGAGCGATGGAGTTTTGCAAAGCTTGCATCTGGGCTGCGATTTGTGCCTGACGTTCCGTTGAAGAAGCTTCGAGAGCTACTTTGAACTCTTGGAAATCTGATTTTGACACATAATCGTCAAAAAGATCGGCATCGATATCTTCCGTAGCCAGCAAGCCTTCGCGTTCAACAAGACGCTTCAACTCTGATTCTTGGATCGACATCGTGAAGAGGACAAGTGGAGAGAAAATTCGATCTTTGCACAATAAAAGTGCAAGATATATATATATATATATATATATATATATATATATATTTACTGGTATATACTGCCAGTAAAGAGCTGCAGTTATACCCTCGGTATACATGGTACTCCCGGTCCCTAGAATTATAAGGTAAATACCATCACGACTAGGCCTCAAGCAAGTCAAGAATTTCCATACAATTGCGGTACCTCATCTGAAGACCCACTTTCAATTTTATGAATATTCATTATGAATATCAATTTGTATGAAGTTTATCACACAATTACAACCTTTTACTGTTACTTCACAAATTTTTGACATTTTTGGCTTTCAGTTGATACACTTTAGCCATATATATATATATACATATATATACATATATATATATATATATACATATACATATACATATATATATATATATATATATATATTCTATTTTCTTAAAAAAATAAAACACCTTGAAACCTTGGAGGAGGGGTTTTTAAACTTTTTTTTAAAAAAAATAAACTAAAAAAAACGAAAGCCCAAAAAAAAAAACGAGTGCTTTTCTTGTTTTTTTTTTTCTCTTCCCTTCAGGATTAATGTGCCGGCTGCCTATTGTCACCACCTGCGCAGCTGCTTTCGTTAGCTTTCCTGCCGACGCCACGCCAGTCTGCAGTCACCTGCTGTCGTCACCTGCGCTTCTGCCGGTGTCTTCGCGCCAGCCTGTGCCAACCTTGCGTAGGCCTGGCCACAAGGCCACGTGGCCTAGGCGCCTACCTTGCTTAGCCTAGGCGTCTGCCTGGCTTGGCCGAGGCGCCTGTACTAGGCTGCGTAGGCCTGGCTACGTAAGCCTAGACGCCCGCCAGCCTGCTATAACCCACAAGCGAGGTCAAAATACAGATTCACATGCACGGTTCACAGGAGGATGTCCCTTGCTCATAAACTAGACACATATCTTGCAGGCAGTAAAACATTTCACGTGAAAACAGTTCCAGGCATGCAAGTACGCCATGCATAAGAATGTATTAGTTAATCTCCCTTACATTTAGCTTGTAGCAAGCCATCATTCCAAGCAAGACATTACATACCCACGCCAACCAGAATATCGTAATCTAGATATGGGCGCAGACCAAAATCCCCAACCTCTCATATGGCACCTCATGGTAGGGGATTGATGTCTACACTAAGGGCAAATAGGCTCCAATCCACATGACCCTTGGCATAAACGTAAGCCTATCCATAGGTCCGAAAGTGTAGAGAATGCCCAACTAGCGACATCCCACGCTTGCAATCTCTGACTTTGGGCTTCTTGCGAGGTCTTCTTGAATGGTCGGCCTGATCTCTTTTTTCCGGAGGTCCAACTCAAAAGTTTTTCCTAGCAAGGGTGCCCAATTTCTGTGGTCAGATTTGGGGCTTTTTGGATCCTTGTTCAGCAGTTTGTTTGATTGTTCGCTCAACTTTCCTTCTTTTAGTCTTTTCATGGCCCAGTATCACATGGAACCCTAGTATGACTTTTGGTCTCATTGACCCATCAGATCTTTTGAAGACAAAAATATTTCTTTTCACAGCAACAGGTCTGCCTGTACGCAGATTCCTTCAATTACAACACATCTCTATGACCAGTTTTGGTGCAGCAGTATAGCCAATTTCAGAGGCTGTTGTGCAGCCTTGGTTAAGCACACCTACACAGACAGAGTACAATGCCTATATGGACATGCACATGCAGCTGTACAGCTCTTGTGCTGTGAGCAGATAGCAATACCGGCTGACTTGGTGACATTCCAACAACAAGAAGAGTAACATGGAGCACAGATCTCGAAACCGCTGAAGTATTAATATGATCGATACTCAAACTACAATAACCATGAAATAGAAATGACAACACTGGGGCCAAAATGGTCGACATTCATATGGGCGCAACATCCCAGGTAGTCCCTGTCACGGGATCCCTCTCCCCCTATTCCTGTTCTTCCTCATCACGTGTCCATTGTGGTAGCAATGCTAGGATTCGAGGATCAACTCACATGCCACATGAGCAGCAATCCTACTTATTGAAGCTGCTCAAGCTACCAAAGTATGATGAGGAGATGGATGGAGAGGTGCCTATCGATTGGGCTTAGGAAATGTTGACCGATTCTCCAACTTCATCTTGGTCACAACAATATTTGGTCGGAGGATTACCTCAAGAACAGAAACAAGCCAGAGTGAGAAAACTTAGAGCAAGTATCCCTCAACGACCATCTTGTTGGACCTAATCTCAAGCACCATGTGGGGTTTTGAACCCAAGACCTCCTGGTCCTAGACAAACATCTCTACCACTTGAGCTATCACCTCATTGGCTTGCACAGTCATATCTCCAAGTAAAAACTAAAATTGAAATATGTGTAGAAAGTGTAGACGTCTATGGGCTAGGCAGTTCAAATGGATCTAGAAAAAAGTTCTTGTAGGGTTTTAATCACTTGCTTAGACGTGACCTTTTTGTGCCCAACTTCATCATGGGCATAGAGCATGTTGTTAGAAGTCATCTCCTGTCTGTACATATACACCAAGGCTTCTGTTGTGGGTGTGTGCCCGCCCGGATTAGGTGTTTTCTCATTTTTCCCCACTCTCCATATTTTTTCCCTATTTTTTCTTGTTTTTCTGCTGTGGGAGGCTATCCTGTGCACGTTGGCTACCTCTGTATGCTGGGGCCGACTGCAAGACTGTGCATGCTGACACTAGCCGACTAGAGCAGATATTGGTCGCGTGACTTCAGCAGGCTGTCGACTGCCCTTCTACAGGCCGACTGCACTTATGGGGCCATATAAAATGGCCCCATGGCCCCCCACTTCTTTGCATCATATTTTCAGGATTCTCTTGTGTATATAGAGCAGAGTTACACACCTCTCTCTCTCTCTCCATTGCTGTATTTTTCTGCACTTGCTCTTGTGTTCTCAGATTTTGTCATCATCTCCGTTGCATATTCTGACATGGTATCAGAGCTCTAGGCTCTTGATAGATCTTGGGAATTGTGAGCAAGAGGGGAACTGTTGTGTTGCTGATTGGTTGACTGTTTTGGACTGTTCGGGAAGAGGAGAGCAAGAGGAAGGCGAGCTGATTTGCTGGACAGCCACTTGCAGGTTTAAGCTCTTCTTTTTTCCCACCCACCCACCCTTTTCAATTACATCCCCGCAATGGCAGATTTACTTGAGATGGCTGAGAAGCATGTGAAGATCCCAACACTCCCCATGTTCCCAGTGGACCGTCAGTTGGACGAGAATAACTAAGGCATCTGGAAGGTAATGATGGAATCTGTTCTAGAGTCTTATCACCTTGCTGATTTCATTGTTGTTGGGGTTCCACGGCTGGAGGTAAAGGAAGGGGAGTTACCCTCGATTCGGAAGGACTGTGAGGCACAAGCACAGTTGTGGGATCGTGTCAATGCCAAGATCCGTTCATTCATCTTCCTCAACTACACACCGTAAGTAATCAATCATATAAAGCATATGACGCTGGCCAGAGATATATGGCAGCATTTTGCTTCTCTTTATAACAGGGTATCGCCCATGAAGAGGATTTCCTTGGAAGTACACATGCGGGTTATGAACCCTGCAAAGTCATCAACGATGATGTGGTAGCACATTAACAAGATGCAAGCTCTTGAGCAGGAAGTTCTTCAGGCTGGCTAGGAGATATCATCGGAGGATATGGCCATCACATTGCTGTCGCATTTGCTCTCTTAGTACTCAGCTTTTTTGATTACTAGTGACAGGCTCAGCACCATTTGCGCCCATGGTCTTGGACAAGGAGAAAAGATTCACGAACCCTCCACAGGGCGAAAGTTCGAGGGCCTTAATTGGCCAATGGTCGAAAGGCCGGAATAACAACAAGAGCAAAGGGAAGGCTTCATCGGAGAAGTCTTCTGAGATGAAGCCTGATGCAGACCAAGAGAAACTGAAGGCCGAGAGGTCTTGCAATGATTGTGGCGAGAAAAGGCCACTATTGGAGAAAGTGTCCTAAGCGGACTGGAAAGTGTGCTGATTCTTCAGCCTCGGCAGCAAAGACTCCAGCATTTGTGCACTTAGAGATGATGGACTCAGATGCTTCATCTTCTTCGGGGGAGGAGGCAGTTGGCTTCACCACAAAGGATACCCGGGAGTGGATTCTTGACGGTGGTGCTTCTAGGCACATGACTTCTTCCCGTCACTCCTTTTTAGATATGAAACGGCAGTCAAGTCACATCTTCATTGGCGAATTCCGATACACAGAGAGGGCCGGATGGAGATCATTCCCGACAGCAAGGGAGGTAAGCATTCCTCTCGTGTTCTTTACGTCCCAGCTCTTGGTTTTCATCTATTGTCAGTGCATGAGGTATGCAAGACTGGCTTCCGGGTGGAATTTGAGGAGCATTCAGTTGCTCTGAGGAACCGCGAGACTGACAAGGTTGTTTGGGAAGGCGGCATGAAGAATGGTATCTACAAACTCTCTGGACTCTCCTCATTGACAGGTTCTCAAGTTGGTGACTTGTGGCACTTTCGGTTTAGCCACTTAAATGTGGATGCGCTGCGGCAAGCTTTCCAGGACCAGATGGTGGTTGGCTTGCCCGATGTTGGCAGCAAGCAAGGACGTTGTAGTTCTTGCATACGTGGTAAGCAACGTAGGGAATCCTTTCCGAAGCAGGCTTCCAGCGAGCTTCGAAACCGTTGGAGTTGGTTCACACTGACTTGTGTGGACCTATGCAGACACCATCCTTGGGAGGATCTCTATATTTCATGCTGCTGCTGCTTGATTGTTCCAGATTCACATGGGCCTACTTTCTTTCTCAGAAGAACCAAGCTTTTGTTCAAGGATTGGCATGTGATGGTGGAAAAAGAGTCTAGATTGCAAGTAAAGACTCTCAGGGCTGACAAAGGAGGTGAATTCTCTTCAAATGCTTTCGTCAGATTTTGTGCAAATCATGGCATCAAGAGGGAACTGGCCAACACAGGTTCATCTTCAGAGAATGGAGTGGTAGAACGCAACAACAGGACTGTGGTGGAGATGGCGAGGATGATGATGGAGCAACGTGATCTTCCTCGTCCACTTTGGGGAGAGGCTGTGGCTACAGCTGTCCATATCCTCAACCGGTCTCCGACGACTTCAATACCTAATATGACTCCCTTTGAGGCATACTCCGACGACTTCAGTACCTAATATGACTCTCTTTGAGGCATACTTTGGCAAGAAACCTAATGTCTCCCACTTCCGTGTGTTTGGGAGTGATGCGTATGTACATATTCCGAAGAAGCAGAGCGGGAAGCTCGACTCCAAGTCCCATAAGCTTATATTTGTGGGATATAACTCTCTTTCCAAGGGATACAAATTGTTTGATCCAAAGAGGAATGAGATTGTTGTCAGTAGGGATGTGGTCTTTGATGAGCATGTTCCGGTTTCCACTGTTGATGAGCCGCCACTTCTTGGAGACCCAGAGGATTCTGATGATGATTCCCAATCCATTGTTCCAGCTCGACAACCACAGTCCATTCAAGAGGATGAGCCAGTAACTGGAGTTGAGCCCCAGCAGTAGCAGGAGGCTCTACGTTCTGTTCGAGTACCCAGGTGGTTAGCAGACACCCTTCAGGAGTCAGGTGTCACAGAGCTTCCCTCTGAATGGACCACAAAGGACGGACCTTGAAGATCGCACGGAGTTCGAGACAAAAGTCATTCAACAGAGCTTCTACAAGTAAACTATGTCTTGGTGTCTCGTATCATGCGGGACAAAGAGCCCACTTCCGTCAAGGAAGCCCTTGCACAGGATACTTGGAGGAAAGCCATGCAGGTGAAACTGGATATCATCGAGAAGAACAACACTTGGGAGTTGGTTCCGAGGCCGTCAAAACGGCCAGTCATTGGTGTCAAATGGGTCTTTAAGACCAAATATGCGTCAGATGGATCGGTGAACAAACACAAAGCCAAGCTCGTGGCTAAGGGTTATGCTTAGCCGCCAAGCATCCACTATGAGGATACCTTTGCACCGACAGCGAGAATGACCATGGTTCAGACCGTTCTTGCCCTTGCTTCTTCTCAGAGGTGGCCTGTGTATCAAATGGATGTAAAATCCGCGTTCCTTAATGGTGACCTGCAAGAGGAGATGTATGTTGAGCAGCCTCCAGGCTTTGTTGTTCCAGAATCAGAAGGGATGGTTTACAAGTTACTTAAGGCCTTGTATGGTCTTAAACAGGCTCCCAGGACTTGGAATCAAAAGACTGATTCCTTCTTTCTCCGGACTAGTTTTCAGAGATCGGTTGCAGACCCCAACCTGTATCTCTTTCGAGAACGCGGCATGGTTATGTTAATCATCCTTTATGTGGATGATCTCATTCTCACCGGCGGTCATGTGGAGCACATTGAGTGACGAAGGCAGCCTTGTCAAAAGAGTTTGAGATGACCGACCTAGGCTTACTCCACTTCTTCTTGGGATTGGAGATCTGGCAAACCTAGAGGGGATTTTTCGTCTCTTAGCAACGGTATGTTCATGAGTTGCTTGAGGCCTTTGGGATGGAGAACTGCAAGCCTATTACGTCGCCGATGGATCCGAACACAAAGTTGATAGTGAATGATCCTTGTGAGCCAGTTGATGCCTCTCAGTATCGGAAGCTGGTTGGTTCATTGATCTGGTTGCCTAAACACCAGATTGGACTTGAGCCTTTCCGTGGGGCTGTTGAGCTCATTCATGCAGACGCTGTTGAAGTCTCATTGGGACGCATGATTGCGGATCTTGCGATATTTGCTAAGTACGAATGATCTTGGACTCTTCTACATAGGAGGGGGATTGATGGATGGCGTCCAACTCCAAGGTTGGAGTGACTTAGATTGGGGAGGAGATCCAGACACGAGGACATCTACTTCACGTTACAGTTTTACCCTCGGCTCAGGAGCAATTTCTTGGTGCAGTAAGAGGCAGCCAACTATTGCCTTATCATCGACAGAGGCAGAGTACCGGGCTGCTTGTGGTTCTGCTTGCGAGGTTGTGTGGCTACGGAGGTTACTTGGCGAGATTGGGTTTCCACAGAAGGAGCCCACAATCATCCAGTGCGAGGCTGTCCTGTGCACATCGGCTACCTCTGTATGCTGGCCAACTGCAAGACTGTGCATGCTGACACTGGCCAACTCCACACGTGTGCATGCTGTCCATTTGGGGCTGGCCGACTGGAGCAGATACTGGTCGGGTGACTTCAGCAGGCTGTCGGCTGCCCTTCTACAGGCCAACTGCACTTATGGGGCCATATAAAATGGCCCCATGGCCCCCCACTTCTTTGTATCATATTTTCAGGATTCTCTTGTGTATATAGAGCAGAGTTACACGCCTCTCTCTCTCTCTCTCTCTCTCTCTCTCTCTCTCTCTCTCTCCATTGCTGTATTTTTCTGCACTTGCTCTTGTGTTCTCACATTTTGTCATCATCTCCGCTGCATATTCTGACACGTGACCCATACTGAGAGCTTGTAGAACAGAAAGCCATATTGCATTAATGGAACTGCAAGCTGCCAAAGACAAGCTGAATCGAAAACTACTGGCACGCTTTGGGAAGCTATTACCCATGCTCCATAAGTCCATCAAGTCGGTTGAACAGAATGGCAGATTCGCGGATGATTTTAATCCGTCTATGTACACATTCCAGCCCCAGCATCTCTCAAAGGCAGCTCATGTGGCAACAATCCTCGGTACATGAGCCACGAACAAAACAACAGCAGCAGAGGGGAAAGAATAATCACGAGAGGAGCAGTTAAGCCCAAGGAGCTCAAGTGGGGAAGTGTTGAAACCAATACTCTCTCAAGAGGCGTTCCTAGCCAAGCGGCTGGCAAGGCTCCCAAATTGATCGCATATAGTATGCTTACAGTCCTAGTCTCGTGTAATACTACACGGAACCCTAACAACAGGATACAACTATCAAAACAACCTACCAGTACCTTGGCCGTGGCATTCCCTTTGCAATGAATAAGCAAAAGAATGCATTAAGCTCATCAACATTGTCAGGCATCATGCAGGTCAGAACACCTATGTTGGTCTCTTCAAAAGGTCGCTATATAAAAGGGCACCTGCTGTGGCATTTGGGACAAATATTATAAAATAATAGACGTTCCAATATCTTGAATTTACCATGCATATACTTTTCAATGTCAGGACAAAGCTCATCAATCAAACGTCAGGAGAACAGATGGTACATAAAGACAGCTCTTCGGAAAGAATCTATCGATTGTGAATGGTAGAGTCTCTACCAAACTTCATACTTCAAATCACCTCATGAACATGCTCTTGCATAGAAAGTAAAGAAGACAACCTAACAAATCTACAAATCCATTCCTGCGAAGAAAATATGTGACACGCTTCTCTCCCTGAGCTACTTATAGATTAGGGTATCCCCATCACCAGGGAATCATCCAGACCGCCTGTGGGTAGTCATGGCGGTCCAACTCCTTGCCTGTGTATTCAGTTACCAGAGTTCTACTCCGTGCACGAATTAACTTAAGGCTTTGATAGACTGTCCTGATCGCAAACTCTGCACCAAAATGGAAGCTTCTGAAGCACAGAAGACTCTTCTGTGATCATTCAGGTCTATACATGGAATATAAAAATGGAAAAAATAAATCGATTTTAAGATGGTAGCAGTGTGCGTCGCATTAGTACTGACATAGCAGCTAGCCTGTAGCCAATGCTGAAATATGCTGCTGACTGCGTTCTTCAGTGTTCTGAATAAAATTTAATCTACAATTCCACAAGCTTGAAAAGCTTCGATCTGTTTTGTATGCTAAGTCTGATCTTCGAAAAGAAGCTCTCTCTCTCTCTCTCTCTCTCTCTCTCTCTCGTATTCTGTGGGCATACCTGGACCGTTTGCTTGGACACCATTATTGCTGATCAACAATTTCGACAGAGCACGGGTGACTTCAGCAATGACGCATCGGTAAAGGCAAAGAGGAGGAACAAAGCTGGGGCCGATCGTCTGCGTTTGTGTGTTCGTGTGTGTGTGTGTGTGTGTGTGAGAGAGAGAGAGAGAGACGCACACAGCGGGGGGGAAAAGATCATAAAGCTTCCCCTACTGTGTTTTTTTTTACCGCGCTGCCAGATTTGACCCGCCCGCCGCTAATACGTTCATACCTCTTGTAGTGATCGTTTTCACACGAGCCTAACAGATAGAGTTCTCCAACTTTGATCTTGTGGTATGACCGTGTACTTAATTATACTAAGGTGTGAACCTTAGTTTCTCCCTGCACCCACACCCCAATTCCTCACACTCGCCCCCCTTCCACATCTCTCTTTCTCTCTCATCGAGTTCGGCCCCCCTTCCACATCTCTCTTTCTCTCTCATCGAGTTCGAGAGAGACAAGGCCGCCTTGAGAGGTTGGCCAGGGGAGAGAGAGAGAGAGAGAGAGAGAGAGAGAGCTATGTGGCCAAGGCTAGAGACAGAGAAGGATCTCCTTTTGTGGCAAATTGGATGAGATTTATTGCTAAAAATGATGTCCCAAAAGTCACACAAATAAGTTTTTTTCTCCCTTTTAATGCAAGGAGATATGTTTTTTATCACACCCCTTTATGGAGTGAGAGGGGAGGGGGTCGATGTAGAACTGGAGCCCCAACATCTAGAAACACAAATGAGTTAATGCTAAAATTGCATGCTATAATATTTCATTGTAAGTGCCTCGTAATAGTGTTCAAATGCCCTATTTGCCGCACTTTCTTAGGCTTGCAACCTAACATTTAAGTTTCAAACTTGAAGGCATACAAGGTACCTTGGCCGTCACACAGGGTTTCTTTTGAAGGCTAAAATGGGCTTTGAACCCAAATGAGCACTTGAGGGGTTTGTTGGGCTCAATAGAGAAAATGTTCACTTGTGTGGCAAAAAGGTTGGGATTACAAGTGTACGAGACTACCAAAGAGTCAAAGCAACACACGGTTAATCATCCCCACTTGTAAAGAAGCGCACTAACAACCACGACCACAACTTGTCCTAACGCTCAACACATTCAGACCCTTCTTGCTATCCCTCGGAGATATGCTACTTGTGAACAAAAACCAAGGTTCCATGTAGAAAAAGGAAAAACTCATTATTAGGGGTAGCACAAGGATAGGATAGGATGGTGATTTATCAACAAAAACGGCAAACTCTCAACAAGTATGAACCAAATTGAATATTATGTTTGAGCAAGTGTAAGTGTGGTTGAAAGGTAAAAATTGTGTGGTGGGGCATAGGCAAGGCTAGGTGGTGTTGGGATGCCCTTCCAAGGTCCTTCACCTCCCCAAACACCCCTCCCTTCCTTTTCATAAGACTCTAGCATGTTTGTGAGAATCTTAAGAACTTTACATCACATATAGTAGTACATAACAAATTCTCCTTCAAATTCATTTTTTTACATTCACATTGGGTTGTGATATGGCTTTGTGTTCAAAGCAAGTAGTAGGATTTTTTAGGTGTGATACAGCTTCATGTTCAAAGTAAGTAGTAGGTTGTTTTTGGTGTGATATGGCTTCATGTTTAAAGTAAGTAGGCATTTTTAGGTGTGAGAAAGATGCAAACATGTGAAGTCAATTTCTCCCACTTAAAGGATGTTGTCATCAAGAGTGGACAATGAAAGGAAACCACCCCTACTGTCATAGAAATGTCTTATCGGAAGTCATCATCTTGTTAAGTAGGGACACTTAGAAACAGTGTGCACGTGAAGGGGGGATTACATATGCATTAAGTGGTATTAAGTATTGTGCCTATAAAGTACGTCTTATTGTTCAGTGTTTTTAATCATTCCTTGTGCATTGTAGATCCACGATTATAGCCCAACACAGAGGTACAATCTTGAGAAAATAAAGAAAAGGGGTCTCATAATAAAACACTTAGACACAAATGTACGATTTGGCCCACCATTTCTTTTCTCATCGTCTAATCTCTCTCATCATTGCATGTCTTCACTTTTAGGTTTTCCATGTTGTAATTTATTATGTCCAAAGTCACATAAAATGCTACTAAACAAATATTTTGAAAAAAATGTTTTGAAGTTATTAGCAAGTGTTCTAAGATGTTGCCATATCTTGGTGTACTTAGATGTAGATCAACCTTATCCTTAATAGGCTTCTCCTTGGTGTATTGCATACAATATATATTTTTCATGGAAATGATTCACATTGATGCATTGAATCATTTTCCATATGGTAATCGATTATGTCTAAGGTCACATGAGAATTTTAAATTAAATGAATGGGCATTGCCTTGTAATTTTTAGCAAGTAATAAGGGGTTCCTACACATGTTTTGATATATATTTACGTGTTATTTAATCTTGTCTTGGAGTTAAAACACTTCTCCTCAGTGTATTGAGTAGAAAGTTCCTTTTTGATAAACAATAAGTCATTAGAGGGTCTTTCTCTACATTGTTGCTATTTTCTCCCTAAGATTTTCTTTGTGATAATTTAAATATAGTTATAGTATATAAATGTTTCTAAACATATATGAGGACAATGACTTTAGCCAATTCTAAACAGTTGCCCATGTTATGATATATGTACTTGTCATTTGATCTCACGTTAGAGTTAGTAAGTAAGTGTATTGTATGTCTCTTTTGATGAATAGTACTGCATGTCAATATATTAATGGATGTTATGATTTAATGCATGAAAAAGTTTTTATGAAAAAGATACATGCTCTTTACCTTTATGCTCAATAGCTTAAAGATCACAAGTGAATCACATATAATTTTTATAAATGACCATTGAGAAGTTTTATTTTCAAGGCATGCATACTGAGGTGATTCTACTCTCGACACTTTCCTCTTTAAATCCATGCATTTTTGGACGGGTTTCCATAAGCTCCACCTTGCCAAAACCATTATGTGTAAAATGCGCTTTCTTTTTCAAATAAAGATGCCAACTAAAAATTGATGTCTCTTATTTTTTTTTAAATGTTCTCGTAGTAAGGTTGAAGCATAAATCTTGGTTGAAAGGGTTTTGTCAAAGATTTATATAATATTTGTAAGTTGCAAAAGTCTAAGGTTCAAAAGGGAAATGTGGTAACTCTAAAAAGTCACAAATCATGCCTCTAGGTGTTAAATAGCCCCAAGCGATGAGTCATGCTCAGTAAAAAGGAGTGAAAGCAAGTAACACCTATGTATAAAAGCTATAAAAGTAAGTGAGCCATGCTTTGTAAAAGGGAGTGAAAGCAAGTGACAATTGCTTCTATGTAGAAAAGTTATACGAGCTCGTAACCTCCTTTGTTTCTATGTAGAAAAGTTATACAAGCTCGTAACCTCCTTTGGATTTAGAGAATATATGCAAGTGGTCTTTCTCTCAAAAGGAACATGTTTACTTTTATGTCAGATTAGTGATTAATCACCTCTATTAATAATGTTGCTCTTCCTCTTTCATATTGTCTAGATGAGCTATTTTATATCATCCTCATTATTGTTCTCTCTCCTTTTTATGATATAGTAGACTAATATCGATGATGGCATAGAAGAAGGGGAGGATCACCCAGCTCTCAAAACATTGTCAATATTATTCGATCACAATGTTGGAACAAAAAATTGTCAAAATTGGATTCGTGGAAGAAATGAGGAAAAAGCTTGCAATGCCTTTAATAAAGTACTAAACTTGAAACCATAAGACTAAGCTTTCCCTAATCCTAACCCTAGCACCTACCTCAAAAACCTAACCCTAACATTATCCTACCAAATGTAGGCTACCTAGCCCCAAGCCTCAGCAAACCCCATTTACTTTTCATGATCTTGAAAAGATTTATGAAGATACTCTGTTGTTTATGAATACAATTCAAAAAGGTTTCCTAAAAATTTCACCTATTGTTAAGCATGGAAGTATTAAAGTTTTAACAAAATTACAACTATCCATTCCCTATTCATAAAGAGTAATTTTACGATCTTGAAAAGATACACTATATTGTTCATGACTATAATATAAAAAGGCTAACTTGATTTTCTGAATGTTGTTTATGACTATAATACGAAAAAGGCCAACCTGATTTTCTAAATGTTGTTGAACACAAAAGTATCAAAAAATTTAACAAATTTGAAGCTACATGTCATTCCATTGCTAGATGAATTGCCATAAAAAATATAACACCGTTAATGAAAAGTATTTTTGAGGATTATGTGCTTGAGAACATTGATTAAGGGAGAGACATTGGTCTTATGAGCAACATATACCTTCTATAGATTCTCTAAAGCGGGGAGCACTCTTATGAAAATACTTCTTCTGATTGCATTGTGAAATCAATAATAACAAATTGTTAGTTTTTACTCTAGCCTTTATTTTGCTAATTTTTATTCAAGCCTTTGTTTTGATATTTTTATGGCATTTTGTGGAGAAATGGCCTTTTCAACACAACCCCATCATGTTTAGTCTCCACATCTCTCTATTATCAATCTTTGTTCATTTGGTTTTCTCATTGACATGTGGATTGAAGCCTCGTTTATTGTTCAATTCTTATATTCTTAATTCTCTACCTTTAGTCCAATCTCCAATTCTCCATTTGTCTACATAGTTTCTTTGCCGCTATGACTTACAAATACAATATCTCATATGTACTACATATACTTTTCATCCATTGTGCACGCACACACAAAGACATGCTTTAAAGTATAACATCTTAAGGTTTACACACGCACATCAACCCCAAGCTAACATTGCAAAGTGAGAGATGGCATCTTGTCTTGTATATAACCCTTGGTACATAGGACCATAGTTATGAAGAAGACTTGTGTACATCATGAGTAAGAGGCCCATTTATAGTATTAGTGTATTTTTATCTCATAGATCTCTTAGTCTCCACTTCACTCTACATTGCTTCTGCTTGTGGAGTTGGATGCAAATCCCTAATTATGATCAACAGAAGTACCAGCTAGCATGAATAGCTAGAAGTAAAAACACACCAAATCTCCCTTGGTAGGACAATCAACTGCCCCCCCTTAAAATTGTAACGCTCTTCCATGAGAAGCCACGAGAAGATGATACTTTTAATATATCAAGGTGGGGATGCCAACAATCAGTTCAGTCATTTGGGATGCCCTATGGTGGGAACATATGTTTCTAGGAAGGACATGTGTCACGTAGGTTGTAACGCCTGTGTGACCGACGGCAGACCGGCGGATGGCCATGTCCGGGGTTCAGTGGGAGAGGACGCCCATGCGGAGTCATGGGCGGCCAGGCTAGTGTGGACGGCAGGTAGCTACCTCCTCATCCCTATCTATGTGTGGGGGGGGTAATGTCACGTAGGCTGTAATGCATGTGTGACTGACGGCAAACTGGATGGCCATGTCCGGGGTTCAGTGGGAGAGGACGCCCATGCAAAGTCATGGGCGGCCAGGCTAGTGTAGACGGCAGGCCACACACTATATAGCCTGGGGGATGAGGGGCAATCCTCATTCTTCCTGGCTGGGTGGTGATCCAGAGGCCGTCCCCTCCTGTGGTAGCGCCCGTAGAAGCGGCGTTACGAGTATCTAACACTGGTATCAGAGCGTCGGTTCGATTGGGTCGTCAGGGTCCGCGCGTGACCGGGGGACCGGAGCCCACTCAATGGTTTTCAACCATTCATCTCCTCATCCTTATCTCCACAATGGAGTGTGTGGAGGGAGGCGGCCAAGACATTTTTGAAGGGAAGAACTCTCTCTCTCTCTCTCTCTCTTTCTCTCTCTCTCTTCTCGTCACACACAACAAGCAAATTGGAGGTAAGATCTCGTTTTTTTTTCTCTGCATTGAAATTGTCAGCGAATCAAATTTGTTTAGAGAGAGAAGTCGCCTATCTCTATACTGTGTGTGGGGGAGGGGGGGCGAAGACCAGCCCCACGACTTGCTGTACCAATGCAACGTTTGGTGTAATGCAACGTTTGGGGGAGGGGGCAGGCGAAGACACGACCTGCTGGCCTATGTTGTGCAGAAAGAGCACAAAGCCGCTTTCTCTCTCCCTCGGCTACTATGAGACACTGGCGGCGGCCAGGCCATACCCGACCAACCAGGCGGCGGCCTGCACGGCCAGCTAGGCCAGCCAGGCGGCGGCGGCGGCCAGCCAGCAAGCCAACTGGGCGACGGCCAGCTAAACCAGGCGGCGGCCAGCCAAGAGGCGGCCACCAGAGCAGCCGGCGGCCAGTCTCACAGCCAGCCAAAGAAATATTAAAAAAATTATTATTTCTTTTCTTCCATATTTTAATTATTCATTTTTAATAAAATTAAAAATGAAACAAAATTCAAACGGATCCTCTCTCTCGGCTGGGGAGGAGGGATAATCCCGGCAAGGGATAATCCGACTGTTTCAGGCACAGCCTCCCAAGCAAAATTTATTTTTGTTATGAGTTGCAGGCATTTTTTCTCTCACATCAGAGCATCCCGGAGAAGCGGCGCTGTCTGGAGGCTCGTAGCGCAACACAAATCGACAGGCGACCGCCGTAAAGGGGGGTGACTATTCTCTCTCCACCACTGCTCATTTTATTAGCGTTTTTTTTTGTAATTTCCGAGTTCTCGCATTATTTTTTGCAAGAATTAAAGATGTCTGCTAGACGTAGTGTGTCCCCACCACCTTCTACTTCTCTAGGTTTTTCAGGTCTCTTGTCCTCGGTCGCGGGTTTGACCCCGATCGAATTGTCAGACCGTACACGCCCGACCGTTGTCCGGTCCGAAGTGCGCTCGTCGATCACGCATGATCCGCCAGTGCCCTCCTCGTCTATTGACCCCGCCTTAGGACCCAGCGAGCCCGCAGCGGCCGCATTGGCAGATGACCCCTTTTTGGCCGACGAGCCAGAGGACATGAACACCGACATCGCTGAGGGGACCGAGGAGGACCTCTTGGAGTACGACGATGATGATTATGACCTATTGGACCCTGCCGACGTCCTGACAGAGACGGAGCTCTCTAGTGGACTGTTTAAATATCTTAATGCCAAACTAAACAATATGGGTAAAGTCCAGGCTGATCTAGTCATGATGCTACACAGCATCTCCACACGGTTAGATGCATTGACCAGCCGCCTTGGCTAGTACTCCGACTCCTCGTGGTAGCCGAGCTCCTGCGGCACGGGTGAGCGTAGCCTCACCAGTGGTTGCAGGAGTACAGGCCGATGTGCCTGTGGGGCCGTCCGTAGCGAGACAGCTTTGTCGTTATTAAAAGACTTAAATCGCCTAGTTTTGGTGGCGAGGAGAAGGAGAGAAACAAGGACTCGGTCAATATGTTTCTAGTGAAGTGGTCAGATTTGCTTGCGCTGCGACGACAGTAGCCTAGCCGGATACAGCCCGTAGAGGCAGCCTAGCCGGATACAGCCCGTAGAGGCTAGCCTCTCATTAACCGGCAAAGCGTACAAGTGGTGGATGAGTTTGACAACTCGTCCTACCTTGGACGGAGTTTGAAACGATGTTTCAAAAAGAATTTTTGCCTGTTAATGAGGTAGAGAGAAGCTGGGAGTTATGGGACAAGTGCTCGATGGAGAACAAATCCCTAACTTAGTACATCTCAGACTATAGGGAGATAGTACTCAAGCTAAAGGGAATCGATGCATTCCAGACATTGCGAGGCTTTAAGAGAGGCCTCAAAGATGATTACCTTGAGTACGTAGAGCCCTTACAGCCTAAAGACTTAGCAGAGGCAATTAAATATGCGCAGATATTTGATGACATCAAGCGCCGTAGTGCGCATGGTGGTTCTAGCAGGGCCGAGGGTAGTGAAAAGAGGAGGTCAGGCCTCAAAAGAAAAGGGTTCCACAGTGATAAACAAGGAGATAGGACGGACCAGGAAGGACAGGGTGGTCATTGGTCTAAAAAACCGCGACCATCCAAGAAGAAAAGAGACAGCGAAATCCAAAAGAAAGAGCAGTATATTAAAGCGCGAAAGGAAAATCGCTGCTTTAATTGCAATGAAGTAGGGCACACGAAGGCTGAGTGTCCAAAGCCTAAAGCCAGCACGAGTGGCAACAAGCCCAAAAAAGATGGTAAGTCTTCTAGTTGCATACAGTGCAGAGACTCCCTCTCAGTTCCGCAGAGTTCAGAGAGGTGACAGTGTGTCATTGTGATAAGCATCACGCTTGTTCAGTGACACCAGCGATGTGGCAGCCTACTGTAGGTCCGCATGACATGGTGTGCATGTATGGCACCATAGGTGGCCGTAGAGTCACAGTTTTTTATTGATGATGGAGCTAGCTACAACTTCTTGAACTACTCGTTAGTCAAGAAGTTAGGGTTAACTCAGACCCGGAGTGATCATGAGTATACTGTTGGCCTAGCCTACGGATATGACAAAACGGTATGGAATACCATAGTATTGGGGGTCCCATTATCTATGCACGACTACGAGGCTCCGCTTGACTTTCAGGTCATGCACTTAGCCAGAGCAGACGTATATCTAGGCAGGGAGTGGCTGTATGGCTTGGGCCCTAGTCTAGCTCGGAATTACTTACATAATACGCTATGTTTTGAGCACGGAGGTAGAGTCATTACCTTGTAGGACGACCGTACTGTCCCTGCCACACCACTTATTTCCTCCATGGAGCTGTGTACAGCGGTCCGCAGAGACCAGATAGCAGAGGTATATGCTTGTTACCCTCTTTTAAATTCTATTTCCGTAGATGAAACTGTAAATGATGTTTGCGTAGACAAACAAGAAAAACAAAATAGCCTTGGACGAGACCCACTGTTTGAAAACCCTGTTTGGCATGCATGCGATTCAAACAACAAAAAATCCAAGGTGAAAGAGACATTAAAGAAAAAGTACGTAGATACTTTAATGAATTTATTAGAAGAATTTCATGATGTTTTTCTTGATGATTTGCCAAATGGTTTACCACCATCTAGAGAAGTAGACCATGGCATCGAAGTTATGCCAGGATCAAAATCTATAAGCAAACCTGCTTATAGATTAAGCCACTACGAGGCACAGGAGGTGGAAAAACAATTGACGGAATATTTGAACAAAGGCTTCATTCGGCCTAGTTCAAGTCCGTGGGCATCGCCTATTCTTCTGGTAAAGAAGAAAGACGGATCTATGCGGATGTGCATAGACTATAGGGCTCTTAATCAGATAACGATTAAGAGCAAGTATCCAATGCCACGCATGGATGTGCATAGACTATAGGGCTCTTAATCAGATAACAATTAAGAGCAAGTATCCAATGCCACACATGGATGAGTTGTTTGATCAACTCTGATCGAAATACTTTACAAAAATAGACCTGAGATCAGGATATCATCAGGTTAGAATTAAACAAGAAGATGTTGCGAAGACAGCATTTAGAACTCGGTTCGGGCATTTTGAGTTTTTGGTTATGCCATCTGGGCTAACCAATGCTCCAGCAATGTTTATGACGTTGATGGATAGCATTTTACGTCCATATCTGGGAAAATTCGTAGTAGTTTTCCTAGATGATATTCTTGTGTACAGTAAGACACAGAAAGAACACATAGAGCATTTGTGTCTAGTGTTCGAGTTGTTGCGAGAGCACAAACTATTTGCAAAGAAAAGCAAATGTGAATTTTTTGAAACAGAAATTCACTACCTTGGCCATATTATATCCGCGGATAGAGCCAGAAAAAGTAGAGGCTATTCTTAAATGGCCAGCGCCAAGGAATCTCGAGGAACTGCAGATTTTTCTTGGCATGTCGAGGTTCTACCGACAGTATGTGAAGGACTACGCGAAGATCGCAGTCCCGTTGACTGACCAGTTACGGTCAAAAACTAAAAACATTAGTTGGGGGAAGCCCAACAGAAGAGCTTTGATAAGCTCAAGGTGATCGTAGCAGCTGCACCTATTTTGACTATTGTCGATCCAAATGAGCCATTTGTTTTGGAAACAGACGCTAGTAATGAGGCCATTGGGGCCGTACTTATGCAAAGGGGACGCCTAATTGCATTTGAGAGTAAAAAGTTAGATCGTGCGCAACGTAACTACTCGGCTTACGAGCGAGAGTTACTAGCGATAGTTCATGCACTGAAAAAGTGGAGACACTATTTATATGGTGCTACTTTTGAGGTCCGGAGGGACCATGAAAGTCTGAAATGGCTTTCAAGTCAAAATGAACTGAAGGGTAGAAAAGCTCGATGGGCAGAGATTCTACAGGAGTTTGACCTTCAGATACGTTACCAGAAAGGTAAGTATAACGTGGTGGCAGATGCACCTAGTCGCATGCCACAGATTAATGAACTTAGTTTCACAGTCTTCAAGAATGATTTCTTGGAGTCACTACATGGTTTATGTGAGCACCATCCATCTTTTACAGAGGTCTGGCGCGCTATACATGTACGCACTTCTTCACAGACACGACCACCTCCCTCGTTGGCACATATTGCTAGTCCGGAGAGACTGGCCGAAGGTGCAACGGGAAGGGAAGCGAGAGTTAGTCCGGAGAGACTACCCGTGTCTTCTGGGTATAGTTTGGAGCCGGAGAGCTCTGACGTAGGCCCTTCATCACCTTTGACTGCCACGGCTTCAAAGGGGAGTAATAAACTTCATCGGGGGAGAAATATGCTAATTACACCATTGACGACGGGTACTTACTCTACAAGGGTAGAGTATGTGTACCAACTATTGGTGACTTTTGGGCCCAAATTCTTAAAGAAAGTCATGATAGTCCAAGTGCAGGTCATCCTGGGATTCAGAAGACCTATGCACTAGTAAAAAGACAGTTTTATTGGCCTAGTTTGTTTAAGGACGTCCAGACTTATGTGCTGAAATGCAATAAGTGCCAGGTCAATAAACATGAACGTCTTAAGGTTGGAGGACTACTCCATCCGCTGGATATTGAAATGGGAAAGCATTTCCATGGATTTTATTACCGGTTTACCCAAGACGAGTCGAGGGAATGACTCGGTGTGGGTGTTAGTGGACAGGTTAACTAAAATGGCAAAGTTTATCACCACAAAGAAAACTGTTAAAATGCCAGAGTTGGCAAAACTCTTTATTGAACATCTCTACAAGCTATATGGCCTGCCCGCAGATATAGTGTCGGATAGAGATAGAAAGTTCAACAGTCATTTTTGGAGGGAAGTCTTCAAAAAGTTGGATACTACTCTGAGTATGAGTACGGCAGATCATCCGGTGTCTTAACCAAATTCTAGAGGATATGTTGCGTTCTTATGTTAGTAAGAAGCAATCTAATTGGGAAGAGTACTTGCCCTTATTGGAGTTTGCCTATAACAGCTCCAAACACTCAGCGACTAGATTTACACCATTCATGTTAATGTATGGATTCCAGCCGGGATCTCCGATGGGCTGTAGGCCTAGAAAAGGAGAAGATTCAATCTGTCAAGGATTTCCTTGAAGATATGAATGATATGCTCAGAGCTGCGCGTGAGAGCATTCGTAGCGCTCAGGATCGCGCTAAAACTTATGCGGATAAAGGACGTAGAAAGGTGACCTTTGCAAAAGGTGACTTTGTATTCCTCAAGGTTCCTGCGCAGTCAGAAACCATGAAAACGGGAAAGTGTAATAAACTTTCTCTGAGATATTGTGGTCCTTTTAAAATCCTTAAGAAGATTGGGGACGTAGCATATAAACTTGAGTTACCAGAGAGTTCTCAAGTCCATCCTGTCTTCCATGTCAGTAAACTAAAGAAATCAGTTCATGGGTTAGAGAACGCAGTTTCTCCAGAGATTTTGGTGGACTTGATAGAGCCACCAACGATACCACATAAACCTGAAAAGATTCTAGAGTATCGTGACACACAAACCCGACATAAAGTGTACCAGGAGGTACTTGTTAAATGGACAGATAGGGATGAGGAGGTAGCTACCTGGGAACACCGTAGTGCAATTTCCAAAAGGTTTCCCCAGTTTGTTTTCGAGGACGAAAACTCTTCTTAAGGGGGGGTAATGTCACGTAGGCTGTAACGCCTATGAGACCGACGGCAGACCGGATGGCCATGTCCGGGGTTCAGTGGGAGAGGACGCCCATGCGGAGTCATGGGCGGCCAGGCTAGTGTGAACGGCAGGCCACACACTATATAGCCTGGGGGATGAGGGGCAATCCTCATTCTTCCTCTATGGCTGGGTGGTGAGCCAGAGGCCATCCCCTCCTGTGGTAGCGCCCGTAGCGGCGTTACGAGTATCTAACAACATGGTTTCTTGGCTCTATTAGCTTTGATGGAAGCAAAGCTGCAACACTGACTCACTCAATGTTCACAAATTTAAAAGGACACAAGGGGGAGAGAGTGTAGAAGGCTAGTTCACTTGGAGAAATAGCTCAAAATATAATGAAGTACAAAAATGAATAGCCGTCCTATATCAAGGATGAGGTTGCTTATATACTAGCTAATTCTAAGGTACTCGTTCACACCCAATGGGGCCGTGGGAAAAAACCCAATGGGATAAAAGTGCCTGCATAAGTGTATGACCTCATAGTTTAGTACTACCAAATATCTAACAAACCCCCTTGTAGTATAAATGTGAGGTTTACAGATATTGCAGATCAATCTTGAAAGGAAAGTGGCCCAAAGCTTTGTAAAAAACCTCAAACTTTTCACGTGATAAGGCTTTAGTGAAAGATCTGCCACATTATCATGTGTTGCAATAGATCAAATTGATCTCTCCTGCATGGAATCTCTCTAGTGGTAATACATTTCAATTTACTTAGGCTTGGCATAAAAGATATAATTCTTTACAACTACCCTTGCCTTTGATTGTTAGTGAGAATAGAAGTAGGGGTGTCTGAAGGGACACAAAGATTCTCCATTAATCTTCTCAACCATACATATTCATCTGTCATAGTGAATGTTGCTCTGTATTCAACTTCACAGGACAATGTTACCATGGTTGCTTCTTGCTTAGCCAAGATATGCACGAAAGAAATGGTTTCTAAATGTGGATTGTCGTGTATCATATTCGCTAGCCCAATTGATATCACTAGAAAACTTGCAGTTGTAAATTGTCCCCTTTATAAAAAAGAATCCAAGATCTTAAGTGCCTTGCAAGTATCTGAAGATATGTTGAACTACCTACTAATGCTTGTGGTGCCTCAGCAATGCATAAACTTTGAAAGTTAAGACACACCATACTGGATGCCTGGTCATGAGTTACACAAATAGATTAAGCATCCAACAGCTCGATCATAAGTGGTTATGTTAAATGATTCACCAAGATCCTAAAAATTAAGTCATATATCAGGTTTCATTGGTGTAGAAATCAATTTGAAACTTTCCATATCAAACCTCTTGAGCAGTGCCTTTATGTACTTTGGCTGCTTTGTTGTTGAGATCTTCTAGAATTTACTACATCTTCTAGTTGATCTAAAGTTGGTGTATTAATTCCTTAAGCATTTTTCCCTTACATCAAATAAGGACCAGTAGGCAAAATCTATTGACAATTAGCAAATATTAGCACATGTAATACACTACTAGATACAGGCATAGATAAAAAAACCATCAAACATGTGTGGAGAATTTTCATAGGCATGCTTATTAAATTCCATAAATGGATAGACATAATCCTCTATAAAATCATCATCTGTATTGACAATAATTTTCATTATAAGAGGATTGTATAAACAATAACCTTTGCTCTTGGCATTAAAGTTGATAAAAATGCATTGCACTACCATCAAGCTTGGTTCTGCTTTGTGTTGGCACATGTGCATATACCAAACAACCAAAAACACATGTGTTTAACTATAGGTTTTCAATTGAATCAAGCCTCGTTTAAGGAGTGATAGTCTTCAAAACTTTAGTGGGCCACTTGTTGAGTAGCACAAAGAATTGCTTTCATCCAAAGCATAATAAAATAAGGAAAGCGATAATGAATCATTAATATAGGCAATGCTTATGGTAGAATCTAGGGATATAAGGTCATGATTGTTGATAGTTTTGTGACACCTTAGAAATTTGTTTTGCAGACCAAAATAAATTGCACTAATGGAGTAGGGGAAAGTAGGATATTTTAACCAAGACTCCAAAGTTCAAGATTCCAAGTTAGTTCTTGTAGTAGTAAATAGAAAAACATAGACATATATGTATATATAGTCTATCATTATATCTTGTACTATCCTAACCATTTAACTACTAGTTGGGAAATAATTGTTTGCGCTATTGAACTTTAACCATGTATCTAACCATCTCCACGAGACCCTTGTTATGTCTCTCAATAACACCATTTTGTTGAGGTAAGGAGTACACTAATGCTTGATGCCTTTTGTGCCAAAAAATCTTTGAATGTACTTGTATTCCTCCTTGTTAAAATGAGAGTTTTAATTTTTAAGCTAGTTTCATTTTCAACCATAGCAACAAAATGTTGAAAATAAGAAAATACCTATGATTTTTCTTTCACAAGGTAAGACCAACCGAATTTGTTGTAATCATTAATAAATGTAGCAAAATATAAGTTTCCTCCCAAATAAATAGTACACATTGGCCCACACACATCGTTGTGCACGAGTTGTAGTTTGAGATCAACTCTATCTATTGCATTCTTTGGGAAAGGTTGGCGAGTAAGTTTGCCAAGGATGCATCCTTCACAAATATATCTTGGTGTGGATCAAGGTGATAAAAATCCTCTAGCATCCCATGTTGTGAAAAAGCATTAAACCACCACACCAATAGAAGTGTGGCCAAACTTACTATGCCAGAACTAGGCATCTTTTATTACATTAGAAATGTCTGCCACACAAGCAACATCACACTTGTCATACATGTCCAAATTTTTTTGAACAAACCACCTATGGTTTAACGATCTAGTAAGCACAATTTTTTTGTCACGTTCTTTGTTACGGATAATGCATTTATCATCTGCAAAATTCAACATTAAGACCCACTCCCTTGCTAAAGTGGGTACAAAAAGCAGATTATTGTGAATTCTTGGAATAAAAAATACATTTTCAAGACAAGAGATCTTCACCACTAATAGTAATGAGAACAATCTCACCATTGGCACATGCAACCACTTTGCGTATCCTCTAATTTTTTGATCAAAAGTCTTTGAGAAGTTAAATGCTTAGAAGCACCACTATCCCCAAAAACCAACTACTAGTGATAGTTGCATTGAGACATCTATCCTATTCAAGATTATAACTATAAATAGCCATATGTGAGAAGTCTTGATAGACAAGACAATAATATTAGTTGAGTCCTTTTTCTTAGTACTCTTATCGTTGGAGGCAGAACTATTGAATCCCTTATTGGATTCCTTCTTCTTCTTTTCTTTGTTTTGAAGTTTAAGGCAATTTTCAATTGCATGGCTGAGCTTTTTAGAATACCAATATGTAACCTTGTTTTGTGGTTTGAAATCACCCTTAGCCTCAGAGGTTTTATTAGAATTGGTCTTTCGCTGACATTTCTCGCCCTTATCCTTGGTTTGCTAAAGCTCGATGGAACTCTCATAAGCATTCTTTTTGGACTGTTCCTCCCACAAAAATAAGCTTACAAGCTCTTGATAGGTAAGGGGTTGCATTGCCTCTCAATGAAAGATAGAGGGAAGCATTAAAACCCATATAAGTCGGATCATTTTCAAGAATGACTTCATTAATATTGAGAATTTGTTCTCTCAAGTCATGTTTTATTTAATGTTTATTCATGGACTCCTTTTCTTGCATATTTTTATTATCAAGTTATCTTCTGAGATAGGCAATCCTTGCATCATTTTTACATAGCTTCTAGAGTGTTCCAAGCAACCATGGTTGTTTTAAAAGAGCGAATGTGCATAATAATAGACCTTTTAACCAACAAAACAATCAGTGCCAAAGCTTGAGCATTATGAAAATTCTCCTTATTTGCTCATGGTGATTTGAGGAATTTATTGTTGGATCTCTTAGCTCTATCTCCTTTGAGGAGTAGCCATTGCGCTAGGGCGGGGGGTCACTGAAGCTTTAGAGGTAGAGGGTGTTTTTCCACAAACATGTTGTTGGAAAAAAGCTATTCTCACCAATTGTTATGAGCTCTCTAGACTCACCTAGTCCTTCCTGACTTAGGTCACTCTCTATAGCAGAGCAGGCAAGGGCACTTGCAGTCTTGCCTAATCCTTATACTGGTAGGGTACTCTCTGCAGCATTGCCTATTTAAGAGAGTGCCCTAAGCCATGTAAGGGCACTTTAGTCTATTCTTGGTTTGGTCATGTTTGTTACGTTTTCGAGTTCCAGTTACATAGTCCTTAATGTTGCCTTGGTGGTGGTTGTTTTGCAAGTCTCCTACACGTGTGGATCCCTAACCTTATGGAGAAGAGTGTGTGCTGTTGTCCGTGTGACGATGGTGGTAGCTACTTATAGTGCCTCCCGCATGTGCGCTCTCTATTCTTCTTCGTCTTCTCCTTCATAAGTTTGTGTGTTGGTTGTGATAAAAAGAACCACCAATTCAGTTGGCTCACTACATCGCCCTATCTCCAAGCTTCTGCCATCCATCAAAAGCTGTGGAGCTACTAGATCTTACACTAACCTCCACACGTTGCCTCTTAGTAATCTTCCTCATAACCACTTTTATGGAGGATAAAACTATCAAGAACACCCTACTTAATGAAATGCATCAATTTAACAAAAAAGGACCAATCTTAATCTTGATGAAATGTTCTTTCATAGAAATAAAAGAATTACGCACAACCGTATTGTAGCTTCTTGGAGTTGGCCTAAGGATTGCGCCTAATTATTTTACATTTTTAAAGAAGCCATCATGAAGCAGAGTCATTCGCTAAGGTTTCCCATTTGTCAAAAGACCACATGATGTTTCTATAAAATGTAACCTTGGAATTGGTTACAAATATGCACTTTCATTTTGTTCACTCTTAGAGCGTGATGATGAGGCATTTGCAAAAGCAATAGAGTCTCATAGAAGCCAATTCTGAATGAGATAGGTTTACCTTAGACTAGGTCCTACAACTGATCGATGTCTTAATGGCTCATGTAATGGCCCCTTAGGTGACTAAGGTGGACGCTTGGTGGTTGTGAGAAAACACTTGGGCCATCCTGCACCAAACCTATAGGGAAGTTTTGAATGTAGTGATGCTAAGTCTCAACCATCTAACAGGGAAATCCCAAGTGTAGGATGTTGAATCTTGATTGGGGATGGGTCAATGTTGGTCATGGAAGCCCACTATGAGCACCCTCTCTTTAGGGGTAAGATAATCCTTCTTGGAAGGGGGTGTGGTGACCACCTTGAGATGCAATGGTGGTTTTGTAAGATCCTTGCCAAAGCTATCAGCCTCCACTTAGAGTTGCATCTCTTAAACCTTATCCATGGATGCATCCAGGTTTGATATGAGATGGGAGTATCCTAGATAACGTATTTACTTTTTGGGAGGTGACTACAACCACCCAAATTGGCTTGGAGGACTTGGTGATCCTCCTCGTCAACTTTGAGAAGGCCTACAACATGGTGGATCGGGCTTTTCTTAAGGACACAAGCTCTCGATGGGCTTTTTGGCCTCTTGTGTTTGGGGGATATCTATGCTCTGCTCCTCCGCACACATACCCAACTTCTCATTCAAGACACCAATTCGCTAGAGGTGCCCCCTCCCTTTTCTTTCCCCTCTAAAAAAACCCCACGAAATAGACATGGGTTGCATTCTTCTCTTGGCTTGACATTCCTTTGTCGATCTTCCGCATCCAAAAGGGCTACACCCCTCTTGCTTGGCCGATTCCATCTACTTTCTCTACTATATATTACAAGGCATTGCATGTCACAATTTTTTGAGAACAAAGGGTCCATCGCCATGCAACTTCTGCCAACCATGCCCGCCACCACCTTCATCAGAGAACCAGAGAACGTCGGATGTAGAGGTTGTAGGGAAATTTAAAGTCATTGGCTATCGGATGCAAAGGAGTTACATAAGAATTGAAGTCACCACCTTGGTTTCAAATTCGCTTGCTTTATCATTTGAACGTGTACCAGTCTTCTCTCTCACGTGCATCCCATCCTCAACCTTCTCCTTCACGCTTGGTAGTAGTTGTGCAGGTGTTTAGTTGTTGTGTTATGCAAAGGAGTTACATAAGAATTGAAGTCACCACCGTGGTTTCAAATTCGCCTGCTTTATTATTCGAACGTGTACCAGTCTTCTCTCTCACGTGCATCCCATCCTCAGCCGTCTCCTTCACGCTTGGTATTAGGTGTTTAGCTATTGTGTTCTGCTCTCCCTCTCCCCCTGTAATTGAACATCCCAAATTTAGCATCTCTCTCTCTCTCTCTCTCTCTCTCTCTCTCGCTCTCTCTCGCTCTACTTACCTAACTATTACATTCCTTTTTTTAAATAGGTTGCTACATTCAATTTCTCTCTCCCCCTGCAAGGTTAGCCTCTCTCTCTCTCTCTCTCTCTCTCTCTCTCTCTCTCTCTCTCTCTCTCTCTCTCTCTCTCTCTCTCTCTCTCTCTCTCTCTCTCAACAGAGGGTTAGCATACCTGATGAGCCCGCATGCATGTCGTGTCTCACCGGATTGCTCTGTAGCATTGCATGGAGGTGCCCGGTTGCTCTGCAGCATTGCATAGACGTACTTACTTGCTATGGTCTAGCAGCCACCCGAGATTAAGTGTTGGCCGCCCCTCTCTCCTCGCATGCATACGTGCAGGTGCTGATAGACTTTCTACAGCTGCACACGACCCTCTCGCTCATAGACTCTTTCTACAGTAGTTGCACACGCGACCCTCTCTCTCACATTAATACCTGTCATTATCATCAGGGATACTTTATAACATGCATATATGATTCATAACTTGCAAAGGGGTCCAAACTATGCGCATATAAACTAAATTTATCTAACATTTAAACACTCATTAGAGTATTTTTTATAAAACTTTGGATATCATCTAATATTGCTATCAAGGCTGTATGCTACATTAACCTTCTCATATACTTTGCATACAAAAACACCCTTATTTTTTTTAAATCAACATCACAGAGGCTTCAAGTCCTTGCACGGGGTTGTAGGTATAAAAGGTGACCATGTTGCTCATCGTGTTACGTGTGCACTTGTGCGTGTAATACAAGGAGCATGTAATCTTTAGCTTTAATTAATAAGTTTTAAACTCTCTTTTATTATTAGTAAGTGCAGTTTTTAATTTCTATGGTTTAACTTTGGTATGTATTAAGTTTGTGTAAGATTTATGGGAGTGATGAGAGTGACCATCGTAGTAAAGCATGTGTGTGTGTGTGTGTGTGTGTGTGTGAGAGAGAGAGAGAGAGAGAGAGAGAGAGAGAGAGAGAGAGAATAAAATATTTTAGTAATATTGAATAGCAAAAATGTGTGAGCCTTATCTGCCCTCTGTAAAGCCTCCTTATAACATGAGGGCTCCCCACAGTCAGTGAGCATCAAGTAGTCAACCCCTAGAACAAACCTGTCAAGGGCTCTGGAGGGTCTTGTGGACACTACCCTACTGTAAGTTACATGGGAGTCCAACCCGACCTACCTCCTAGATGATCACCAAATGTGGTAGGGATACATGGCATTTATTTACAAAAGGGTGCCATTAATAGAAGTTATAGATTTTTATTGAAAAAGGATTAATTTTAAAGGTGAAAGTTTTTCAAATGTTTTTTATAGTTTGAATAGCGTGTGCATGTGTGTGTGTGTGTGTGTGTGTGAACCTATTCTTCCTAGGGTTAACAAGAGCGACTACCATTATCTTATATTAAGAAGTTAATAGATACACCAAAAGGTCATACATTCAAGATATGAAATAATGGTGTCTAAATCTACAACTTAGATGGGAGCTCGTAATGGTCCTATGGATTACTTATGGCAATTCCACTTCAAGAGTGTGTGGTAGTAAGTTAGAATGAAGTACCAAGTGATGTACTTCATGGATATATTATAAGAATAGTCATTGTAAATGCATTAGGCCTCTTATGAGCCTAAAGTGCCCGACTGACCATAGTTTAAGTGAGTGTGAACACTTATGGCCATATATATAAATGAATATCACTCATAATATAAAGGACTCTCCCATTGTGCAACAGAGTCTCACTCTTGCTAATCCTCTCTCTCTCTCTCTCTCTAATAATACTAGTGAGTGTGTGTGTGATGTGAGGTGAGAGGAGGGACAAGTACACGTAGTGCAACGTGGTGGTGTGACAACGCTCGCAAGAGACACGGTGGAATTGCTTCTCAAAGAGTTGTAGAGCTTAGAGATCTCAAAGGTTATGAGCTCGGCCATTGGAAAGATCCTTACAGTAGTTGCGGTTCACCAGGTAATCTCTTGTTGGATGTTTTTCAAGGAGGGTTAGGGTGAGCCATAACATTTTTGGTGCCGTTGCATGGGGAATCAATCCTTGCCTTTTTTCCATCATTTCTCTTTAATCTATGCCTTACCCATTGTCCATTGTCTTGATTAATGGTACCCTACAAAAAAGATATAGTTTTGATGGAGATTTATGTGTGATTTGGTGCAGAATAGCTCTCTTTTTTTGTTTTATAAAGAATGCTTTTTTACTTAATTTTTAGCTTAAATTGTTGTTTTTGGTTGTTGTTGTTAATGTGGTTTTTAATGTTCCTAGGGCTTGCACATAATGTGTATTAGGTCTAGTTTACATCCATTGTATCAAACAATGTAATAGAATGCAATTTTTAGTGATTTTTAATTCTCTTTTAAGTTAAATATAGAGCTAGAATCAATAAATTTTATTTGATTTGTGTGTTTTTTGTTTGATTGTATGCATTAGAGTGCTAGCAAGCTTTAGGAGTAGCTTAATCCTTTAAAAAAATTCTCAAAACTATAAAAAAATCATTGAAATCGATTAATGTTCTTTAATTGACTGATTTTTATCATTAATGGATGATTAATCTAGTTCAAGAGGCAAAAAATTTAAAAAATGTGCTTTTTGGGGTCGAAATTGATCATGCAAGAGGTCAAAATTAGTGTTTTTGGGTGTTTTGGGAGCATCTAGATACATCAAAACATCTAATTGCATTAATTTCTTCATCAATTAGAGAAATTTGGCTCTCTTTTGCATAATTTTGCATAAAGAGAAGATATTAGAATTAAGAGTTGAATTAATCTTTAATTATAAATTAATTTACATATTAGTTAATATACATTTTAGTTAATGTACATAGCTTGGCAATTCTATGCTCTATCCAACACACGACTACAATAGACGCAGGTGTGTTGCTGAATACAAAAGGAGCAGAAACACTGCAGTGGTAGAGCCGATGATGAAGATCTTTGTGTTGATGATAGGCTGCTGCAGTGGTGTGCTACGCAGGGAGTAAAGTGTTGATTGATGATGATGATCGATGATGAAGCAAGAGACGGGAACCCTGCTCCTAAATGATGATGCAGGTTGCCTTGCGTTGATGAAGGTTCGATCGGCTGCTGCTGTCGTATGATGCGCAGGGCTGTTGAACAAAGGTTGATGATTGTTGGTTATTCAAGCGACTTATGCAATGGTAGAGCACCAGCTTTGCTAATGGAGTGTGCTTGCGTTGGTTGATGTAGATGTTGGTTGACAATGATGTGATGAGGATGATAGCCAAGCTGCTACTGTGTGTGTTGTGCGGGTGGAGTGCCAGCTTGATAACGTGTTGACGTTGGTGTATGTATATCAATATGTGATTACAGTGATGGTGGTCCAGGCGGTTGCACGCTTAAATAGTGTCGAACAACCAAAAAGGCACCAGTCGACCATCACAAACCGACAAGGAAAAAAGAATACTTTTTAGGTAAATAATAAGAACCTTAACGCGTGAAATGTCGGGCCTTTCACACGTTAAGAAGTAAAAATAAATTGGACATTTCACGCGTTAAGGTTTTACGCATTAAGCAATTCACGTCGTGAACCGTATCTACTGTCTCACGTTATGAAACAGTCCCTGTGCTAAAAAATGACGTTTCACGCATTAGGGTTTCACGCCTTAAGAGGTTCATGTCGTAATCTGTACATGGTGTTTCACAACGTCCATGTGCAAAAAAATAAAATAAAATTTAATAAAATTCATAAAGTCTGTTTCACACCGTGAACTGCACCCTGCTATTTAATGTCGTGAAAGGAGGTCCGTCAGCTTAAAAAAAAGGAGTTTGGAAAATAGCTTTGTTTGGAGGCTCATCCCTCTTAAATCGTGAATCCGATGACTGTGCTCTAGTGCTCATCCCGAAAAGCCGACATCAAGCTCTTTCAAACCAGTCTTCAGCATCCGAGTGCAAAATCCATCATTTTAGCCTCTGACCAGTAGCCTCAAAATTCGACATGAAAATTGAGGCAAAAACGGCTCTTAAAGCACTAAAAAATCGCCCAAAACAGCTTGAAAATGATTGCAAACCATACTTGGGCTACTTTTTGAGTGCCTAAATGACAATATCATGGAAAAATTAGAGAGACAAAGTTATACTCCAAAAATACTACAACTCTCTCATACTACAGAGTTTTTCTAAATTCCTTTTGGAACACATTAAAAAATAGGCTGCGATACAAGGAAAATCTAATTGGTTTTTTTTCTTCATCTTGAGACAGTGATGGAAAACAGGTTTTGAGACCTCCTCTTCCATCTGGGATGCTACTGGCATGCATCTTGGTCATTCACGTGTGTGTAGGCCTAAGTTAATTAGGGCAAATGGACACCCATTTGAGCCAATGAAGAGTATGCTAGACCTCTTAAGGCTATAAGAAAACCTAAAAATCAAGAGAAAAAAAACTATGCTTGCTCATTAAAGGAGCAATTGACAACATCGAGCTATGGCAATAACAATATAAGGATTACATGAACTCACACCCAGACAACCCAATGGTTGATATCTTCAAGCCATTAAGGGTCCATGCCTCAAATGTATCTCCCAATACCATTTACCATGCCTATAAAAAGCGTGTGATTGGGTTTTACACCCCCTGTCACATCAATCCATCCAGGATTTAGCCCCTTGCCTAGCATTATCACAAGTGCTAAGCCTTTAGACATGCTAGGTACCAACCCTCTGCAACCCCTAGATTCCCACCTTGGATGTATTAACTAATCCAAGAATGGGGGGTTGTCCAAGGTCTAAGTGAGTCCCTAACCACATTAGCACCCACACACGGCCGTACAGATTTCCAAAATCATGGGCAAATATGATGGAACAACTAATCTTGGTCAATTCATATAAATGTTGGAACAAAGATGGGAAGCCTTAGGAAATCCAAACTATCCCACTAAGATATATGCGTTGAATCTATGCTTAGTGGGAAAGACTAGTTGATGGTTCATCACATTGATGCTGATAATTAAGACAAACTTCAGGACCTTGAAAATAGCCTTTTATCCATGACTTTTCAAAACAAGGTGATCGGTGGAGTGCAACAAAAGAACTCTATTCAATTGAGTGGAAACATTGATGATGCCGACAATCAAGACAAACTTCAGGACCTTGAAAACAACCTTTATCCATGGCTTTTCAAAACAAGGTGATCAGTGGAGTGCAACGAAAGAACTCTATTCAATTGAGTGGAAACAAAGCGAAACCATTAGAGATTTTATCCTTCGGATAAAAATCTTGGACTTACGATGTGAGCCATGGAAGAAACTAAAAGATGCTCAATTGAAGAGATGTTTCATGACGGGCTTAAAGAATAACAGCTTACACAACTTGATCATTATATCCAATCTAGAAACATTCGATCAATGTTGTAAAGACGCAATACGTTTAGATGACAACATGTTTGTGGATGATCATAATAAGGGATGTTCCTCCTCTAAACCAAAGGACAAATAAAAATTGATCTTGGAATTATTATTCCATGAATTCTACAAAACCTTGCTTAAAAGCCTTGAGCCAAAACCCCCTAGAGAGGATGAGCTCCCTCAAGAAAATACATCCTTAATGACTCTCACAATGGTGGATCTAATGCCTTATGTTCTTTGCCCCACCACTATCATCCCAATCCCCAATGTGCATACCCTAAGCCTATCTTTCAATTATGCCATCATTGCAAAGCTTTGGATCTAATGCCTTATGTTCTTTGCCCCACCACTATCATCCCAATCCCCAATGTGCATACCCTAAGCCTATCTTTCAATTATGCCATCATTGCAAAGCTTTGGATTATGACACATCTCAATGTCCTAATTCACCTACAATTAACTCAAAGCCTCCATCTCCTATGCCCTAACCAAACACAGTTTCAAGGGTAGGAATTGCTTAGGAAGTAATTAAGTAAACACTTTAGTGTTTCTATTGTCGTGGACCAGACAAGGTGGTAGACTCCACAATTTGGAATACTTCCAGGCTTGCCCATAGTCACTAACACTATGCAACCCATATGTGAATGATGTGGCATCGATCACATATTCTAAGATTACCTAAGGCGAGTTGCTTTCTTACAACCTGTCTCACAGAATACAACTCTTGACATCTTGAGTGTACAAAACGAGCAATTGTCCATAGTACATTTGAATGTGCTTACACGCTTACAAACCAAGGCACGAGAAATAGTAAAAAAGAATGCAAAAGAAAACACTTCATAATGGGTAGTGGAACGTGCTTTAATGCAAAAACCAAAAGAGAAAGCAAAACCTTCTAAACCCAAGGTTGAAATAAAGGACAACCAAACTGTAAAAAACCAAGGTTGAAATAAAGGACAAGGAAAAAGAGCCTGTCAAGGACCTAACCCCAATAGAGCAAAAAGCTACACATGATGCCGAAGCATCCACCTCAAAGGCTACCACACAATCCACAACATCCACATGCGCGACACAGGATACAAAAGCCCGAAAGAAAAATCGTTCTCGTTGCATGGACAAACCTAATAAAAACCTCACGATCCAAGGAAAGTCAAAACATGATACAAGTTCTAGTATATCACGTAGTAAGGATGAAACAAGTTCCGATTCATTTACTAAGTGCACCTCATAGACCAATCAAGAAACTAGAACCCACCCAACCACCCCAAATTGAAAATCATGATCACATGACATATGCGGAATGTAAAAAGCAAGCTCGGGAGAGCATGCTTAGCAATGTTGAACGTTATATAGGATCACCAGTTATGATTGAACCTCATAATGTCAAACCTAAAAAAATAACCCAATACAAAAACCAGAGGAGTATCGTTACCCCTTTCAAGAGGAAGACACACTCTCTACAGAAATGAACTCATTAAGCCAAGAAGAGTCATTAGAGGCAGATTGCACGATTTATATTGTTAAAAAAGTACGTGAGGAATTCTATGAATCCCTTGCGAAATTAAATCGGTCTCTCAAATCCTCAATTGGAGGAGTGCTCTTCTCTCATGGTGGTGAAGCCAGCATAGCATCAACACTTGCACCATTAAAGGCTAAACAAGAGTTTTACCAAGACATAAAGAGCTACATAGAATAGGACTATGAGGATTCACAAGTTTCCAAACAGACTTGAGTTAAAGTTGTCAAAGGATTGAGTGTGCCAATGTACACATTGGGTACTCTTGAAAAAGTTGAGAGCCAAAAAGAGGATGAAAGTGAATGGGAATATGAAACCGAAATGGGATCTGAAGTTGAAACAAAAACTGTAACATCCATGGTTTCTCTTGAAGATTCTATCATGGTATGGTTGGATTTCCCTATGGGCAATGATGTTAAGCGCAAACACATATTGATTAGCCCTTGAGCTAGTTATAACATCATGATAATAGACACTTGGGTGTCATTAGGACAACCTAAAATCATCTTTAAAGATAATGGTCTTGCAAGAGGTGCCAATGGACAAAACATTGAAGATCCAAGTTACTTTAGCTATGCTACTCAAACAATCGGTGGAAATGTAGTATTTAGATTCCATGTTATCCCAGATTCCCTTGAGTATGATGTCATCCTTGGTGGAACTTTAGTTATGCTAAGTTCCAGGTTACTTTAGCTATGCTACTCAAACAATTGGTGGAAATGTAGAATTTAGATTCCATGTTATCCCAGATTTCCTTGAGTATGATGTCATCCTTGGTAGAACTTGGGTAAGTGACTCGTTGTATACAATTGATGAATCCATGTAAACAGTCACCTTGAACACTCTTGTAGGCATTGTGCAATTGCTACTACGGGAGGAAGAGACCTTGGAGGAGTTGGAACTTCTAACATATCTTACTAAGAATATCCAAAGAATTATGGTTGGATTAGAACTTTCCATTGGACTCACCACAATGCAAGGTTTAAGGGATGACTGTCACTTTGATAAATCAAATGAGGAACTGAAAATCACAATCTCATTCAGATGATTTTGTCTACGTTTCTTTGAATCCTTCCTTTTGTTCTCCCCCATTATTAATATCTGTTAGTTTCCCAACTAACATAAATCACATGTGTAACTCTGCCTTAACTCTACTTATGATTTCCAAAAATAAAGTGAGTAAAAAATATAAACCTAAAAAAAAACTAACTCATAAAAATATAAAACTACAATCACTGTGGCAAATAACCCCACCCCGTTAGGAATTCCCAATAAGCTACTAAACTTTTCATTTACTAACTAGCCCTTCTTTTTCCTTCTAGAATATTAACCCATTCTTAGGGTTAACAAGAGCTACTACAATTATCTTATATTAAGGAGTCAAGGTAAATACACCAAAAGGTCATACATTCAAGATATGAAGCAATGGTGTCCAAATCTACAACTTGAAAGGGTGCCCGTATAATGGTCCTATGGATTACTTATAGCACTTTCCTCTTCATTAAGAGCGTGTGGTAGTAAGTTAGGATGAAGTCCCAAGTGATGTACTTCATGGATATATTATGAGAGTAGCCATTATAATAGCATTAGGCCTCTTATGAGCCTAAAGTGCCTGGTTGGCCATAATTTAAATGAGTGTGAACACTTATGGTCATGTATATATAAGTGAATATCTCTCATAATACAAAGGACTCACCCATTGTGCAATAGAGTCCTGCTCTTGCTAATCTCTCTCTCTAATGCATGCTAGTGAGTATGTGTGTAATGTGAGATTAGAAGAGGGACGAGTACAGGTAGTGCAACGCAACGGTGTGACAATGCTTGCAAGAGATGCGGTAAAATTGTTTCTCAAGGAGTTGTAGAGCTTGGAGACCTTGAGAGTTACAAGCTTTACCATTGGAAAGATCCTCACGATAGTTGCAGTTCACCAAGTAATCTCTTGTTGGATGTGTTTCAAGGGGGGTAGGGTGAGCCATAACTTTGTATATATGTGTGTGTGTGTGTGTGTGTGTGTGTGTGAGAGAGAGAGAGAGAGAGAGAGAGAGAGAGAGAGAGAGAGAGCACATACATATATCCATATGTGTGTGTGTGTGTGTGTGTGTGTGTGTGTGTGAGAGAGAGAGAGAGAGAGAGAGAGAGAGAGAGAGAGAGAGAGAGCACATACATATACCCATATGTGTGTGTGTGTGTGTGTGTTTTTTTATTATTAAAGGTGAAAGTATTTTAAAATATTTTAGTAATCTGAATAGCAAAAGTGTGAGTTTTTTTTTTAGGTGAGTGTTTTAGAATGTTGCCTTTAAAGTACGACAATAAGTTATGTGGGGTTGTGATTTGGATGGCATGTATTTTGTATGTGCGTTAACTTTGTAGTATACATTGTGCCATATGTTATAAGAATCTAAGTTGCACTTACACACCCAGGGGAGTGAAACAATAAGAGAAACTTCTTTATCTTCATGGTTGGGGTGTTAAAAAAAGACACTTTTTACTATCTTATTTGATTAATTATGATGTTATAAATTATGAAGAAGTGTTGTCTCTCTCTTACACACACACACACACGCACGCACGCACGCACGCACCGAGAAAAGGGTAAATACTTACATGTATTAATTCAAACACACATGTACACACATAAAAGGGTAAGCACCCAAATGTACAAATTCAAACACACATGTACACAGATATAGTAGTTGCAATTATGATTTTTACACCCATGCATTTTTTTTAGCGCATGAGTAGTACTCTTTCCTTTAAGAAAATAGTGAATTTGGCTGCAAAATTGAGCGTCGCTTTTTTCATAGCCCAAGCTGGTTTGGGCCATGGCCAATTCAAGCTGTTGGATAGGACAATGTTTATCAAATTATTATACATTTAGATTTACAAAAATTAGATGAAAATATTATGGTAATGAATTTTAAAGAAAGTATAGGCTTGCTTGATCTTTATGAAATAGACTATAATGTCCATGGTGATAGAAATCAAGTACGATAAGTATTTGATGAAGTTATTAAATGTATCCCAAAGAGTAAGCTTCTTCAAAAATAAATATTGTTGTGTTCTTCTTCTATGACCATTGGTGCTAGATTGCTTTTGGTATTTGAATAGTTTTTATTTTTCATTCTTTTCTTATACTCTTTCTCTATGTCGCTAACTATAAAAAGATCATGATTGTTATGAATGTATAGTTTGGTTATGTTTTATGCAGACATGTCATTAAACATCTTAAAGTTAACCTATGACAATAATAAATTGTCAGATACGATCTTCTTTGAGGAGATGCCACAACTGGGCTTTTTTGGATACCAGCCTAGCCCAAAATGGGAAGTTCTTTGATTTGATGGGTGGGATGATATTAATCTTTGGTATATTTATATAGTCTTAGACCCTTATAGGCTAGATGAAAATCTTAAGCTCCTCTTAATCAAAGAGGCATTGGTGGGTATTAGGAGACTAAGGTTATGTAAAAGGGGAGGGTGTGTGTGTGAATGGACTTATGGTCCACTAGCTCACCTATTTAAAGGTGGAGCTAGAAGGCATTTTAGGAGCAAGAAGCTTAGTTGCATTTTGAGCAAGAAGCTTAGTTGGATTTTGAGCAACTTAATAAGCAAGATCTTTTCTTGTATTTTGTGAGTCTCTCTCCTCCACATATTTGATCTAGCATGAGCACCACGAAATTCTAACATGGTATCTAGAGCTTGGAAAGATTAGGTCATTTTTGTGGTGTAGAATAGGTCAATTTTATTCCTGTTAGATCTCCGTAGCACCGTTATTACGGGTGCTACTACAAGAGAGGGGACAGCCTCTGGCTCACCACCCAACCCCACAGAGGAAGAATAAGGATTGCCCCTCATCCCCCAGGCTATATAGTGTGTGGCCTGCCGTCCACACTAGTCTGGTCACCCCATGACTCCGCATGGGCATTCTCTCCCACTGAACCCCGGATGGCCATGTCCTCGGCCATCCGGTCTGCCGCCGCTGTCTATCTCACAGGCGTTACAGCCTACGTGACATTACTCCCCCCTTAAGAAGAGTTTTCGTCCTCGAAAATAAACTCGGGAAACCTCTTGGAAATTGCACTACGGCGTTCCCAAGTAGCTGCCTCCTCATCCCTGTCTGTCCATTTAACAAGTACCTCCTGGTACACTTTATGTCGGGTTTGTTTGTCACGATACCCTAGAATCTTTTCAAGTTCATGTGGTATCGTTGGTGGCTCTATCAAGTCCACCAAAATCTCTGGAGAAACTGCGTTCTCTAACCCATGAACTGATTTCTTCAGTTTACTAACATGGAAGATAGGATGGACTTGAGAACTCTTCGGTAACTCAAGTTTATATGCTACGTCCCCAATCTTCTTAAGGATTTTAAAAGGACCACAATATCTCGGAGAAAGTTTATCACACTTTTCCGTTTTCATGGTTTCTGACTGCGCAGGAACCTTGAGGAATACAAAGTCACGTTTTGCAAAAGGTCACCTTTCTACGTCCTTTATCCGCGCATAAGTTTTAGCACGATCCTGAGCGCTACGAATGCTCTCACATGTGGCTGTGAGCATATCATTCATATCTTCAAGGAAATCCTTGACAGATTGAATCTTCTCCTTTTTTAGGCCTACAGACATCGGAGATCTTGGTTGGAATCCATACATTAACATGAATGGTGTAAATCCAGTCGTGAGTGTTTGGAGCTATTATAGGCAAACTCTAATAAGGGCAAGTACTCTTCCCAATTAGATTGCTTCTGACTAACATAAGAACACAACGTATCCTCTAGGATTTGGTTAACTCTTTCAGTTTGACCATCAGACTCCGGATGATCTGCCGTACTCATACTCAGAGTAGTATCCAACTTTTTGAAGACTTCCCTCCAAAAATGACTGTTAAACTTTCTATCTCTATCCGACACCATATCTGCGGGCAGGCCATATAGCTTGTAGAGATGTTCAATAAAGAGTTTTGCCAACTCTGGCATTTTAACAGTTTTCTTCGTGGCGATAAACTTTGCCATTTTAGTTAACCTCCTTTACACTACCACCCACCACACCGAGTCATTCCCTCGACTTGTCCTGGGTAAACCGGTAATGAAATCCATGGAAATGCTTTCCCATTTTCCCTGAAGAATCTCTAGCGTAGTCCTCCAACCTTAAGACGTTCATGTTTATTGACCAGGCACTTTTTGTATTTCAGCACATAAGTCTGGACGTCCTTAAACAAACTAGGCCAATAAAACTGTCTTTTTACTAGTGCATAGGTCTTCTGAATCCCGGGATGACCCGCACTTGGACTATCATGACTTTCTTTAAGAATTTGGGCCCGAAAGTCACCAATAGTTGGCACACATACTCTACCCTTGTAGAGTTAGTATCCATCGTCAATGGAGTAATTAGCATATTTCTCACCCCGACGAAGTTTATCACCCCCCTTTGAAGCCGTGGCAGTCAAAGGTGATGAAGGGCCTACGTCAGAGCTCTCCGGATTCAAACTATACCTAGAAGACATGGCTAGTCTCTCCGGACTAACTCTCGCTTCCCTTCCCATTGCACCTTTGGCCAGTCTCTTCGGACTAGCAATCCGTGCCAAACAACAGGGAGGTGGTCGCGTTTGTGAAGAAGTGCGTACGCGTACAGCGCGCCAGACCTCTCTAAAAGATGGATCGTGCTCACATAAACCACGTAGTGACCACGAAATCATTCTTGAAGACTATGAAACTAAGTTCATTAATCTGTGGCATGCGACTAAGTGCATCTGCCACCACGTTATACTTACCTTTCTCTGGTAACGTATCTGAAGGTCAAACTCTTATAGAATCTCCGCCCACCGAGCTTTTCTACCCTTCAGTTCACTTTGACTTGAAAGCCATTTCAGACTTTCATGGTCCGGACCTCAAAAGGAGCACCATATAAATAATGTCTCCCTTTTTCAGTGCATGAACTATCGCTAGTAAATCTCGCTCGTAAGCCGAGTAGTTACGTTGCGCACGATCTAACTTTTTACTCTCAAATACAATTGGGCGTCCCCTTTGCATAAGTACGGCCCCAATGGCCTCATCACTAGCGTCTGTTTCCAAGACAAACGGCTCATTTGGATCGACAATAGTCAAAACAGGTGCAGCTGCCTACGGCCACCTTGAGCTTATCAAAGCTCTTCTGTTGGGCTTCCCCCCAACTATTGTTTTTGACCTTAACTGGACAGTCAACGGGACTACGATCTTCGCGTAGTCCTTTACATACTGTCGGTAGAACCCCGACATGCCAAGAAAAATCTGCAATTCCTTGAGATTCTTCGGCACTGGCCATTTAAGAATAGCCTCTACTTTTCCTGGCTCCATTTGCGTACCATCAGCGGATATAATATGGCCAAGGTAGTGATTTTCTGTTTCAAAAAATTCACATTTGCTCTTCTTTGTAAATAGTTTGTGCTCTCGAACAACTCGAACACTAGACGCAAATGCTCTATGTGTTCTTTCCGTGTCTTACTGTACACAAGAATATTATCTAGGAAAACTACTACGAATTTTTCTAGATATGGACGTAAAATGTTGTCCCATCAGCATCATAAACGTCACTGGAGCATTGGCTAGCCCAAATGGCATAACCAAAAACTCAAAATGCCCGAAATGGGTTCTAAATGTAGTCTTCGCAATATCTTTTGCTTTAATTCTAACCTGATGATACCCTGATCTCAAGTCTTCTTTTGTAAAGTATCTCGATCCATAGATCCATGCGTGGCATCGGATACTTGTTCTTAATCGTTATCTGATTAAGAGCCCTATAGTCTATGCACATCCGCATAGATCCATCTTTCTTCTTTACCAGAAGAATAGGCGATGCCCACGGACTTGAACTAGGCCGAATGAAGTCTTTGTTTAAATATTCCGTCAATTGTTTTTTCACCTCCTGTGCCTCGGAGTGGCTTAATCTATAAGCAGGTTTGCTTATAGGTTTTGATCCTGGCATAACTTCGATGCCATGGTCTACTTCTCTAGATGGTGGTAAGCCATCTGGCAAATCATCAGGAAAAACATTTTGAAATTCCTCTAATAAATTCATTAAAGTATCTATGTACTTTTTCTATAATGTCTCTTTCGCCTTGGATTTTTTCTTGCTATGCCAAACAGGGTTTTCAAACAGTTGATCTCGTCCAAGGCTATTTTGTTTTCCTTGTTTGTCTACGCAAACATCATCTACAGTTTCATCTACAGAAACAGAATTTAAAAGAGGGTAACAAGCATATACCTCTGCTATCTGGCCTTTGCGGACCACTGTACACAGCTCTATGGAGGAAATAAGTGGTGTGACAGGGACAGTACGGTCGCCTTGCAGGGTAATGACTCTACCTCCATGCTCAAAATGTAGCATATTATGTAGGTAACTCCGAGCTAGACTAGGGCCCAAGCCATACAGCCACTCCCTGCCTAGATATACATCTGCTCTGGCTAAGTGCATGACCTGAAAGTCAAGCCGAGCCTCGTAGTCCTGCATAGATAATGGGACCCCCAATACTACGGTATTCCATACTGTTTTGTCATACCCGTTGGCTAGGCCAACAGTATACTCATGATCGCTCTGGGTCTCAATAGTCAACTCCAACTTCTTGACTAACGAGTAGTTCAAGAAGTTGTGGCTAGCTCCATCATCGATAAAAACTGACTCTACGGCCACCTATGGTGCCATACATGCGCACCATGTCATGCAGACCTATAGTAGGCTGCCACATCGTTGGTGTCACCGAAGAAGCGTGATGCTCATCACAATGACACACTGTCACCTCTCTGAACTCTGTGGAACTGAGAGTTAGTCTCTGCACTGTATGCAACTTCCTAGAGGATTTACCATCTCTTTTGGGCTCGTTGCCGCTCGTGCTGGCTTTAAGCTTTGGACACTCAGCCTTCGTGTGCCCTACATCGTTGCAATTAAAGCAGCGATTTTCCTTTCGCGCTTTAATATACTGCTCTTTCTTTTGGACTTCGCTGTCTCTTTTCTTCCTGGATGGTCGTGTTTTTTCTTTAAAAGACCAATGACCATTCTGTCCTCGCTGGTCCATCCTATCCCCCTGCTTATCACTGCGGAACCCTTTTCTTTTAAGGCTTGACCTCCTCTTCTCACTACCCTCGGCCCTGCTCGAACCACCACGTGCACTACGGTGCTTGATGTCATCAAATACCTGCGCATACTTAATTGCCTCTGCTAAGTCTTTAGGTTGTAAGGGCTCTACGTACTCAAGGTAATCATCTTTGAGGCCTCTTTTAAAGCCTCGCAATGTCTGGAATGCATCGATCCCCTTTAGCTTGAGTACAATCTCCCTATAGTCTGAGATGGACTGAGTCAGGGATTTATTCTCCATTGAGCACTTGTCCCATAACTCCCAGCTTCTCTCCGTCTCATTAACAGGCAAAAACTCTTTTCGAAACATCGTTTCAAACTCCATCTAAGTGGCAGGACGAGTTGTCAAACTCATCCACCACTTATACGCTTTGTCGGTTAATGAGAGGCTAGCCTCTACCGGCTGCACCCGGCTAGGCTACTGTCGCAGCGTGTGTAAGTCTGACCACTTCACTAGAAACATGTTGACCGAGTCCTTATTTCTCTCCTTCTCCTCGCCACCAAAACTACGCGGCTTTAAGTCTTTCAATAACAACGAAGCTGTCTCTACGGACGGCCCTGCAGGCGCATCAGCCTGTACTCCTGCAACCATTGGCAAGGCTACGCTCACCATGCCGTAGGAGCTCGTCTACCACGAGGAGTCAGAGTACTAGCCAAGGCGACTGTCAGTGTGTCTAACCGTGTGGATATGCTCTGTAGCATTGTGACTAAGTCAGGCTGTACTTTACCCATATTATTCAGTTTTGCATTAAGATATTTAAAAAGTCCACTAGAGAGCTCTGTCTCTGTCAGGACGTCGGTAGGGTCATATTCCAAGAGGTCCTCCTCGATCCCCTCGGCGATGTCGGTGTTTATGTCATCTGGCTCATCGACGAGAAAGGGGTCATATGCTACTACTGCGGCTGCTGTGGGCTCGCTGGGTCCTAAGGCGGGGTCAACATACGAGGAGGGCGCTGGCAGATCATGCGTGATCGATGAGCACACTCTGGACCGGACAATGATCGGGCGTATACGGCCTGACAATTCGGTCGGGGTCAAACCCGCGACCGAGGACAAGAGACCTGGAAACCCTAGAGAAGTAGGTGGTGGTGTGGGGACACACTACGCCTAGCAGCCATATTTTAATTCTTGCACAAATAAAAATGCGAGAACTCAAAAATTACAAAAACGCTAATAAAATGAGCAGTGGAGAGACAATAGTCACCCCCCTTATGGTCGCTGGTCGTCGACTGCCGATTTGTGTTGTGCTGCGAGCCTCTACAAGCGTAAGCAAATGAAGACCTTGGGTCATCGTCATGGCTTTTCTGATGCGGCTAAATTGTTCAGGCACTGAAGAGACAAAAACACTGCTTAATCTCCAAGCCGGCCATCTCCATGGGCTACAAGGGAAAGGTACAATTGCTACGTGAAGGCCATGCCAGGAAATGAACCTCCCATGGCCTGAGCCTCCTTAAGAGCTGTGCCAAGGTCCTTCACCATGTTCTCTGCAAACCCTCCACGTGTAAAGTGTCTGTTCACAAGCTTGGAACCAAATATGTCCATAACCTTAGATCCAGTAGCGCCACCCGAAACTGCTTTTAGAAACAGGGCCGAGTCAAGGCTGGCCTTCTCAGCATAGATCAGACCCTCTGACAAGCCAGTGAAATTTACAGCCACAATGATCTGGTTTGCGAGCTTGCAGGTTTGTCCAGACCCTGCTGGCCCCATGTATGTCTTCAAAAAGCTCCCGGGCCAAGGAGGGCTAGTTGTATCCACCAAGAAGGAACCTGGGCAGAGGCCGACAAAAATGCCTGCGGGGCCCAACACGCGACCTGCCAAACATCGCGAGCGCTGGTGAGCATGGTAAAGATGACATACTGCGCTGAGCGAGGGCCAGCGGGGAGTCGACATAGACGGCGCCCAGATCGCACACGGGCTGAGCTTTGCTGTGCGTGCGATTGTAGACAGTGAGACCGAGTAGCCTGCCCGCTCTGCAGGTGCAAGCACATTGGCAGGCCCATCAGGCTCGTACCTATCCACCCCACCCGTAACTTGTAAGCTGCTTGTGCTGCCATGTCCTCTTGTCGCAACTGCTGCTGCATAGACGTTGGGCACTGCTTCCATGGATTGCTCAGTGCTTAACTGTGTACATGACTTCTTGCTATAGAAGATGATGAAGACCTTTGGGATAAGGTTATCCCCCCAATTTTGATTGAGAGCCAATCATAAACGGCCGGGCCCGCTTCACATGCCACTCGCAATCCCTACGCCAAGCTCTGATACTAATGTTAGATCTCCGTAGCGCCGCTACTACGGGTGCTACTACAGGAGGGGACGGCGTCTGGCTCACCACCCAGCCTGCAGAGGAAGAATAAGGATTGCCCCTCATTCCCCAGGCTATATAGTGTGTGGCCTGTCGTCCACACTAGCCTGGCCGCCCACCATGACTCCGCATGGGCGTCCTCTCTCACTGAACCTCGGATGGCCACGTCCTCGGCCATCCAGTCTGCCGGCCGTCGGCCTACGTGACAATTCCCTTTTCCTTTGTGGAGCTGAACCTCCTGCCAGTGGTGGGGGAGGAGCTCTAGTAACTTGTGGAGGCAAGAACTCGGCGTGCTTCCATTTGGGAAAATGTAGAGGAGGTCGGAACGTACAGCTAATTAGTCGATTACTCCTCCCTCAACCGCGCCATTGCACTCTGAGCAACAGCCGGCGCCCGTTTCTGAACCGCTGTTTTTTGTACGACCATTCGTCGTCGCATGTAGGCGATTGCAGGCTTAGTGGGCTTAGGGCTTTTGAAGCCCATAGTCTCAAGGCTCTACAGCCGAGAGATGAGCTTCAATGTCTGTCAGATGTGCTCGTAATCAGCAAAAGACCAGGGTCCCCCTGTGAGGAAGCCATGGAAGCTTCATAATAATGTTTTTTTCACTAATCTCCTCTTCTTAGCTCTAAATTTCTTTTAAGTGCCTCTTGAAGGGGCTTTGCTCCAGATCCTCTGATGTTGTGGGCATACACCATGAGGTGTTCATAAGCCTCATTGTCATCAAGCTTCATCAACATCTTAAAGTGTACAAAGCTTCTCAAAGTGTGCTTATAAGCACTAATAGTGTTGATTAACACTAATGAGACTACTAATCCAGCAAAGGGGAGCCATTCCAAAGTGTTTTTAAACACTAAGAGTGTTCTTAAACACTAATGGTGAATCTAATCACCAATGCAAGTGTCATTAGATGCTAGAAATGTGCTCTTTAGTACTAATAGTGTTGCTAAACACTAATGGTGATCTTAATCACCAAACAAAGTGTTCTTTGAGACTAACGAAGCTAATCTACATCAAAATTAGTGGTTGGGCAAACCCTAAATGCTAAACCATAAGCTTCACCATCTTAATCTTCTTTTTTATGCTTGATTTAAGGGTTGTTAAGCCTTTCTCTTTCTACTTAAGCCAAAACATAATTTTTTTTTGGTTTTTTCCTTTTCATAAATCAGCCCATTACTCTCTAGTAATCTCCTTCAATACCCAATGTCAAAGGACAACACCCAAATTAAGAAGTTCTCAAGAGAGGGCTTCCACACTTGGCAAGTCCTTGTCAAGTACAAGATGATGTCCAAAGGTTTTTGGCCATTCATCTCCGGCACTAAGGCTGAAGATATTGAAGTTGATGAGAGGGCACAAGCCATCATCATGCTTCATCTGATGAGGCTCTCATTCACCATGTGGACCAGCTTCCGACTGCAAAGGAGAAATGGGATGAGCTTGACAAGCTCTATGGAGCTCGTGGTAAGAATTCCAAGATCTCACTTAAAATTGAATTTTTCAGCTTGGAACTCAAAGAGGGAGATGGCATTGGAGCCTTCATATCTCACTTGAAGGGCCTTATGGCTCAACTTGCATCAGTGAATGCGAGAATGGATGTGCGTGGCTGTTTTGCTAAAAGCAGTCAAGGTGTACCCCACCTTAGTCACCACCCTGAAGAACATCCCTAATCCCACCCTTGAAGGAGTCATTCAATCTTGTCTTGATGAAGAAAAGAGGCCAAAGGGAGGAGCTGAATCTTCAAATGCAACAACTTCATCGAATATCGAACAAGCTTTGTCACATCAAGTGATCAAAGTAAGATGTGTCCATTGCAAAAAGGTGGGTCATTTGGCAAATAATTGTTGGATCAAATATCCCAACAAAATGAAATGTAACAAGTGTAAACAAACGGGACATATCACTTCCAAATGTCCTAATAACAAAGAGTCAGAGGCTAACTTTGTATCAGCCTCTAACTCCACTGAGAAATTGTTTTAAATCTCAATGTAACCACACCTATATTCCTAACCTTGTACGCCTAATGTTATAAAGGCATCCTATGTCCAATACCACCTATTCCAATTTTTTTCATAGTTGGTATTGAGGGGGGGTATTAAGAAAATAAGGTTATGTAAAAGGGAAGGAGAAGGGTGTGTGTGTGAATGGACTTATGGTCCACTAGCGCACGTATTTAAAGGTGGAGCTAGAAGGCATTTTAGGAGCAAGAAGCTTAGTTGTATTTTGAGTAACTTAATAAGCAATATCTTTTCTTGTATTTTGCGAGTCTCTCTCCTCCACATATTTGATCTAGCATGAGCACCACGAAATTCTAACATTGGGATTACTAGATGGCTTTTACACTGTGGGTAGTAGATGTAGGAGCTCCGAGGAAAAGGGCTTCATTTTTAGGGAAATACTGAAGTGCATTCCGTTAAAGAAGTTGATAAAGATAATGTGATGAGCTTTAAGATTATTCATGGATGTCTCTTCTCTCTCTCTCTCTCTCTCTCTCTCTCTCTCTCTCTCACACACACACACACACACACACACACACACACACACATGTAATACACAAATAGTTACTCCTACTTTTTATTGTGTATTTGGTGTGAAATGTAGTTAGGACCAGGTGAGAAAAATAGAGCGATCATAAGTTTGATATTGTATTTTGGCCTCTGTGTGTGAGTGTAGAGACAAGCACAAGATCGATAGCATCAAAGTTGGTGGTTTCGAATACCATTCTCTCTTCAACTTGAGGTTGGTTTTATTGTTTCCCTTTTTGTCTCTATCTATTTGTGTATTTGTTGTCAATATGTGATGCATAGATAAAGATATATTTTTTTTGTTCATATGTTTGGTTAGCTAGAGAGAGAGAGAGAGAGAGAGAGAGAGAGAGAGAGAGAGAGAGAGAGAGAGAGAGAGAGAGAGAGAGAGAGAGAGAGAGAGAGACAAGACTGCACGTTAAAATACTCTCTATATCTCTTTATTTCTCATCGAGAGTTTTAATACTGATAATTTGTATGGTAAATATTAATGTAATAACGATTTTTTCCATGTATTAGAGTTTATAATATTGATATGCTTGGCTGCCTAAGTTAGAAACATTTCATTTATTAGAATACTGCCTTTGAGATTGTAGAGAGAGAATATATGAGTTTAGAGAATATACAAACTATAGTAGTCTTATAATAGCAGAGAAATGTTCTTAAAAAAGTAAAGAACTTTCTTAATGGTTTAGCCAATATTATAATTTTAGAGAGTAATTATATGTATCAATAAGAGTTATCAGTGTACTTTTTTTATCAACAAGGTATCTACATGTATATAGTGTTGCTATATAGGTAGACTATTAGGGTTGGTTATATGTTGGCAAAGATATAAAGAGATGTTTGTAAAGCCTTAAGATATTAATTTTGGATTTCAGCAAATGGAGATCTAGAATTGAAAATAATCGATCAAATGTTGTAGTGGCTGCGAATGATGCTTCCAATGAAGAAATAGCTTTTCTACCTGGCCTGAGTTGATGAATGTTCGAGTTGCAAAACACCTTGCTTGGTCAAGGTCTCCATCTAGATAGCCAAGCTCTAAATGTCTACAAACTATAGTGGACATATGCGAGCGCATTGAGAAAAATCAGATTGCTTGTTGCAAAGAGTACTTATATGCCCTTTGGGATGAGATTTGTGGAAGTGGTAGCCAAAGGGGAGATACGCTAAGAGATGAGTTGACTCATCATCTCCATCGCGTCCTTGACATTAGTGGTCGCATGGAGGCTAACCAACTAGACATGATTTCTTTCATGGAGAATATGCATTTTGAAATTGGGGATTGTCTAGGTGGATGTAATGGGGAATGTAAGGAACAAGTCGATTCTTTAAAAGAGCAAGTACGCACATTAGGCTTGCAGGTATTGAGTCTTAAGATATTTGTTAATTGACTCAATGCTATTATGAAAAAGATGAGCCGTATGTTGGTAGTTGTGTAGAGATTTTGTGAGAGTAATGATGTTTTTGCTTTAGGGACAAATTGTATTGCAACTTTCCAGATTCGGCTCTCCATTTTGGTGATATTTATGAACTCTCTATTTTCTTAAACTTAATACTTCTCTCTTCTATTTTGCTCTCTCGCTCTTTTTTTCCTGTCTCTCAACATGTTTTACCTCTCTCTCTCTCTCAGTTCGCTTCTACCCCCCCAGTTCCCCAGTTCGCCATTTTGCCTGTTCGCCTCTACCCCCCCAGTTCGCCATTTTGCCTTACCCCTTTCCGCCGCCAGTTCGCTTCTGCCCCCCCAGTTCGCCCCTTTCCCCACCCACTTGTTGCCTTACCCCTTTCCGCCAGTTCGCTTCTGCCCCCCCAGTTCACCATTTTGCCTTACCCCTTTCTGCCAGTTCGCTTCTGCCCCCCCAGTTCGCCATTTTGCCTTACCCCTTTCCGCCAGTTCGCTTCTGCCCCCCCAGTTCGCCATTTTGCCTGGTCGCCTCTACCCCCCAGTTCGCCATTTTGCCTTACCCCTTTTCGCCAGTTCGCTTCTGCCCCCCCAGTTCGCCATTTTGCCTGGTCGCCTCTACCCCCCCAGTTCCCCAGTTCGCCATTTTGCCTGTTCGCCTCTACCCCCCCAGTTCGCCATTTTGCCTACCCCTTTCTGCCAGTTCGCTTCTGCCCCCCCAGTTCGCCCCTTTCCCCACCCACTTGCCTTACCCCTTTCCGCCAGTTCGCTTCTGCCCCCCCAGTTCGCCCCTTTCCCCACCCACCCTTGCTCAGGCCCCCAAGGCAGCAACATAAATCTCTCCCTCTCTCTCTCTCTTCTCCCTGCCTGTGGGAAGGACTGTAGAGTGACCTGGAGGGATGGCCCCGAGTCTCCAAGAGAAACTCGAGGCCCTCGAGATGGCAATGAAGGCACTAATCAAGGAGAACAAGAAGACATCCGATTCCAACCTCAATGAGGTGGAAAACAAACTACATCGGCACATCATAGCTCTCGAAGCACGGGTCACGAACCTCGAACAAGAGAACACGGCACTCAAGGAGGAGGTGAGTGCATTGAAAGTGGAAATGGTAGCCATCAAGAATGCTGAGAAGGAAGAAGGGGAGATCAATGGCAACACTCTCACGGCCATCAAAGAAGAGATCTCCAAGGAGATCACAAAGGACATGGAGGGAAAGCTCGAAGCCAGGCAGTCAGGATGGGTCGAGGTGGTGAAGAAGAACATCCGTAAAGAAGTGAGGGAGGAGACTCAACGGGAAGAACACCAAATCATTCACACCACCATTGAGGAGGAGAAGATGAGGAGAAGATGATGACATGGAGATCCTCCACCCTGTGGATCCAGAGGAGATAGGGACTAGTCGGGCATCAGAGGACACTGGACCAGACAGAGGACATTATGGGGACCACTTACTAGAGTTGGGAGCCAGGCATCGTCTCGTTATTTATAACGGGATGTTACAGTGGCCGGGATCAGGAGGGCTGACATGCTTTCCACATGGGGGTCATACACGGACCGGAGGCACGGTGGTAGACTACATTATGGGGTCTGTGGAGGCATCACAGCTTGTCACCTCATTCTCCATTCCACCTCGTTCTATTGGGGCAGATCATACATACTTGGCATTTTCACTAGCCGGATCACCAGTATCACCAGTCCCCCACATACCGACGCCACACACTACCATCTACTTCACACATGACATGGCAGACATATACACTGGCAGAGTAGAGGATGGACTCCTACTCATGGATCCCCTGGCACCTATGGATACCATTACGGCCCAGCTGGCATCACTCCTACACACGGCTGCATTACAGAGCTTCCCACATCGTGTACACTCAGGAGAGCCTGCGAGACCTGGGACTATGCCCCAGAACAGATGGTATGATGACGAGTGCAGAGCTCTATACTCACGGCTTCGCATACAGAGAGCCTTGGGAGCCATCACAGAGCAGGAGTCGAGGAGAGAGATGAGGAGACTTACTCGCCGCAAAAGGCGGGCCTTCGCAGAGATACAAGAGCTAGAGATCTTTCATTTCTTCATGAGTAGAGATAGCCCTGTCTCATGGCGGCACTTCAGAGAGCCCCGGACCCCGACACCTATTGCAGACCCACAGACATGGCACACATATGCATAGGGTCTATACCATGCCCCACAGCAGCCACCTATACCTCAGCCACCACAGGAGCCTCGACCTACCACAGCTAGCTTCTTTACCCACTCAATGGTACAGGAAGCTATCCGCCAGCATGGACGGGCCGCCGACCATATGGGCCTGCAGGGTGAGAATCTCATATATGCAGTAGATTCTTTAGCTCCTTTTCTTGCACACCTGTTTAACAGGGCACTAGCAGAGGGTCTGCCTGCGGAGTGGACGATGCACACCATTGTGCCGATTCACAAAACAGGGGATATGCTCGATCCGAGCAACTACAGGACGGTTATGGTTGGCCACGTGCTGGCCAAACTCTATGGTGCAGTGCTGGAGCAAGAGCTTAGCTTATATGCTGAGCGAGCAGGTTTACGCTCATCAGGGCAGGCAGGCTTCAGGAGAGCTTTCTCTACCACTGACCATGTATTCACTTTGAGATGTATGATTGATCAGGCCAGAGTGAGGAAGAGAAAGCTCTATTGCTGCTTTGTGGATTTCCGCAAGGCATTTGACACAGTACCACGAGAGAGGCTCTTTCAGCGCCTACAGTCTCACGAGAGAGGCTCTTTCAGCGCCTACTGTCTCTTGGCATACCAGCAGATATGACATGGGGCATCTATGCATTATATGAGCAGGTTTTTGGGTGAGTCAGATGTCCAGGAGGTATGTCTGAGACTATTGCTACCACCATTAAGGATGCCCACTTTCCCCCACGCTATTTGGGTTATACATTGATGAGGTGGCTGACTTCATTACACGGGGAGGCGGAGATGGAGTTGACTTAGCAGGTACCTCAGTACATATTATGCTCTATGCTGATGATATTGTATTAGTGTCTGAGTCTCCAAGTGGTCTACAGCAGCATCTACATGCACTCGATGATTTCTGCACACAGAGGGGTCTTACTGTGAACCTTGGGAAAACCAAGGTAATGGTCTTTCATACATCGAGACAGGGCAGGAGTCAGCTGACATTCACTCTCGCAGGATGCCAGGTGGAGGTGGTGACATCATACGTGTACCTAGGGGTTACCTTCAGCAGCCACACGCTTCACCATGGGTTCAGCAGCCAGAGCTAGATTGACATGGGGATATGCAGCATTGGCTATGCTAGAGAGACAGTGTCACCAGACGCATTTTCAGGAGCCCCGGACGAAGGGGTGGCTATTTGACACATTAGTCACACCGGCATTGATGTATGGAGCAGCGGTATGGGCGCCAGGCCTTGCTACCCATTGGTGGACACAGATAGAGAGACCACAGGCCCTCATGATGGCACACATGATACGCAGCAAACCGTCAGTACCTCATGACATTATCCGAGTATAGTTTGCTGCGCCTCCTATGATGGTAGAGGCCATATTTCAGACCATATGCCTGCTAGACAGATTCAGAGAGATGCCATAGGACAGATTGTCATAGAGGGCTTTTGAGGCATCTAGACAGCTGGCTGAGGCAGGAGACAGAGGATCATGGTATGCACAGGTCACACATTGGTTCTCACAGCATGGCTTAGACATGGATCATCTACCACCATTCCAGTATGACAGGAATGCACCACATATCCGTCTCTCTCATAGTGAGAGGAACAGAGTATTGAGGCAGGATCTATGGCAGCTCTATACACGAGAGACATGGATATCGCCTACACAGCCTCTTCCACCGAAGATGATATACTACAGAGATCACTTCATGAGTATCACTGATGATGGATTTATAGAGAGGCCTAGATACATGGAGGGCTTTTTACCACACGGCTCCCGAGTGGCTATTGGTCAGCTCAGAGTTTCATCACACCGATTGGAGATTGAGACTGGCAGAGCAGCACGGATCCCCCGAGAGGAGAGGGTATGCAGATTGTGCAGAGAGGAGGTGGAGAGTGAGGAGCATTATGTATGCAGATGCAGAGCATATACAGCCATCAGAGAGAGATATCCCATTTTATTCAGAGAGCCACATTCCCTACGCCAGATCTTTGAGGCAGCAGACCAGCGCATACTGGGGAGATACATTCTAGACATACAGCGCCACAGAGAGACATTATTACAGGCTCAGACAGCTCCAGGGGGGGCGACAGACACAGATTACTATATTTTTTCAGAGATCCATCCCCCTCCCAGCCCCTACACGGCAGGGAATTACTCTCCAGAGAGCAGAGACACTTAGAGCCCGCAGGAGACGGAGGACACCTGGCTTTTGGACACCACGCCTATACCAGAGAGAGATGACAGAGATCAGAGCTCAGTTTCACAGAGAGGGTGCGGAGCGACTGGCTCGCTTCAGAGCACACCCAGGCATGTTCTTCAGGGAGCTGTGGACACCCCCTTCACTGATGTATACCATTTTATACCCCCAGTATGGTACAGGATGGAGCTAGCTAGGTTGCATATCATCATTGTATACTCCATGCATATAGCTTTGCATTCTCCTAGTAGTAGAGCTCCATCCCCTGCACACCCAAATTCAGCTTTTTTTTTGTTCAGTACTTTTTCATTTTGTTGGGATGACAGAGGATACCCCATACAGGTACTCCGATTTGTCTCATAGGCCGAGTTCGGTCTTTTGGAAGACGTTAATAAAATCTTTCTTTCTTTCTCTCTCTCTCTCTCTCTCTCTCTCTCTCTCTCTCTCTCTCTCTCTCTCTCTCTCTCTCTCTTTGCTCTCTCGTTGGAGATGGATTGTATATGTTATACTCACTTATCTATTATAAAATTTTCTAATAATAACATTGCTATTGAGCGGAGTCTATCTGAGAGTAGGGTCACATGTGTGATAATGGCTCTTAAAGTAGAATAAATGTAATAAGGTAATATTATGTTGTTGTTTGAAGTTAAGAATGTTTATAAAAAGCAAATTAGTATTCGTTATTTTGTGTTTCGAAAGAGATTAAATATCATTAGGAGCTGTATATACTTGAGTTTGAACCAAGTTTGTCGGCTTCGAATTTTGGATGCAGCCGTAATTGTTCACGGACAAGAGCTTACCTTTGAAAACAAAATGTTACTAATTTAACTGAGTACTTTAATGAAAATGGAATTAAAACATGTGGAAGGGTTGAAACTGAGGAGGAGCATAGAGAATTCCATGGTGGAATCACAATTATGGTGGTATATTCCAGAGATTGTACTCTCTTCACTCATTAGAAGCCCTTTCTTATAAGTGCCATTTTTGTGGTGCACTTATTTGGAAATGTGAGGGGTCTAGAAAGCTAGGATAATATGTGGGAAACACTATTGTGGAAGTGGGAATATCTCTTTATTACCTTTAGAAAATCATTCTCCTGCATTGGTTGAGTTGTTACTTGGTAATGATAATTCAAGTAAGGAATATAAAAAGAATATATGATCTTATGATAATGCCTTGGCATTCGTTTCATTGGGTGCTCACTTGGATAATCAATTCACTAGGGGGAAGGAGTATTCAATTTTCGAATCCACGGTCCTACCTATCATCGTGTTGGTTCTGTAATACCTAATAAAACTTGAGATGCGGCTCCTTGATTTGCCCAATTATATGTGTATGATGCTGCTTATTTCACCTCCATAGTCATAGAATAAAGCTTTGTAAATAGACAAGAAGAATATAAATAGCAAGGTATGCATGACAAAGAGAATGGGTTCAATCTCCCCTCATGCATGAGTGAGCATGCTTCCTCATGCATGTATTTATTTATTAGCAAAAATCAAGTGCTCAAAAATAGCTTGATACATTCCACTTTGGGCTATTAATATCAAAAAGTAACTTGGTCCCCAAGCTTGGCTATTTACATTAAAATTGTAGCAATTTAATGAAATGAAACTATGGGCGGGCGACCATCAGCGCGCACACCAAAATCTGATGGCCATGAACTAGCTAAAATCCATCACACCCACACTACTCCGTGCATTGATATGCTCACCAAAAACACGACACAATAAATATTGCTTATCCACCCATCACGATGTGACCACTGCTCCTTGCTCTCGCGTGTAGCCAGTCATGACCGTGCGACGAATGAGCGTACCATAAATACCACATAAAGTATCAATTAATTCCATAATTTATGTTAAATGAAGTGGAAAAAAAAATACCACATAAAGTATCAATTACTTCCATAATTTATGTTAAATGAAGTGGAAAAAAAAATCTGCTCTCTCACCACAACAACAAAAGTTTATTGCTTCATTTAACGATTGTTTTGCGGATGACTATCCTCCCCATCTACCCCCTTCTCGTGTGGTGACTTAGACCATAAGGTAGAACTTCTTCCACGCATTCAACTGCCTCATAAATCACCATATAGGCACGGCGCTTTTCACTAGCAAGAAGTGTAACGTCAAGTAGCTAAATTGCTTGACAAAGGTCTCATTCGCCCTAGTATCTCCCCGTTTGGTGCGCCTATCTTGCTTGTGTAGAAAAAGAATAAAACCTTTAGGATGTGCATAAACTATAGAGCACTAAATAAAGTAATTGTTAAGAACCGCTACCCAATCCCTATAATTGATGAACTATTAGATAAATTGAAAGGTTAAAGTTTATTTAGAAAATAAATGACCATCCCATTGCTTATGAGAGCTGCAAGCTCAAACCCAATGAAGCCAAGTATAGTACCTATGACAAGGAACATTTGGTTGTTATCCATGCCCTCAACATATGGAAGCATTTTCTCATGGGATCTGAGGTACTAATAAAGACGGATCAATAGGCTAACAAGCACTTGTTGACCCAATCTTTAATATTGGATCGCCACATTAAATGGGCTTCTTTTATCCAGATTTTTCACCCTATGATCTAATATTAACCAGGACGCATTAATGTAGTTGTAGATGCAATTCTAATTCATTTGATGAGCTTAAACATGCTTATTTGAATAATATGTCTGCTATTCAAGTGCAATCTTTTGATGCCATGTGATTGACTCGTATACTGATAATCCCGATTTTTCACCTGCATGGAATGCCATACATGCTAACAATTCTTTGCAACTAAATGATTATTATTATGCAAATGGAGTTTTGTTCTTTCAATAGAGACTTTGTATCACTGCACCATTTAGAGAACTAGCCATAACTGGGATGCATGCTCCTGCATATATGGGACATAGAAGAATTCAATCCACATTAGCTACATGTAAAGAATATTTCTTTTGGATTGACATGAAACATGACATTGCAAAATTTGTGTTTGAATGTATTGTTTGTCAAAGAATTAAACGCCATCATGGTAAATCTTTTGGTCTTTTGATGTCTCTACCTATTCCCAAAGGTCCATGGGAAGAGATTTTAATGGACTTTATTACTGGTTTGCCCACTACGTCCTCTCATAAAGGACATGATATGGACCATAGTTGATAGATTTCGCAAGTAAGCATACTTTGTACCTTGCAAGAAGATCCTATTGGCCCCTCGAGCTATTAAGACTATCTTTCCTCACCTATGGCTTTCCCAAAGTCATTCTCTTTAACTGAGATAGCCGCTTTTGCAATCATTTTTAGGTTGCTTTATTCAAGAACTTAGTTTCTAAAGTGGACTTTACATCCGCTTTGACTCAAAAAGCAATGGTCACATTAAAACCACCAATAGCACCATTATGGATCTTCTTAGATCCTACACTTTAACCGACCCTCTGATTGGGATCAACAGTTGCTTCTACTTCAAATTTCTTATAATAATACCCACCATTCAGTGGGTCAAGCTCCCTTTGAAATTGTCTATGGCAAGAAACTTCCCATTCCTATATTCTACTATTTTAGCTGAAGTCACTGAATCTATTAAGCGAGCACAACTGAAATACACCGCTCAAGCCAACAAGAAATGACAACTAATAAAATTCAAAGAAAATGATCTAGTTTGGCTTCGCATAGATAAAAGATGCTTAAAGAATATTGCCAAGTATCCTAAGATCAAGTTGTCTCCTAAATTTTATGGATTGTTTATAATTATCCAACAAATCAATAAAAATGCATTCCCCTTGGGCATTCCCACTCACTGGAAGATATATAACTTATTCCACATTAGTTTATTGAGACCCTTTAAAGACCCCACTCCTGTTAACCCTATTATTGATGATCCTCCTCTCCTCGAGGATGACTCCGAAGTTCCAGTACTTGAAAGTATTATTAACCCCATGACCACTAGTATTGGCACCGTGTATCATTGTTACTTGGTGAAGTATAAGAATCGTTCTATTGAGGAGTAACATTGGATTCCTGAAACATCACTTGCCTCGTACTACTGACACCTGATTCTAGCATACCACTCACATTTACATTAATTCTTTTATGGACATAAATTCACCGCAACAACTGAGGCAGTGTCATAGTTCTTCCACATGTTTTGGTGCCGATTCGTCGACTGAGGTAGCACATTCATTTAGTGCTGATTCTCCGACTTAGGCATCACATTCATTTAGTGCCGATTCACCAATTGAGGAAGTACGTTAGTTTAGTGTCGATTCACCGACTGAGGCAACACGTTGATTTAGTGTCGATTCACCGACTGACGCAGCACTATAGCATGAGGTTGGCCACCCTTGCTTTTGTTTCTTTTACACAACTGAGTATAGTCACTTTTTAAACCTGCAGTATGTTATGGAAATGTGGATTGTGGAATTATTTGATACTTTATGTGGTATTTATGGTACGCTCATTTACCGCATGGTCTCGTGACTAGCTACTACGCGCAAGAGCGTGGAGTGGTGGTCGCATCGTGATGGGCGGATAAGTGAGATTTAATGTGTCTTGTATTTTTGGTGAGCAGATCAGTGCATAGAGTAGTGTGGGTGCAATGGATTTTGGCCCGGTGCATGGCCGTCTGATTTTGGTGTGCGGTGCTGATGGTCGCTCGCCCTTAGTTTCGTTTAATTAAATTGCTACAATTTTAATGTAAGTAGCCAAGCTTGGGGACCAAGTTACTTTTTGATATTAATAGGCCAAAGTGGAATGATACATACATGAGGATGCGTGTTCACTTATGCATGGGGGGGAGATTGAATCCATTCTCTTTATCGTGCATATCTTGCTATTTATATTCTTCTTATCTATTTGCAAAGCTTTTTGCTATGAATATGGAGGTAAAATAAACAGCATATGATACGGAGCATGAATTGGAGAATAGACTTTATGGGATGCTTTCTATAAATCATAACGTACTTGAAAGGTTGCAAAAAATGATGTATGGATATAATCCGTATGCCTGTGTACTTCGTATAATGAGAGAAATGTTGCAGTCAAGTCCACATGCAGATTTGAGAATGGTCATCTCACTGAAGCGCGATCAACCTCAAGGCAATACTTGGTTCTTACGAGAAGTGAGATAGCATCTATCATGCTGGGTCAAGGAGATGATTTTCATGTGGAGCATAGAGATATTCAAATAATGTCGCGCACAGGTGCTATAAAAAAAATTCTAACTTGCATCGTTCATATATGTCTCTATTATATGTTCTTCTATTTCCTCGAGGAGAGGATGGTTAGCATGTTGGAATTCCAGTCTCAATGGTAGGAATATACGAGGTTCAAATGAGGAGACAAAGGCCGTAACTCAACGTCAATATTATGCATATAGACTACATATAAGGGAAGGTACAAATGCATGTCTTCTGCATGATGGTCAACTGTTGCAACATTGTTGATGCATATAATAGCATGGAAGAATCAAGATTAGTATGGATATGTAATAACTAAAAAGCATTGCATGTTGAAGTATACCGAGGTCTTGCAGATATGGTTAATTTAAGTGATGGGGTCAATAGAGTCTCTGGGGGCATTACTGGACGTAGGGTAGTTCTACCATCTACATATACGAGGGGCCTAAATATATGCATCAATTGTACTAGGATTCAATAGCAATTGTTAGGAAGATGGGTAAACCTGACCTGCTTATTACCTTTACTTGCAATTCTAAGTTGGACGAAATTACCAATACTTTATTATTGGGTCAGGTTACCCAAGATCGACCTGACTTGAGTGATGGCATGGATCTTTTATGAGAAGCATAAGGACATGATGCACTTATTAGTGAAAAAAACATTATTTGGAAGGGTATTGAGATTTTTTTCTGTTATTGAATTTCAAAGAAGAGACTTGCCACATGCACATGTATTATTGATATTGGAAGGTGGATGTAAATTGATTGAGATTGCTCACTATGATATGTTAGTATGTGCTAAACTTCTTGATAAGGTGATGTATCCCGAGTTGCACAACATAATCAATCATTGTAATGTCTATGGACCATGTGGGGAACTAAATATGCGCTCTTCTTACATGGTTAATAGGAGTTGCAAACATCGGTACCCTCGAAAGTTTTATAAGACTACTAGTGTTGATGACAATGGGTATCCAACTTACATGTGGCGACCAGTTAAAGGATCATAGGGGTGGATAGTCGATGGGTTGTTCCATATAACCCTTTTCTCTCTATGAGGTACAAATCCCATATTAACATAGAAGTATGCTCCACCATTACAGCAATGAAGTATTTGTATAAGTATGTATACAAAGGACATGATAGAGCTAATATAGAGTTGCAAGACACACATGGGGTTATTGACGAGGTTAGTCAATATCTGGATGCCGATACACAATAATGTGATATTCAATAACCATGATGATTTGTGTGATGTAATTAGTTGTGATAGAAACCAAAGAACATCTCTCACCAAACTGTTTAGAGCTAATCAATTGTATGCATATGCAAATAGCTTGCTATATGTTGATTTCCCTTGCAAGTGGGTATGGAATTCAACTCTTCGATCATGGACTAAAAGGAAAAGGGAAAATATGATTGGACGTATGTATAATGTTAGCCCGAGTGTGCAGGTGAGCAATATTACTTATGCATGTTACAGTGTACAAGGCTGTAAATCTTTTGATGATTTACGAACAGTGAATGGACATTTGTATCCATGTTTTAAGGCTGTATGTGAAGCCATAGGAATGCTGGAGAGTGATGAGGAGTGGTATATGTATTTTTAAGAAGCTGCATTTCAGAAAACAGGATTCCAACTGCATCAATTGTTTGTCATTATACTGGTTTTTTGTGAGCCTAAATACCCTGGACAGCTTTGGAATAAATTCTCCACCAAACTTTCAGATGATTTTTTTGATGTCTTATAGTAAAGAGGGTGTGTTGATGTTGGTATGTGTCATTTTATAGCAAAGAATCAAGCTTTGTTGCACATGCAAGACCCCTTACAATAGTATGAAAAGCGACTAAATGATTTTGAAGAGTTGCCTATTCTTGATAGATCAAGTGTTGCCAGTCAACAATGGTTTACTTATGGAAGAGATGATGTTTGATTTTGTTCAACAAGCTGATTTGTTTGTTTCCATGGAAAGGAGTCTAAATAGTTGTCAATCAAGAGCATTTTATACTATCCTTGAGGCTGTTTCTTTAAACCAAGGTGGTGTATTTTTCCTTGATGGACTAGGTGGATCAGGCAAAACATATCTTTACAATGCCTTGATATCTCGATTACGTGGAGAGAATCAAGTTGCAGTGGCATGTGTATTGTATGGAATAGCTACATTGTTACTTTCAAATCGTCGTACAACTCACTCACGTTTCAAAATCCCATGGTTCTTAATGCTTCTAGCACATGTGGTATCAAAGCTAATAGCCTATTAGTTGAGGTGTTGAAGCTTGCAAGGTTAATCATTTGTGATGAGGTTCCAATGATGCATGGATACGCATATGAAGCATTGGACAGGATATTGAAAGACATTATGCAAAGTGATATAGTGTTTGGTGGGAAAGTTATGCTCTTTGGTGGTGACTTTAGGCAAATATTACCGGCTGTGGCAATGGGATAGTGTGAGAATATTGTTGATGTAACATTTTGCCAGTCACATATTTGGAGATATGTGAATGTTTTAAAGCTCACTTAAAACATGTAGGTTAAACAAAGTGCTTATGATTGTACAGAACAAGAATTTGTCAAATGGACTTTACAAATTAGAGATGGCTCTATAGGCCATCCAAACAATCAAGGTAGAGTGGTAATTCCACCACGAATGTTGATCCATGGAAACTCCATTTTGAGTTTGATAGAATGGGTATATAAAGATCTTCAAAGAATGGAGAATTATGTATGCTTCTTCAAAGACCGTGCTATTTTTGCACCATGAAATCTAGAGGTTAATGAGATCAATGAACTAGTCTTGAGTGTATTGCCCGGTCTTGAAAGAGAATTCCTCGATGCAGATTCGGTTGTTTCTTTTGAGAATGACGGAATGTTGTATCCAATTGAGTACTTGAATAGTTTGAACTTAGGTGGTGGTTACCCTTCTCACCGCTTGCTTCTAAAGATTAATACTCCTATCATGCTACTCCGCAATTTAGACCCTCGATGGGGACTTTGTAATGGTACCAGATTGATATGCAAGCAATTTCACTCGAAGGTGATAGAAGTAGAAATCATTACATGTACAAACATTGGAGACAAGGTCTTTATTCCATGATAACATTCATACCAACTATGTTTCAATTGCTTTTTGACATGAGAAGGAGATAATTTCCTATAAGTTTCGCTTTTGGTATGTTAATAAATAAGTCCCAAGGATAAACATTGAGTGTGTTGGGATTTTATTTGACTACACAAGCATTCACACATGGAAAATTATACGTTGCTATGTCACATGTTAGATTATTTGATGCAGTGAAAGTGTGTGTAAAGCATACTACGGAACACGAAAGCAGCATGGAAGGTTCAAATGAAGTCTTCATAACCAATGTTGTCTACAAGAAGGTTTTGTAAATGGCATGTAGAAGAATGTAAATGTAATCTATGCCCAAAAGATAGAGAAACGAGCTATTGATACAATAGCCTACAAACGCTAGAGACTACATTCATATCTGTGTATCAATAAAGTAAGCATTTGAAAGGAGAATGTTTGCAAAGATGTGACATGTGAAATCTATGTTGTTTTTATGTGCAATCTTTCAAATTGATGCTATCCTTTTTGGTAATATTGAATTGATATATATAAATCTACTTGCATTGAGGTAAAGCTACCACGTAGATCCACAAATGGGACTGTCTCATCATTGCTCAAGAGGCGGTTCAAATTGTTGAGATGGCTGAAGGAGCTCGTGAGTTCCTGTTTGTTTTTTTAACATTTGGATAAGCAAATGTTTGCTTTTGACTTGCTTTTATATACAGTGGCATTATTTGAGAGAGAGAGAGAGAGAGAGAGAAAGAGAGAGAGAGAGAGAGAGAGAGAGAGAGAGGACCTTAAAGTCTTATGTAAATGATTAGTGTAGTGAGTGTTATATTTGATATCACAAGTATATTGCTTAGGATGGATGTGGTAAGGAGATTATTTTCATTTGTTTATGGTGATGGACAAGATATTGAAGGTAAATTTTTTCGACTATATATATATATATGTATATATATATATATATATATCTTGTAATAGCTAATGTTTTTATCTTAAATATATTTTGCTAGATGGAGGCGAGGAGTATAGACTTCCAAGGAGAGATAATCCAGTTTCCTGAAGATTGTTTTAAAAGTTTGTTCAGGTGTGTTAATATTGTCGACACTATATTGGGTTGGAATGCTAGATGTATATTTATGCCAAGTTTGGTGCTTTATTCAAAGAAATATAAGTACTTGCTTTAAGAGCTTCTACATGGATATATACGCCAAGCATGGTGTGTTTATATATAGGTTGGCAAGTTGAGGACCATGAGACCCAAAATGGGCTTCAAATATAAATCTTATCTCTACTCACCCTTCGAGGACAAGATATTGAAGGTAAATTTTTTCGACAATATATTTATATATATCTTGTAATATAGCTAATGTTTTTATCTTAAATATATTTTGCTAGATGGAGGCGAGGAGTATAGGCTTCCAAGGAGAGATAATCCAGTTGCCCGAAAATTGTTTTAAAGCTTTGTTCAGGTGTGTTAAGATTGTTGACACTATATTGGGTTGGAATGCTAGATGTATATTTATGCCAAGTTTGGAGCTTTATTCAAAGAAATATAAGTACTTGCTTTAAGAGCTTTTACATGGATATATATAACAAGCATGGTGTGTTTATATATAGGTTGTCAAGTTGAGGACCATGAAACCCAAAATGGGCTTCAAATATAAAGCTTATCTCTACTCACCCTCCCAAGACAAGTCTTTTGTTTTTTGCTTTTTTGGAATTGGTTGGAATTAGAAAGTGCAACACAACACACACACCCATGCATGCTATCGCTTGGACAATGAGGGCTTGAACCCATGACTTAAAGACTCTCAAACAACACCTCTATCCATTGCAATGACAAAGACTAGCCTTTTGTTTTTATGTATGCAAGAATACTCTTGTACAAACAACACCTCTATCACAAAGATGAGTCTTTTGTTTTTATGCATGCCTGCCCGTTCACGGACGGGTCATACCACTAATTAATTAAACACAACTTACCTCGCACTTGTTACTACGACTAGCAAGCTGTGAGGACCCGAGATGTGATACTGTGTGTCTGTGCATGCCTACTGCAGCTATGAGTTCTAACTCCAAAGCCACCATCTTTGTCGTAGCAGCTGCTGCTCTCGTCTCTGGCGTAGCCTCTTTTCTTGGTATGAAAAATCGTTGTGTTTTGCGAGACGTTTTGGTTGACTCAGAGAAACTTTGCCTTCCTTTTTCGTTTTTGTAAAAAAAAAGCAGCGCGGAGATGGGGAAGCAGTTACAGGCAGCTGCAGTCCCGGATCTTGGAGCTGGAGGCAGCCGTGAAGGCCGCTGTGGAGCAGCGCGCTGCTGAACGGAAAGGGCGCATCAGGGCTCAGCAGGTAACTTAGGGGTTACTCATGCTCTTGCCTTAGTTTAGGGTTAGGGTTTGATCAGATGTTTCTATTTTCTACGTTTAGCAGGTAGCTTAGGGCTTACGTTTTCCTCAGACTTTGCTGTTGCATTTCTTAGCTGGTAGTGTATGGTTGAGTTTCAATCAGACATTCTTAGTGCATTTATTAGCATGTAGTTTTAGGTATTGGGAAAACCACAAGAGAAAGGTGTTCCCCCTCTACTGGGGGGACATGCCCGAATGGTGAAGATCGAACGCAAGTTTGTTTGATGTGCTGCATCAAGGTGTAAGAAAACACAATCGCGGCTTCACAATACAAAGCATTGAATTACAGAAAGAAGTGGAGAATAAACAATAGTATTGCTTGCAAACTTTGATTACAAATCGATAGCTGTCCGCTGTCCGCCGACTCGTGTGCTCCGGTTTAGGAGCTTTGATGGTAATCTAGATAGACTCAAGAGGATGTCTTCCTACAAAAGTGCTAGAACATAACGAAGTCGGTGATAATCAAACGAGTCTATATATAGTAGCTAGGGTAGGCTTTTATGCTGTGAACTATAGTTTCAACTACACCTTGCTTGAAGTATGTCTGGAACTACAATTAAAAAATCTAATGCTAGTGCTCTAACTTAAATGCCAATGCTTAGCAGGTAGTTTATTATTCAACATCTCAAACTATTTTTCAAGCAATGGTTCTCCTTTCTAGTGGGAGACTAATCGTCTCCCACAGCAGAGAGAGTAATCCTTGATTCTTGTGATGGGAGGATTGAACATGTTTTTTTAGATGGAAGGGCGAATACTACAACTGTAGTCAATGTTCAGCAGGTAGTTCAGTATTTTGGAGTTTTTGAGAGCAAAGGCCAGGAGACTATACCCCCCTGGCCCCCCCTTCTCCCCTTCCCCTTCTCCCCTTCCCCCTCCCAAAACCAAAACCCCTCCCAAAACCAAAATTGTGAAGATTGAACCTTGATCCCTCTGGTGGGAGGCCTATGCTATAAGCAATACATTTGTGTCGCGTGGAGTAAGGATTAAACCCTTGTGCTTAAGATGGAAAGGCTTTAAGCACCTTGCAAATGCTTAGTTAAATCTCCCTAATTTTCTCACTTTCCCTTCATTATATGATATCCTCATGACAAGAATTTTATTACTATCGTCCTTGATTTGTTGCAGCGCAAGGGTGACACGTGTTTCAATGCAAAGAGTTTATTTTCCCTTTTGCCAATGGAAAAAATCAGCTTGTTAATTGCAAATCTATTTTATTGCAGGCCTTGAGAAGGTCTTTAGTTGAGAAAGATGCTTTGGATGGGACTAACACATCATATCCCATGGCCCCTATTGGTTTTATCCAGTCTTGCTTTTCCACAAGGTACTAGAAAACTGCAAATATGCAATGACTCATGTGTATGTAGCAGAGGGGTGCTTAATCTAGGTTTGTGATTGTTTACTTGCTTTTGTAAAATTCCATTCTAGATGTTGTAAATAACACCTTTTATAATTTATTACCCCCCTTTTCCTTTTCTCTTGTTTGAGAGCATGTAAATTACAAGGCATAATATCTTGTCATGCTTACTAGAGTTTCTAATTGGGTCATTTGTTACATTTGCAGAAATGGGACACCACGCCAGCCATTGCTTGTCCCACTTGCAAGGGCATGCTTAATACTATCACCTGGTGGAGTACCTGCAACTGCCTTGGATGGCTTAACAGAATATTCACATTGTTGGTTACTATACATTTTTCATGCCAATACAGATCTCCCTCATATTTGGAAGCAACCAACACACAAAGACTTCAAGGCTAAGGTGTTGTTCCATTGTCACAGTGAACTTTGAAAATGTGAATGAGGCAATCACTTTTGTACTATATCAGATAAAGAGTCAATCACTTTGTACTATATCAGACACCATAATTATTTGTGGGATAAAGTAGGGATTTTATGAAGGGGGAGTATGCTCTCTCTCTCTCTCTCTCTCTCTCTCTCTCTCTCTCTCTCCAATCTTTGTCGGCATTTTAGTTTTTAAAAAGAAGTTATTTTAATACTCAGCTCATTGAGCCTACCTAAGTGTTTGTTTGTAGTTAGGTGCGGGTGCCAAGACTTGATGGTGACAAGTTGGGTGTATATGCCACCCGCACACCACATCGGCCTTGCCCAATCGGTTTAACAGTAGCAAAGGTAAACGTGCTCCATCCAAAATATCAGAAGATTATTATTAGAGTGATGCAATTTACTGTATTTTTGCAATCAACATTTTTTGGACACAGATGTGATTGCATTAGTATGTTGCTTAGAATTTGATTTATTTTTCAGTTCTTGTGTGAAAACTTGGAAACCTGAAAACAACTTACAAACAGATTAGTAAGTGACAAAATAATAGTGGTTCGATATGGGATTTTTGGGTGGACTTACAGCCAATTTATGCCTCAAGGGGCTATAAACTTGGGTATAGAGGCACTTTTGATTTAGCGCATAAGACAAACACAGGTGACAAGCCATTGATTAATATCAAATATCTAAAGTAGGAGGGCTTTCTAAGCTCCAAGACAATATATAAAGAGTTTTCAAATTTTGCCTGACTTTGACAATATTAGAAGTCTGGAGAATCTGTAAGGATCAGCGTCTAGTGTGTATATTGGTTATGCAGCAGAGATACCTACAAAAACTGTCAAAGCCAGCTGGACAGAAGCTTGTTGAGATTACAAAAGTTACAGCAAGTACGAGCAGCAAGTTGTTGGCAGGTTGATAGTAGGAGGGCAGCTGTGGAAGATAATACACAGTTAGAACAGTAGCGGTGTCAAGAGTTTGTGATTCCAGCCTCTAAAGGATTAGCCCAGTAGAGTGAATAACAAAGTGTTGTAGGAATCTTGTAGAAGTTAATTGTGATTGCTCCTTGGGAGCACAAATCCCAAACATGTCCTGAATGTGATGAAGTTTATGGGCGGGAACCATCTCTTAAATTGGGACATGTGGCATGACAGTTGTGAGGATTACTGCTACTACTTAGTATTTCATCCACTTATCTGTGTATTTAAGACTGAAACTGAAAGTAAACTCGAGAGACTTGAGCACATATGTTTGATTGATTGATTGAAACTGTGATACAACAGGCTCCTTATATAGGAGTCCAAGAGACACGAATGAAAAGACACATCCCATGACCAATAGTCATGACTCTAGGCGAAGAGACACATCCTTTGGACGAATAGCTGCAACCATTGGGTGAAGAGTTGCAACCTTAGAGCGAAGGGGTGTGACCGGTCGTCGAAGGAGTGTGGCTCTTGATGAAGAGGCATGTCTCTAGAGCGAATAGTCGTGACCATCCGAGTGTAGGGGTCCTCTGTAATCATGTCACTTCAGTATCTGTAACCATACTGTGTATATTGAACTAAGTCACAATCGTGACATTCCCTCCCATTTAAAATAAAACCCATGTGATTAAATGAGAGTCTGTCGTCTGCCAAAGAATTCTTGGAGGAGTTGAGGATATTGTTGCATTTCTTCATCTGTCTGCCAAGTAGAATCTGACTCATCCAAGTCCATCCACTTAACAAGAAATTCTGTAGTAATCTTCCGTCTTGTTTCTTTCTGACGAACGTCAAGAATCTTCTCAGGAACAAGAATAATGTGATCATCTTCAATCTCAGGAACATAAGAAGATAACTCCGGAATAGATGAATCTCCTTGTATGTATTCCTTGAGCCAAGAGATGTGAAATGTCGGATGAATTTTTCCCCAAGATGGTGGAAGATCCAACTTATAACTGACAACTGAAATCTTCTTTATAACTTTAAATGGACCATAGAAACGCGGTCGCAACTTCGGAAAGACTGACTTTACTGTCTTATATCGATGCGGTGCAACATAAAGCAAACCAAGTCACCTTCTTGAAACTCGGTATGCCTTCTGTGCTTATTCGCATACTTTTGATACTTCTGCTGAACATGAACTAGTCTGTCTCGAACTTGCACAAGAATATCTTGCATTTCTTGAATCAACTGATCTGCTAATGCCACCTTGTGTTGAAGAACAAAGTTTGTAGGCACAAGCGGAGTGTGACCATATGCTGCTTGAAAAGGAGTCATTCTAGTGACTGAATGCGGATAATTATTATAAGCAAACTCCACAAGAGGCAAATATTCTTCCCAAGAAGCTAATCTTGTCTGAATATAATGTCTAAGCATTTCTTCCAAAATTTGATTTACTCTTTCTGTCTGTCCGTCTGTCTGAGGATGATAAGCAGAACTGAACAAGAGATTCGTACCAAGAGATTTGAATAAGGAAGTCCAAAAATGTCCAGTAAACTTCGGATCTCTGTCAGAAACAATAGATCTTGGCAATCCATGAATTCTGAAAATATGTTGTACGAACAACACTGTAAGATCTGGAGCAGAAACTGTCTTCTTGCAAGGAATAAAATGTGCCATTTTGGAAAACCGATCAACCACTACTAAAATTTGAGCATTGCCTTTCTGCGAACGCGGCAAAGTAGTGATGAAATCCATGCTTATGCTTTCCCATCTTTCCTGAGGAACTGGCAAAGGCTGAAGCAATTCTTGAGGAAGTTGTCGTGAAGCTTTCATAATTTGACAAGAGTGACAAGCTTTAACAAACTTAATAACATCCTGTTGCATCTGAGGCCAAAAGTATGTTGCTGATAACAGACGATATGTCTTGTTAATTCCAGGATGAGCTGCAAAGGGTATTTCATGATGCTCTTGAATAAGGAGTTTCCGCAAAGATGCATTGTGAGGAACACAAATGCGATCTAAGTAATAAAGTAAATCATCTGCAATTGTATATGCGGCAAACATATTCATTTCTGTAACAGTAGGATGAAGAGATTTGAGAGCTCGAAAGACATCTCCAAAGTCTCTATCTGTCAAATACTCATGCTTAAAACATGCAGGAATCTCCATCTGCACATTTGAGATAGCAAAGTTCGTAGCTCGAGGCATGCGGCTCAAAGCATCTGCTACCACATTTTGTAATCCAGGAACATAGAGTATCGCCATGTGAAAATTCGCCAAAAATTCAACCCATCGTCCTTGACGAGGATTCATCACTGGCTGAGTAAAGATGTAAGTCAAAGACTGATGATCTGTCTTAACCACTAAATCTGCACCAAGAAGATAATGCTTCCACGTTCTATAAGCATAAAGCTAGACGACACTCAATCTCGTTGGCCAACCCTTGAGAAAGAGCTTTATGCTGTGATTCATGCTCTCAAGGTTTGGAGACATTATTTATATGGCTCCAAGTTTGTGGTATTGACTGATCATCAATCAATCAAGTATGTGTGTGATGCGGATGATTTGAGAGGCAGGAAAGCTCGTTGGACTGAATTAATGCAAGATTTTGATTTTGAAATCCGTTATCGGAAATGGTCCATGAATAGTGTTGCAGATGCGCTTAGTCGAATTAGAGAGGTGAATACTTTGTCGTTCACCGAGATTTCTACTGACTTATTTCAGTCATTGAGAGGGCTTTGCAGGACTGATAGTTATTTTGGTCCATTTTGGCAAAAGATCCAGGACGGGAGCTCATTGATTGACCAAGACTCGATGACTGAGCAGTCTACCATTCAGGCTGCAGGAGGCCAGTGGATGATTCGGAATGGTTTACTATTCCGTTATGACAAAATTTGTGTACCACAGATCGCGGACATTAGGTCCAAGATTCTTAAGGAGTGTCACTTTTTATTGGCCAAAGATGAAAGGGTATGTAGAAGATTATGTTCTCAAGTGTCAAATTGGTCAGGCAAATAAAGCTGAACGCTTTAGACAGGCTGGGTTGTTGCATCCTTTGCAAATCCCAGGTAATAAATGGGAAAGTATTTCCATGGATTTTATTATCGGATTGCCAAGAACACATTAAGGCCACGATTCTATTTGGGTTGTGGAGATCGCTTGACAAAAATGGCTAGATTTTTACCGACCCGGAAGACTATTACAGCTACGCAATTAGCACGGCAGTTTATCGAGCAATTGTTTAGATTGTACGGGTACCGCAAGACATAGTCAGTGATAGGGACTCTAAGTTTACGAGTGATTTTTGGAAACTTGTTTTTGAGAAGTTGGAAACAACTTTGAATTTGAGTTTATCTGATCATTCTCAATCTGATGGCCAGACTGAAAGAGTGAATCAGATCTTGGAGAATATGCTTCGAGCATATGTATCCAAAAGACAGAGTTCATGGGAGGATTATCTTCCTATGTTAGAATTTGCATCAACAGTACTAAGCATACGAGTACAGGTTTTAGTCCTTTCATGCTTACGTATGGTTTTCAACCTAGATCACCTGTTATAGTAGGATTCTCAGGACTTCAGCATGATGCAGCATGTAGTTTTTTACAAGATATGCAGGAAATGTTACAAGTTGGAAAGGAATCTATTAGAAGTGCTCAAGACCGAGACATATTTTATTCTAATAGACATCGTTCACCCAGAGAGTTATCTGAAGGAACGATGGTGTATTTGCGAGTTCCGAAAGTTTTTGAGACTTTGCGGACAGGTTGATCTCCGAAATTATCCCCTAGATATTGTGGACCATTTCGTATTACACGATGGATTGGTTCAGTTGCATATGAATTGAATTTGCCTTCTCATGTGAAAGTTCATCCTGTATTTCATGTCAGTAGACTTAAGGAAGTACTGGGTGGAACAAACCAGTTGGTTACTCCTCAAGAAATTATAGATGTCGAGGACATGACATTTGTTCCGCACGAACCTGAAAAGATTCTTGGATTTCGTGAAAGAAGATTGCATAATACGCTTATCACGGAATACAAGATCAAGTGGAAGGATCGTGTTGAGGAGGACGCTACATGGGAGACATTGACTACTCTTCAGAGAGATTACCCTGGCTTTTTAGTGAGCTCAGGAGTGAGCTCTTAGAGGAAGGGGAGTATGTCATGTGCACAGTGCGTATCTATCGTGTGCTACACGCATGCAAGACTAGCTTTGAGGTTTGGGGAAGCTTGTAGTTAGGTAGGCTGATTGGCGAGTTGAGTTAGGGATAGACTAACGGGCAGGCACCCAAGTATGGACGGTCGGGCGTCCATGTTTGGACGCCCGATGACCGGCCAAGAGCCTATAAAAGGGTGGCCAAGGTTAGTTATTGGGATATAGAGAGTCTCGTGAGTTTGTGAGAGCTCTATGGTCTTGGAGCCTGGATCTAGTGCAGACGTGCATCTACTTTACGCAGCCGAGGCCGGCAGCAATCTCGAGGCCCGCGAGGGCAGCTTCGTGGCGGTATGGGACGTCGCGAGGAGGAGATTGGTCGGTACGTCAACCTAGTTAGCTCAGCTCGTGGCTCGGTGGGGACAGCCAAGACCGTGGGCTTGCCCACGGTTGTCATGGTTGGGAGGTGAGTTAGGCCTGCACCCCCTTGTTGTTTGTTTGTTTGTTTGTTTGTTTGCAGGTTTCGAGTCTCGTACCAGGAACGATCACGAGGAGATTCGGTGGGGATTTGACAACTCTGATACCAAATGTTTGCATGGATGCGGTGGAGGAACAAGATGTGCAAGTATAGAAGGTAGAAAAGTTGGCAAGCAGCAGAGGCAGAACTACAAGATATGTTCAATTGAAAAGAAGCAACCTGGTTACATAAAACTTAGGGCACATAATGATGGTAGTCCAAGATTAAATCCTACGATAACATGTGGTTGCTAATCCAGCAGGCATGATAAAATACTGTAACTAAAGTACCTAAGTGACATCTTTTTCTTGGAGAATATCACCAAACTTATAACCTAGGACCTAATACACCTTTCCAGTAATACATCTGTCACAATAATAGGACCAAACCTTGGGTGGCTAGCCTTGGCATGAATGGACGCCCATTGGGCTGTCCAACCTGCCCTAAAACTGCCTTGAAACTGTCCACATGCCACTTTTTTAATTGGTCAGGAAAGGCTGGGCAGCATGGGCAGGGCACTGGACAAAGCTGTGGAGTTGCCGGGACAGGTTGTACTTTTCGGGCGGGTTGGTCAGCAAAGAAGCAGGAGGCTGGGCAGCCCTGGAGCAGCTCCCTCCCTCTCAGATATTGAAGTACAAGCATATTTAGCTATCTACAGGAGCAAAGATCACCAGGAGAAGTGCCCATAGCTACGAAGATCAAGCATCGAGACGTAGTAGGCAAGCAGCAGAGACAGAGCTATGCGATACAAACTTAGGGCACTTAATGATGGTAGCCCAAGATTAAATCCTACGATAACATGTGGTTGCTAATCCAGCAGGCGTGATAAAATACTGTAACTAAAGTACCTAAGTGACATCTTTTTCTAGGAGAATATCACCAAACTTACAACCTAGGACCTAATACACCTTTCCAGTAACACATCTGTCACAATAATAGGACCAAACCTTGAGCGGCTAGCCTTGGCATGAATGGACACCCATTGGGCTGTCCAACCTGCCCTAAAACTGCCTTGAAACTGCCAGATTATGTCCGCATGCCACCAAATTAATTGGTCAGGAAAGGCTGGGCATCATGGGCAGGGCACTGGACAAAGCTGTGGAGTTACCGAGACAGGTTGTATTTTTCGGGTGGGTTGGTCAGCAAAGAAGCAGGCTGGGCACAGCCCTGGAGCAGTTCTGGGGCTAGTCGTGGTCTGGTCGATCTGTCTGACCCAGAGAAGGGGCACAAATGTGCCCTAATTAGAGGTGCTCCTTCCTCCCTCATATCTCATTTCTCAGATATTGAAGTACAAGCATATTTAGCTATCTACAGGAGCAAAGATCATCAGGAGAAGTGCCCATAGCTACGAAGATCAAGCATCGAGAGTTAGTAGGATCTTTCCCAGCTCAGAAGTTGACTGCTCAAGCATAGAACCAGCCCGGGTAGGCACAATCACGCCTCCTGTTTAGCCTGGAACACAGCCCAGTGGCCCACGCTTGGTCCACAAAGGTCACTTGAAGGATCATCATTGATCACAACATTGTACTTCATTTCATATCCGACAATACAAGAAAATACATTGCAAGGTGGTGGCCCTTAAGTGGGTTAGTTGGTACCCAATTGGGTGCAGCATGTACTCTCCTCTCTCCTCTTCAAAGTTAATTGCACCAAAAGAGTCTAGTCAGCACGGCTTAATCAGATGTCTTTGGCAATTCATGTAACTTGTTGAACGTTGTGCATTCATTGATCGACTCGTGGGAAGCGCTTACCAACTACACTTTTCTTGAGAGGGTTACAGACGTCAAGATTTATCAAGAAATAGACATGGCTTAAAGATTGGAAGTTTAACTGGCTCCTCCAATTTGTGGGAAAATTTCTAGATGTTACTTAACAAATTTTGCATGTGCTGCCAAAGAAGATGAATGCTTTTAAAAGTTTAATTTAAACTAAAAGATCAAGTTTTTCTGTAGACATCTAATGGGGAGCTCATAGCATCTAAGTTTATATGCAACTTCTCTAATTTACCCCACGGTTTTGACATGGCTTTTTGAACTATTGCCCATATTTCATGGAAAACATTTTTGTGAACACATGATGAAATTGCAACTTTAAATCTTCTATGTAGAGCTTTACTGTTGAGTTTAAATGGTCCTTTTTATGAATGGTGCATGTTACAAGGTCATGGCTCATTGTATGGATGGTGCATGTTACAAGGTCCAGTAGCATTCGGGTAGTTTTAGAGTTACTTAAACATCTAAGAGCTGTGTTATGGCCTCAGCTTTTCATTTTTGCTTGAATACTGACATAATGAGCATGTCCGTTGTAATGTAGGGTTGTCATTTGTATGATGCACATGTGCTTTTCATAGGAATGCTCATTTCTTAGCACTTATTCTTTCACAGGTGGAGGGTGTGTATGGGCGTATGCTATTGATCTCAGGTGCAGACCTTGTGGATGGCACGGTAAAATCTTGGACATCATTTCTCTGTGACATTGTTAATGTTTTGATAGTGAGGAGCTGTTTTTCTAAACAGCAAGGAGAGGTTACATAGTGGATTTGTACAAGCAATCCTTGACAGCTCTTGATTGATTATAAAATCACATGGATACTCAAAGCTGGTTCATGTTTGTGGGATTTATGACAGCCAGTGCTTGATGTGAAGCCATACCTGCCTTATTGTGATTCTGTTTCAAATGCAAGGGCACCATCTTGGGTCAAGGCAAGCGTCTTCAGAATTTTTTAAATAGAGGGGCCAAATTTGTGTGGTTCTTTAAGAGATCATGGGGTGCCTCTCTGATTATTTGTTGGGATATTGCGAAAAATGAAGTCCTTATTGTGCTGCAGGCAGGTGGTGGAGATGATCCAATCGCCCTCGCATCTGTTGAATTCTCTACAAATTTTTGGGATGGTCTTTCCAAAATCTGGAAAGCTGTGGTAAACTGTCATCCATCATTTCAACAGAGTAGTAGTTTCATATATATATATATATATATATATAACTTTATGCGAGCCTTTTTACTTGTGATTCTTTTGCAGGGGAAACAATCAATGTATTCAAGCCCACAAGAACTGCAGAAACTGATAGAGCAGGTTCTTTCACGAGACATACGTTCATTGAGGCAAAGAAGGAATCCGCGCACTTCAATGCCAATCACTTCTGATGATGATGAATTTACAGTGGGAAGTGATTCTGTGGTGGACAGAGCAAATGGGACAGTGGAACTCAACTCAAGGATAGGGTGTGAAGAGGAAGGGCATCAGTCGAGAACTAGTTTGGACAGTGAGAGCAATGAAAAAGAAGAGTCAAATCTGAACTCAAAATCAGTAGTCTATAGCTTGATATTAGAGGGTTTTATCATAACTTATACTGTTGATTGTGACCGTGTAATGGTACATGGGGCTGAAATTTCAGGCACCAGACCTAACACAGCTCGTGAATGCAACTACTTAACATGGATGAAAGTGGCTGGACCATCAATATATTGACGAAAGAAAAGGTTAACCATATCATGGTATTCATGCCTACAAGGAGTTGTTTTCATTGGGTTTGGACCCAAGATATTTCTAGTGTTCCATGCATCATCTGGCCTGTCTTTGGGTTTGTGACACAGTTCAGCAGTTAGGGAGCATCTTGTTTAAAGCTTAAAAAAGTTTTACAGCTGTGCGTCATACATAATTGCAGGATAGCTTGTATTTGGGGTGATGCTATTGAAAGGGTATTTTAAGGTGAATTTGGGCATGTTCTTGGATTCATCTAGGTATACATATATAATATATATATACCCCAATGAGCTGCACTTATCTGCTGGCTTCTAGAGACATTTACCAACACATTCTACATTTGCTTGTTGTGAGCAGGAAGTCTACAGATCCATTTCAAGAAACAGAACAAAAGGTGGTTTTCTTCTCACATGAACCTCTTTTTTACGAGACCTTTGGTGGATACCAAGAGCTCCACATGCACTGTTTATCCACCACCACATTCACGTTCATGACCTTGCACTTCAATGACATTGAAGAAACAATCCTTGAACATTTTATAGATATCTAGTGTTACCAGAGACTACACTCTGTGGGGTGGGCTATTGTGTAGATGAAAGTGTTTTACCTTTGTATTCCTATTTTGTGCTGGAGGTTGACTTTTAAATTTTTGAGGATCCCCCTTCCTCGTCCGAGCTTTTTTCTCTTACACTTTCTTCCTGTTCTAGTATTAGCGTGTGTGCCAAGGGATCGAGGGCTCTGGCTAGGGTTCTTCATTTGGAACAGTTGTTGGCAAAGCTTTAGGGATTTTGTTTGTGTTTTGGTTGAGGTAGTGCTACCCCATAGCTTATGCTGTTTGTTTTACGAGCTTGTAGAAGGAGGTAGATTTATAAACTCTTAAGTGCCGAGGCTAGGCAGGTTGTTATCCTCCCTTTGGTTGTTCGTTATGTTCTCCAGCCTTGTTCAATCCTTATGTAGCTTCATCTAGGTGGTTGTCATGGCTTTCTTTGGGCTGGTTTTCTCTATCTGGCTGGCCCTGGGTGTCTTCCTTAGTCTTTGACCATGGGCCTTTCTTATCTTTATCCTTAGTTTTCTCTTTTCTCTTTGATTTGTTTGACTCTTCTGGGCCCTTGTGCTTCTCCAGATGCTCCAATTCCTCAAGGAGGTCTTCGACTTCTCCTTGGTCTTCTTGTGGGATTCCTTAAGGATACGCCACATGCTTGGTTCCAAAGAAACAAGCATTTTCTTTTATCTGTAAAGTTGTAGAGATATAGCAATAGGAAGTTTACAGGAACATACGTTGCGCATGCCATATCCATTAGCTTTTTGTAAGTCTTGGCAGTCAGCATCTTGCCCATGCCCTCCAGCCATGTTAAGTGTTCCTTGTGTAAATGGCCATTTCCATTGGAATTCTTGCCGTGTATTCTTTGGTTGTTGCTGTCAGCTCAATGCACTTTTCTACTAAGTTAAGAGGTTCTTTCTCAAACGAGTATACCCATGCTATGAAATTAGTGACCATGGGGTGCATTTGAGCTTAGTACAGGTCACCAAAATTTTGCAAGGACAAGGGACATCATCATTACATGTGGCTCTAGAGCCTGGGGGACCTGCTCACATAATCAGGCAAAATGCAATAGCGTCGTGTTTTGGTCCGGGGCTCTTCTAATTTAACCTACATCTCAGATGCCCTAGAGCGTGCTTCTTTTAGATCAACACTGCATTTATCAATGATCTGATTCTTCTGCTGAATCATATTGTTGGATCTTCCGAGATGGTCATCAAATAGGGCTATCTTGTGTGTGAGATCCAAACATTGCTTCTATTCAAATTCTACCTCTATCCTTAACTGTTGTATATTATCTTTAAGCCCAACCTTGTGCATGTTTTTACCCTGAATTGTCTGCATCCTTTAAGACATTCTTATACATCTACGTTGTTGTTGCGTGTGTCGCAGTATATTGTACATGATGTTCTCTCATCACACCCCTCTTCTACATTCACTGCTACAAAGTCTACATCTTCATTTGCAGCGCTAGCTCTGTTGGGCCGCCATTTGTTTGGCATTCTTTGAGAGTTTGTATGATTCCTTTTCATCTGCGAGAATTGCATGAAAATTATAGAGTGGGTGGCTCAACTTTGCATCGCAAGTGGTTTTCTTGGTAACTCTAGGGCGAGCTCGTGTTGAGTCTCACTTGCCTTCTTCTACATGGTCTTTTCCCTTTTCTATTTTTGGATGTGCACTCTTTTCTGCCTCTATTTCAACGTCCATTTCTGACCTTGATTCCACACTTGTATTGTCATGCTTATCAATAGAGAACTTGGGCTTCTTGGCTTGTGGTGGTTTGCTGTGGTCATCTTTGGGCCTCTTGTCTTTTCTGTCCTTGTTCACTGTGGTCATCTTTGGGCCTCTTGTCTTTTCTGTCCTTGTTCACTGTGGTCATCTTTGGGTCTCTTGTCTTTTCTTTCCTTCTTGTGTTTCTTGTCTCTAGGAGGTGTCTTCTGTTGTGAACTAGCACCAATTTCCATAAGGGGTGGTGATGAAAGATAATCCAATGAATCTGTGGCTTGGTAGACAACCGTTGTGATCAGGGGTGCTATTCCCAAGCAATGGTCCTTTGGGTTGTTCCTCAATGTTAACACCCTTTTAATCTTTGTGTAGATCAGCTCTACCTAGTTTTCTCTTGGATTGGGGAAAAAGTGAGCTTTGTTAAATCTTGTGAGTAGTGTGACACATCCACCTGGCTTGTGCGATGTGGCTTGTATAAGGATAAGTATGTGTAGTAGATCCTTGTTCACCTAAATGAGCATACTCCTTGAATGAGAGAGGAAGAAGAGAAGAGAAAAGAGACAATGAAATGGTCGGTTCGGGAACATGCACTTAGTAAACCCTAAAGAGGGTTAACTTCTCGATGTGAAGCCGCTTGGGGCTCACTCCACCACCACTTGTGTCACCCAAGTGGAGCCTTCCTAAAGTTAGGTAGGGAGCAATGGGAGAAGGAGCTATGGAGAACTTAACTCCTATCTCAATGCCTTGGCGTATGCAAGAGTGAAAGAGAGAGAGAGAGTGCAGGAAGAAGGAGAAGAGGCAAGAAAAGGAGCATCACCTATAAGCACACACATACAAGCAAGCAAGTATGCATCACACACAAGCTCACTCACCACCATAGCCACAAAAGAGCAAGAGAGGGAGAGACGAAGACTCAATTGTGATAATGGGATTGTATATCCTTTTCATATTTCATAAGTCACTTATATACATGAGCTCTCTTTTTACAATGGCTAGCCGCCTATTTAACAATTCAAGGCCTAAAATTGGTTCTCTAGCTCTATGCACACCTAGGCTTATTGCTCATGGATGGCATTATACATGTCATAAGATTAGTCATCCCATATCTTTCACATGAAGTGCTTAGCGCGATTTTGCATAAGAATGAATTGTATGAATCATAACCATGATTAAAATAATATTAACCATTGTGGTTAACATAGCCTTCTTCCTAATTTAGGTCCGTCCTCGAAACTGGCAAGAAGGCTTAGCGGTAGTAGAGGGAGTATGTGCAGACAAAATCGTACCACAATTTGGGGTATTAGGGGGGATCGACGAAAATCTTTGTAGCTAGTCTAGAAGGCCTTCTACATCCTATCTTTGAAGGTTTGGAGATACCAGGTGGGCATCGACTGGATGTGTTCATAGTAGAAAAAACTACTTGAGTGTGGGGCCTTCATTGATGTCGAAGATGAGGCCTTGGGCTCCTTCATGGCAGTGATGCCACGTAGGGAACTCCACCAAGAAGGTGGTGACGAGGTTAAAGAAGCGGATAATGGCAATGATGGTGGGATCTAGCTATTTGGTCGCGAATGCATGTAATTGGGCCATCATTCGTTATTCTGTACATGGGCTTCGGGATGTAGGAGGGCTGAACCATGGAAAGTTGAATTCTAGCTTAGGGTTTGCCTATTGTTTGGTGTGGAATAGGTCTCCCAGGCCTAGCAATGCAGATGGGGAGGTAGGATGGGTTGATGTGCCTATGGTGGGATGATTTACAGTGCTCGACCCAGATCTGGTGGGATGGAGTAGGAAGGGACGCCACCAAATTGGCTGCTTGCCCATAAGAAATAAGGTGAGGGATTGAGCATCGGAGTTGGACTGGATGTAGCCATCGCATTGTCGGTGTGGGTGCTGTCGCTTCCATGCATCTTGCTTGGCATTGATGTAGAGCCAGAGGACATTAATGTCCATGTAGCTGGCGACCTAGCAGGATATGCGGATGGCCTGCTTGAACTCGGTGGTTGAGGGGATTCAAGGGGGGGGGATCCACCTCATCTTGCTCTTGTGGGGGTGGGTGTGGGATCTCACCTTCTTCTAGGGGGTGGGGGAAGGTAGGTTGGAGGGTGGGTGTTGTGGGGGCGGAGGAGTTCTAGAGGTAGAGGGTGTGATACCGAGCGCAGCATTGGGGAGAGGATATGGGCACATCGATGTAGAAGGGAGGTCCTTAGGGAGTAGTGGGGTGGGTCTAATCTGAGATGGAGGAAGGGGGTGATGCTGGTGTTGGTGAAGTGGGTGGCGAGGAATTGCGAGGTGGTGTGGTATGGGGTGAGGGAAAGAGGGGAAGGGTGGCGGCGGCGAAAGAGGTTGATGTGGTGAAGCTAGTGCTTAATAAGATTTTGGCATGGAGTGTGGGTTGTTCGAGGGAGTGTTGGTGGGCACTAGAGGGGGGGGGGATGGGTTGGGTGGTGGTTGAGAGTTGGAGCCCGAGTGGGGGTGTGGGCTAGGAGGAGGTTGTTGGGGGTGAGGTTGGGGGGCATGCTGTCTCTTGTTTTGTAGGTCTTGATAAAATAAAGGAAGTTGAGGAGGTCGAGTCCCCAGGGCTACATGGTTGGCAATCCGCTGAGCCCAATCTGCTTCAGGTGGGTGACAACAGCTAGGGTGGGTGTGGCGACGTCACGATAGCAGGGCTTTGTGTAGTAGAGTGCTCGACATTGTGGGTGTTCTTTATTAGATTGAACCAGTGGCTTGTGTGCCGTCTCTTCTTTTGGGGAGTTTGGGCGACCACCTCAAGAGAGGAGTTGGAGTGCTTAGGAGTAGCCATGGGAGTGGTGGCTGGCAAGTGGGTAGGAAGCTGTGAAAATTTGAGAGAAAAAACTACAATAGTTTGGCTGGGGGGCAAGAAGAAAAGTGCAAAAAATGAATGGTGGTGGACCCACCTTATATAGATTTACAGGGGAGGTACGGCCGTGGCTTCACAGAGGAATGAGCATGGCTCCATGAGGGAACGGTTGTGGATTGGCGAAAGGGAACGACTGTGGCTACCTTCAAAGAACGGCCGTGGTTTGACAGACCAACGACCATGGATTAATGGAAGTGAGTGGACGACATGAGTGAATGGTCGTGGATTCATGAGTGAACAACCGTGGCTTTGCCTGAGTGTGAACAACCATTCTCTCCCACTTAGAGTTTTTTTTTTGTTGGGCACCCTGTTTTGATAGGTTTTGTATCCTGGGACTATATGGTCAACACCCTATGTAAATATTGTACTTACTCCTTGCCCAGTTGGTGATGGTGGTGATAAGTCACATCTAATTAGGTTTGAGCAAGGTTGGAAGTTGTTCTTGAAGCCTTGTTGCCTCATGGGAGGGAGATGTTTGACAGTGAGGGGTTAGAGAGGTAAGAGGTTGAGTAGGGGCGTAATGGGGGAGTCGTATGATAAAGGCACGTGGGGTGGCCAAGGTTGGGGGGATATCATTGGTGGAGACAATGGGCAAGGGGGCGTATACTTGGCTCCTTCCTAGATCTTTCCTTTGCCCTTATGCGGTAGAGTGCTAATGGTGGCAACACTGGCTAGCTTTGGCCTTCGTTGGAAGTGTGGCGGTGGAGTGAGCTTGGGGGCAAGGACGTTCCACGTCGGATGTTGTGGTAGCCAGATTTGTTGATTGCCTTCATAGAACTTTTGGGATTTGAGGAGATTTTTGTGGACCCACCGGTAAGTAGTGGTTGTGTGAGGACAGGGTGGGCTTTGTCGATGGTGTCACTATGGTGGTGACCTTTGCCGGATGTTCTCCCTAGCCTTGCATGTTTGCGGTTGCCTTGGCGGAGGTCAACTGAGGTTTTGGTAGTATGTCGATGTGTCGGAACTTTTGGGTTTCACGCGGTTTGAGGGGAAAGGTTGGATCTTTGGGGGATCCACAGGGTGATAGCACCCTCATAGTAACCTTGTGAGATGAGGATGTTCTTGGGTACCCAATAGTGAGTATTGGTGGTTCAAGTGGTGAAACAAGGGCGAGCTGGTACCTATTGGTAGTTTAGTGGTGTTAGAGTACGGTTAGCAGGCTCCTTTGGAAAGGTTTGACGTACTGTGGAGTTTGTTGCAGAGGAGGTGTTGTGGGATGGGGGAATCTTGGTAAACGAAGGGCCTCTTTTTGGGTGGCACAATTCTATCCTTTTCGGTAAGTAGGGGAGCTGTGGTTGGTGGAGAGGATTGGTCACTTTTTGTGGGGGTAAGGTTGCCTGCTCCGACTCTTCGTCTATCATAAGGACATTAACTTGCCTTGAGGCTAGTTGTAGTGTTGTCCTCCTTGCATCCCAATCAATATGACATCGGTTGTGGTGCATCCATTCTCTTTCTAGAAGGATTTCTTCTTGCATTATCCCTACAGGTATGACATAGAACTTTTCTTCCATAGAATGCGAAATAGTAGTGACAGTGTTCGAGGTGTGGAGTAAGGTTGGCCTCCCTAGAGAGTCCCATGTGTCGTAGAACATTAGATTATGGTTAGCACTGTATCAAAAAGTGTTAACTTTTGGGTGAAACTTGTAGGAGTGGTCATTTTTCTAACCACAAGCGGGCATGTTTCACTTCCCATTCCTCTTCCTCAAGGTTTACTACTTGAGCCATGTTTATCGTGATCTGTTGGCCTCTAAGTTTCGCTTACCGGTCCTTGGATTCTGGTTGTGTTTTTTTTTTTCATCTCATTTTGTATTTGTTTCTCCTCCTTTTTGAGGAAAATTTCCTTTAAGGTATTTCGTGTGAGTGGTCCATAATAGAGTCGCAATTTGCTACCATTAAAATAATCGACCATCTCGACATCGTCGAGAGTTTCAATGCGCACTGTGCCTTGTGGGGTTATTTCGGTCGGTAGGAAGGGTCCTAGTCCTCTATATTTGAGTTTTTCTTGTGATTTTTTGTGCTATAGAGAAGGATCATATCCCCCTTGTTCATCTCTTTGTCCGAGTTTCTCAAGCTCAAAGATTCGGTCGCTCACAGAACATTCCTGGGTGAGTATTTCTTGTACCAAGAATTCCATAGGTATAATCGCTTTCTTCAGTTCCATACATTAAATTGAAGGGTGTTGTGTTAGTGGTCACTTTATATGCAGTGCGATTAGCCCAGAGCGTAGCCAATAACTTCAGTTCCTAGTCATTTGCGACTCACCTCTATTATCTTGGTAAAGATGGCGCATAGGGTCTTATTAGAGCTTTTTGTTTGGCCATTGGTGTGGGGGTAATAGGGTGAAGATTTTTGGTGCGTGACTATAAATTTTTATGGTAAGAATTGTATTACATCATTTATGAAGTGGGTGCCATTGTCACTGGATAAGCTCAAGGAGACACCCAAAGCGAGTGATCACACACTCATAATAAAGGAATTTAGCCATGGACGTTGCATTGGCTTGTGGCTTGAGCCTCAACTCATTTTGTGTGGTAGTCTATGCCAATATGATGTATCGGACTTAGGTGTGTCGAGCAACCAGGCTAATGGGGCCCACAAAATCAATGCCTCATTTGTAAAATGGTTGTAATAAGAACATGATGGAATAGAGGGGGATCGTTTCCCTTTTGTGTGGTAGTCCATGGACCTTGCATTAGCTTGTGGCTTGAGTCTCAACCCATTTTGTGCGTAGTCCGTGGTCGCTATGATGTATTGGGCTTGGGTGTTTCGAGCAGTCGAGCTAATGGGACCCACAAATTGATGCCCCATTTTTCAAATGGTTGTAAGGACATGATGGGGCCAAGGGGAATCCTATCCTTATCATGCAAAATCACTGTCTGTTGGCATTCGTCACATCTTTTGACGTATTCGGTCACATCTCCAAACAAGGTCTGCCACCATAAGCCTACCAGAGAAGGATCTTTTGAGTAGTGGTGTTTGCTTGCGTAGTGTTTGTCTCTGCGACCCCAAAGTGGGATTGTTCCAAAATAGAGACGTATGTATACTTATGGGCACCACGTCTCATTATTTCATACTTCCCTTGTTTGTAAAGTTGCCATGTAATCAATTGATAGGGCATCTTGCCCAATTCTTATTGATCAGTGCTTCAGTGGGTAGGCCACTAGTTAGGAGATATGCAACTTCCTCTCCCCATTCAAGAATCAGGCATAGTTGGAACATGGGGGCATTTGGCAAGTCATCATCAACACCCATCGGACAGCTCTCCGTTAGGAATGTGTGACATATGGTGAGCCAATACATGTTGGGAGCCTTTACATACCGCGATGGTAAAATCAAACTCTAGGAGAATTAGGAGCCTTATGGTGATCCTATCTGTGGTGCAAGGTTTATTCACCAGATACAGAAGAGCTTGATGGTCTATGAAGAAAACAAATTTGGTCGCCAAAAGGTAATGATGAAAATTTTTAATTGTATAGACCATGGCCAAGATATGTATTTCCATGGTGGTATAATTTTGTTCTGCTTTATTTAATTGGCAACTGGCAAAGCCAATAGGGAATTCCCTATTGTGTTCTCCTGGTTGAGCCAGTACACAACCAATTGCGATATCAAAGATGTCTATGTGGACATGGAATATGATT